>NC_134569.1:135806566-136145316 GCF_050947875.1 Dermacentor variabilis
GACCGGCGCATAAACTAGAATTGAGCTATATCTGCCACAGGCCACCTTAAAAACATTTTTGAAACTGTTCGCTGAAACACCCTGTATATATATATATATAGCTGTGCGCTTGGACGGACAAATGTTGTACCGAAGGACGGGACATTGGCGTCAACGCTTTAAGCGGCTTAGTATACTCGCTTCTCACGATTGGGATTTGATTGTTGGATGTCCACTTACATTTGTGACATCGTCACGGAAAACCGCGGGAAGGCGTCGTTCGAGCTATCCGGGTAGTGTTGGCCTCTGCTGTCGAGCACTTTGAGGCGTTCCTTTCATTACGTTTCTTCTGTTTTCTTTTAATGCACATAAATTATGATGAGCAAATACGTCGGGAATAGTTTGTAGCCGACATTTTAGCGGTATGTGAGGAACGTCAAACACAAATCGGGAGCAGTTTCACTCTGTGAAGATGATTGACCAGCGATGCTGTTTAGCACACGACACGGAGGTGACACATCATTTCGAACACAAGTACGAACTCATTTATTGTCTTGATGGGTTTGTGTGGATGGGTGGTCCTGATGAAAGGTACGCACACTCATTTATTTTCTTGATCGGTGGTCATTACTTCACTCGCAACTGCAATTACATTTATCGATAATGACAAATCGATGCACGTACGCCGCTGATAGTGGATGGGCAGGATCGATGTGGCATCTCAAGGTATATGGCTGCGACACGGAACGCGTAAACCGCTCCCTTTTCGGTACCGACGCATCCACATTGAAATCACAGACAACGACAACAGGGGTAGCGTCATCGCAGCTAATTCGTGCAAAGTGAGTAGCCATGAGCTTTACGGGAATATGAGTCACTACATTTTTTGCTTGCTTACGGGGGTATGACCAATTGCTCATACCCCCGTCGAAAGCTGGCCATTGATGCCAGCTTCGACATGCTGTTCTGTTTGCTGAATGCGTGATTAGAGTGAGTGAAAGCACTTTATTGTAGGTCCGGCGAGGTCGCGAACTCGTCGCGCAGCCGGCTAGTCCCACATTGGGACCGGCAGGTCTAGCCCACCGGCCCGGTCGCGGGCACGCCGGACAGCCAGGATTTGCTTGTCTAGAGCGGAGCTGCGCAGAAGCGAATCGCACTCCTCCTTGCTGAACTTGGGGCATCTCGACCCGCACTCTCAGAGCATTTGTGCTAGAGTGGAGGTCTGCCCGCAAAACGGGCAGGTGTCGTCGCGATTTACGTCGGGGTAAACTTCGTGTAGAACGGACAGACACGGATATGTGCTGGTTTGTTAGCTTCACTTTGCTGAATGCTTGTAGCCCCGGCCTTACGGGGCTGTGAGCCATGGTATTTTTTGCTTGCTTACGGGAACATGTATGCTTACGAAGGTGTGAGCCATTGATGATGATAGTTTTTGTTCACGGAGAACAGAAATGCGTAAAACCCTTGCCATATACAGCTTCGCTGTAATTAAGCTAGGAAATTCTTTGCTTTCGCTATCACGCGCTTCACAGTCAGGTCTTTTTAAGTCTGTGTGTTCGACAGTGGAACGACGCCCGCTACGTAAACCGAGTGTTCGGTATGGTAAGAGTAAAATGATACTTCGCTTATTAATGACACTTGTTAGATCATACAGTTCTTATTTTTAAATCGCATAGGGCTGGTAGCTTAATTTTAGGCATGGAGTTGGACTGCTCAAAAAGGCGGACATCACCTAGCTGCTATCGGCTGGGTAATGTCCGCATAATCGACGAATTAACAAAGGATCGCTCATTATTTTTAACATTATGTACTTGACGGTACATATTGCAATTTGCGAACGGAAGCCAGTGAATTCGCAATTCGCAACCACTTGGGGCGAATTTTCAATTTGACGCCAGCTTCGAGATATCTATTCCCAAAGTGTGTAATTAAATACATGGGCGTTCCAATTACTTTTCGGGTTTCAATGCATAGCACGGCGGTTTGTTAAAAAAGTAAGCGGAACGATAGCGCATTTTTCCCGCAATTTTCACGGGGCTTATCTCGAGACGCGTGCGATCTTTAGAATTTGTTCGACGTGCTCACCGGCTACAATTCGTAAACTCCAATATGTGCCGTAAGGCATACAATTTAAGACGTTAATTACTGAATTATTACTAATTAGCAGATTATGCAATTCGACTTTTCATGCAAGAAATGTCACCTCTTTGGGTAATCCAGTTCAATTTACTGGAACTAAGCTATCTGCCACAGGTGATTGTAAAAAAATTTCGTAACGTCCCAAAAATTCACACCCCGTACGATGTAAAACTAGATTCGCCTGCCTCTGAGCGAACAGAAACGCATGTTATCCTGATCGGGGTGATGCGTGATGAATGCATTCACAACAACGACGACTGGGCTTCACTCGAAAACGACCTACACAGACTCGCAGACACCGGAAACCAGAAAGAACACGGTTCCAGGAGCAAGTACGTCTTCTAATGCTTGCGGCACTTGAGCCAATTGAATGACGCGCTTGGTCAGCAAAGTCTTTGCAAGTCTAATTAAACACTCATTGACTCATCACAAGGTTGTCTGCACACGAAGCGCTGGCAACACGCCCGGCCATTCACATATAGTAGCGTACTGTTTGGATCGCACCGATGGCGCGAATTGTTGTGGTCGCACCGTTGGTGCGATCGGTTGGGAACTCGGCGCTGACGCCCGTGGTTGTACCTGGGTCGCAAGCCCCAAGGGTAGCGTTGGCCTGGCGGCCTGGGGTACAACTGGAAGCATCCGAAGGTCCCGGCAAAGCATGAGTCGACTGGTAACAACAAAACAACTTGTTTATTTTAACATCACAAAGAGTTGGCGGTCAGGTTGACCGAAGTAGAGAGACGGGAGAGCACTTTACTCAACAGAAGAAATCGGAGCCCTCCTTTTGGCGTCCGGGGGCAGCTGTTTTTATACTCTCGCAGTTGAGGGCAAGAAGGAACCCCTCAATAGACGAGCACGTGATTGTACAATGGGCTAAGGTGACGCACACTGTCGTAGCGCCGCCGGTCGGGCACAAAGACTGGGAGGAGAAGGAAACTTCGGCTCTCGTAGCGCCTCTGGTCGGGCACAATGACTGGAAGGAGAAGGTAACCTCGGCTCTCGTAGCGCCTCTGGTCGGGCACAATGACTGGGAGGAGAAGGTAACCCCCTGCTGTCGCATCGCCGCCGGTCGGGCACAATGGCACATACACTCACACACGCACATGAAGACACGTGGCATCGGAACATGCCTGGAAACGCCTGGAAACGCCTGGAAACGCCTGGCGGGGAGCGTAGCGGCGACGCCGAACGGGCCAAAATGTCTGCCGCTTTGTTGCAATCGCGCCGGCTAAACCGCGCGTCGTAGGCGAAACATAACAGACCGCCCCGCCGGGGGAAGGAGATCCCGATGGACAGGGGACTGCATCCGCTGTCCGGAGGGATGTCGCTCGATGATGCTCATAACCGAAGTCGGGCGTCCCTCGACGTTTCTTGAGCGCAGCGCACAGAGAAGGCCTCGTTCTCTCGTTCAGGTTCGCACAGGACACTGCAAAGTGACTTCGGGAGAGTTCACATTCTTGTTCTCGTTCCCGGCAAGCGTTAGAACTACGCTGAAACTCAACCGCTCAGTCAGCAAGCACGGCACAACCCTCACTAAGCCCTGCCAGGCTCTTTCCCCTTTTTATACCACTGCCTAGTTCCTTACAGTAGTCTAGCATCACTCAGAACGCGTCCACAAATTGGAAAATTGCACTAGAAAGCATATCATCACTTTGAAACACTAAACAAAAGCAATATGTTAAACAATCCTGCCTCAGGAAGAAACACATCAGTAACAAACAATTTTGAGGCTGATTCCTACGTTAGGGGCTTCGACTTAAGCCATCGGCGTTACCGTTGAGACTCCCCTTTTTGTAACGCACCTCAAAGGAATATTGTTGCAAAGCGAGGCTCCAGCGCAGGAGGCGGCCATTTTTGGGAGAGATGGTCTGCAGCCATTGGAGAGGGCAGTGATCCGTCTCAATGATAAACCTCGAGCCGGCTAGATAGCATGACAATTTCTGAACGGCCCACACGAGACATGCACACTCTTTCTCGGTGGCGCTATACGCCTGCTCACGAATGGTCAGCTTACGACTAGCATACAGGACGGGGTGTTCTACTTCTCCCTTTTCCCGTTGGCACAGTACAACGCCCATGCCTCGCTCACTAGCATCGCACTGAACAACGAACCCTTTTGTATAGTCTGGCGATCGTAGCACAGGCTGGCTTGTTAGGGCACTCTTTAGGGCGCTAAAAGCTCTTTCCTTTGTCTCGTCCCAGACGACTGTTTGAGGCTCTGACTTTCTTAGAGCATCCGTCAGGGGAGCCGCGATATCAGAGTACCTGGGGATGTACCTCTGATAGTAGCCGGCGACACCTAAGAACGACCGAATATCGGTCTTTGTGCGCGGTTGCGGAAAGTCTCGCACAGCGGCCACTTTTATTTCAGAGGGGCGGCGACGACCCTGACCAATTACGTGACCGAGGTAGACAACCTCGGCCTGTGCTAACTGGCACTTAGGAGCCTTTACTGTCAAGCCCGCTTCGCGCAGGCGGGTTAGCACTGCCCGCAAGTGTGCCATATGCTCAGACCAGGATGCGGAGAATATCGCTACGTCGTCTAGATACGGTAAAGCGAATTCTTGCTGTCCCCGCAACACTTTATCCATGAGGCTTGAAAAACAGTATGGCGCGTTCTTCAAACCAAAACTCAACACTTTAGGACGGAATGTTCCCATTGGTGAAATGAACGCCGCATACCTACTAGCCTCTTCTGTGAGTGGAACCTGCCAATAACCCCTGACAAGATCTAGGGTGGAAATAAACTGAGCGCTACTAACTTTCTCAAGGCGCTCCTCGATGTTAGGGATCGGATAAATTTGATCCTTAGTGATTGAATTAAGCCTGCGGTAGTCGACGCAAGGACGAGGTTCCTTGCCCGGTACCTCAACTAAAATCAAAGGGGAGGTATAATCACTCTCACCTGCCTCAATAACACCGAGCTGTAGCATTTTCTTTACCTCAGCCTCCATAATATCGCTCTGGCGGGGTGACACCCGATACGCCTTGGATCGTACTGGCTCTGGGGAGGTAAGTTCTATATCATGAGTAAGTACAGAAGTCCTACCAGGCCTCTCAGAGAACAGACCTTGAAACTCTTGTAAGAGCTGGTGTAGTTCGGTTTTCTGCTCAGGCGACAGCGGTGCTTTACTGATAAGGTCACTAATGACTTGACCGGTGTCTTCCCTGTTCGTCACTGAGCCTAGTCCCGGAAGCTCGACCGGAAGCTCTTCAGGAACGTTTACCATCATGCACACCACTGCTTCCCTTTGTCTATAAGGTTTGAGCAGATTACAGTGGTAAACTTGCTGTGCTTTCCGCTTTCCTGGCAGACTTACCACGTAGTTAACGTCCGACAGTTTCTGAACAATTCGTGCTGGGCCCTCCCACTGCACGTCTAGTTTGTTGTTTAGCGATGTGCGCAATATCATGACCTCATCGCCCACCTCAAAACGACGGGCCCTGGCGGTCCGATCATAATAAACCTTGGCCCTCTGCTGGGCCTTTGTCATTGCTTCACCTGACAACTCCTGTGCCCTTCTTAAGCGTTCGAGGAGCTTAAGCACGTACTCCACCACGACTGGGTCGTCGCCCCTGCCTTCCCATGATTCTCGAAGCATGCGAAGCGGAGACCGAAGCGAGCGACCGTACACCAGTTCAGCTGGCGAAAACCCCGTAGCCGCATGCGGCGCGGTCCTTAATGCAAACATCACCCCAGGCAGACACAGCTCCCAGTCAGTTCGATGTTCAAAACACAATGCTCTCAACACGCGCTTCATGACGGAGTGGAGCTTCTCAACGGAATTCGACTGTGGGTGGTACACTGAGCTGTGTAGCAGCTTTACCCCACACCTTTCGAGAAAAGTTGCCGTCAAAGCGCTAGTAAACACTGTGCCCTGATCTGATTGGATTTCCGCAGGAAAACCAACTCGCGCAAATATGGACAGTAGTGCGTTGACTATCTCAACTGAGCTGAGTTCTTTAAGCGGCACTGCTTCAGGGAACTTTGTCGCTGGGCAGATCACAGTCAAAATGTGTCTGTACCCCGTGGCTGTTACCGGCAGAGGTCCCACTGTATCAATAACGAGCCGTCTAAAAGGCTCCGTAATGATAGGTACCAATTTCAACGGCGCCCTCGATTTGTCCCCTGGTTTGCCTACCCGCTGACAGGTGTCACATGTCCTCACGAAATGGTCTGCGTCCCGAAAACACCCTAGCCAATAGTACTCTTGCAAGAGACGGTCCTTAGTTTTCTTAACTCCTAGGTGTCCGGACCACGAACCCCCATGCGTCAAGCGCAACAGATCCTGACGATAGCATTGAGGCACGATCAGCTGATCGAACTCCACTCCTCTGCGGTCTAGATACTTCCGGTACAGGACTCCACCTCTTTCCACAAAACGCGCATTTTTCCTGGCGATACCTTCCTTGACATTGCAGCGTATGTTTTCTAGGCTACCATCCTTCTTTTGCTCGGCTATCAAAGCCGACCGGCTGACTTTTAGCAACCTATCAAGTCCGTCTGACGTAGGCGCGATGAGCAAATCAGTAGATAGCTCTTCTAACTTTCCCGTGTCGGGCGTTTCCTCTCCAGTATCTGGCGCCTTCAACGCTACAGGCTCAATTTTATTCAGTTCGGGCGTGCTCTGAATATCAGCTTGCTGCGCCTCTGACCCTTTTTCATTGTTCGATAACGTCGGCCCCGCAACTACCGCCTTTGCAGCGAGCTCCCGAACCTTCGATCTGGTTAAGGCCTGAACACTAGCTTCACCAAACAAAAGCCCCTTCTCGCACAGGAGGTGATCGGACCTGTTCGAAAATAGGTACGGGTACTGGGGGGGCAGCATAGATGACACTGCCGCCTCCGTCTCAAGCGCTCCGAAAGGTCCTTCAATAAGCACCTTTGCTACTGGCAGACACACGCTATGAGCTTCCACGGCTTGCTTGATCCATGCGCACTCGCCCGTGAACATATGGGGTTCTACGTAAGAGGGGTGAACTACATCCATCGTAGCTGCGGAATCGCGAAGCACTCGGCACTCTTTCCCGTTCACGAGGAGGTCTCGCATGTAAGGCTCGAGAAGCTTCATGTTCTCGTCAGTGCTGCCTATTGAAAAAAACACAACTTTTGGTGTTGTTTCCGGACACTGCGCCGAAAAGTGACCCGGCTTCTGGCACGTATAACAAACGCGCGCTTTCCTCATCTCGAACCGCTTTCTGCGTTTGGCTGCCGCCGTCTCCTTACGTTCTGTCGGACTGCTTCCACTCGCATCCGCACTACGCGTGTTCCCCTTTGCTCTCATGGGTGTGAACTTCGGCCTCTCAAACTTCGAGCCAAATTCACCCTTTTGACCGTCCTTAGCTCCGCGAGCCCGACGCGTCACAAACTCCTCGGCTAGCTCAGCGGCTTTAGCCACCGTACAAACGTCTGGCCTATCCAAGACCCAGTATCGCACGTTCTCCGGTAACCGACTATAAAACTGTTCTAGCCCGAAGCACTGCAGAACTTTATCGTGGTCACCAAACGCTTTCTCTTCTTTGAGCCACTCCTGCATGTTTGACATAAGCCTATACGCAAACTCTGTATATGACTCACTTTTGCCTTTCTCATTTTCCCGAAACTTCCGACGGAACGCCTCCGCAGACAGCCGGTACATTTTTAGAAGACTCGATTTCACTGTGTCGAAATCCTCTGCCTCCTCTCTATCCAAGCGAGCGACTACGTCGGCCGCCTCGCCGGGTAACAAAGTGAGCAAGCGCTGTGGCCACGTTTCCCGAGAGAACCCCTGCTTCTCGCACGTTCGCTCAAAGTTAACCAGGAACAAACCAATGTCCTCTCCAAGCTTAAACGGCCGCATCAGGTCAGTCATTTTGAACAATACGCGTTCTCCTGCACCGTGTGCCTGACTTCCATTACGAGCGCGTTCTATCTCTATCTCGAGACGCTTCATTTCCAAAGCGTGTTGACGGTCGCGCTCTTCTTTTTCTTTCTCTTTTTGTTCTTTAAGTTCGCGCTCCTGTCTTTTTGCAGTCTCCCTTTCCTCAATGGTCTCAAGGCATTCCGACAGCTCGTCATCCTCAGCTTCTAACTCAAGAATAGCCCTTAGCAGTTCTGGTTTTCTTAGTTTGTCCGAGACATTCAGACCCAACTCTCTTGCAAGCTCCAGCAATTTCGGTTTGCGCAACGACTTCAAATCCATGGCTGCTCTGAATGCTGCTTTCTCTACTGCTTACTATTGTCTTGCCGCAAACTAACCCGGCAGCAACGACAACCACAATTACCAGCTCTGTTTCTAACACTAACAAAAGCCTGGCAAAGCTCAGAAGAAGAAAGTCCCGCACTCACCAAACCTCGCAGTCAAGAGTTCAGTGCAGTCGTTCCGCTGCAGGCAACCAGTCATCACACAGGGCTCGTTGCACTGCTCCCGGATCGTTGTTGAGCTGCTCAGCATACAGTCAACTGCATCTCTTCGCTGCTGGCCTCCGTTGTCGCGATCTCACCGCTGGCAGACAGTTGTTTGGATCGCACCGATGGCGCGAGTTGTTGTGGTCGCACCGTTGGTGCGATCGGTTGGGAACTCGGCGCTGACGCCCGTGGTTGTACCTGGGTCGCAAGCCCCAAGGGTAGCGTTGGCCTGGCGGCCTGGGGTACAACTGGAAGCATCCGAAGGTCCCGGCAAAGCATGAGTCGACTGGTAACAACAAAACAACTTGTTTATTTTAACATCGCAAAGAGTTGGCGGTCAGGTTGACCGAAGTAGAGAGACGGGAGAGCACTTTACTCAACAGAAGAAATCGGAGCCCTCCTTTTGGCGTCCGGGGGCAGCTGTTTTTATACTCTCGCAGTTGAGGGCAAGAAGGAACCCCTCAATAGACGAGCACGTGATTGTACAATGGGCTAAGGTGACGCACACTGTCGTAGCGCCGCCGGTCGGGCACAAAGACTGGGAGGAGAAGGTAACTTCGGCTCTCGTAGCGCCTCTGGTCGGGCACAATGACTGGAAGGAGAAGGTAACCTCGGCTCTCGTAGCGCCTCTGGTCGGGCACAATGACTGGGAGGAGAAGGTAACCCCCTGCTGTCGCATCGCCGCCGGTCGGGCACAATGGCACATACACTCACACACGCACATGAAGACACGTTGCATCGGAACATGCCTGGAAACGCCTGGAAACGCCTGGCGGGGAGCGTAGCGGCGACGCCGAACGGGCCAAAATGTCTGCCGCTTTGTTGCAATCGCGCCGGCTAAACCGCGCGTCGTAGGCGAAACATAACAGTACGAAGTTTTCTCTTGCCTGCATGTATGTGTGCCTATAGCGTCAACAGTCGCGACGCGGCGGTGTTTCAAGCGAGAACCCTTGCATACTTGAAAAAAAAGTTCACTGAACTCCACCGGCGGAAGTGTTTATCTCAGCTCGAGGTGTCCGTTTCAGACGTTTCCTAGTCGCCTCGTGTTTCAGGCATTTTTTTTCGTTCACTGAAGGCTGCAGAGCGGGCTGTTTAAAAGGGGTGCACTGACATCTTAGACTTGCCACTTCTTGCGTTAAATAATCATCATCAGTTTATTAATGCGTAACGCACAAATTCGTTAGCAAAGGGTAAGTGCTCAATCGGAGAACAAAAAATGCTTTTTGGGCGGCCTTACAACAAAAAGTAGCCTGGGTACGAGCGCATTAGTCAGCAGGCGATGGTGAGTTTCGGAATAACGAATACACAACAAGATACAAGTATTGCGGCAACAAATAACAATGAATGCAGGTTGATTTCAAGCAAGGAAAGCACAACAAACCGATAAGTCAACCCAGACTTCGAATGTACAAAGCACGTGGTTTTCAATCAGCTGGTAGCATGTTCTAAAGCGATACACGCGAACATTTCCCTGTCAGTATGCCGTAATTAGTACCTATTTAGTAACAGTATATTAGGGTTTGTGGAAAACGCAGCGGTAATATAGTATACACAAGACTAAAATGATAAGTCGAGACCCTCCAAACCTTAGAAACGATACTAGCGAGCGTCAGAGTGCCACAGAATACTATGCCGTAACACTTGTTTCTGCCAACCAGTTTCAATTTACACACCAAGGAGATGAATGTGCCATGAGCTCACACGATACACACTCTCGCTTCATCCCTGCGTCTCATCACGACTACCGCACGCATGAGCACAGCCAGTAGAGACGCACGCAACCCTCTTAAACACCGATGACAGCAGGGCCGACGTTTCGGGACAACTTTGGCGTCATAGAAAAATATCTAGCAAGTGTTTCGCAACCTTCATACTTGTTATGTACATACGTGCGATTCTTTTGCGCCTTTCCTCCTCTCTAGCTTGCGCCATCCGGCGCGGCGCTGCTTGAAAGAACGATTTGGAGATGTTTTAGCTCGTACTTTGTGAAATTCACGCTACGTCCGTTCATACAGGGTCGTCAGGGAACCAGTGTGCAGCCTTTCGGTGCATCGGTAACTACAGTACGCGGAAATATCTCTTGGGGGCACAAACAGGCGACGTGCATTATCAGCCGCGGTGTGTGTACGTGTTGTGAACTATTTTGCGTGCAACGGTTTTAATTCAACGAAGAGAACCGGCGTCTGTGTATTGCCAGGAAATGAAAAATCTGCGCACTATCTCATCGCTTGTTGTAGAAACTAAAACATAAGAGGCAATTTAAGGCTACTCCGAAACATCTAAGCGCACGGCACTATCAAATATTTGTGATACACTAGCTGGCATCGCTCTCACGCATCTCAAGTCTAGTAGGCTTGAATCACTATGATATGTGTGCGCTAGCCTCCTGTATGAGGTCGGTGGCACTGCTCCACACAGTAATCACTGTGGTTGGCGAACCAGCACGATACATACATAAGCTATGTGCTCCAGCATTGCCTCTTTTGTCCTGTAAAGAGGTCACATCAACAGAATGCGACGGCTATTTGTGAGGACAAAATTTCCGTTATACGGGTGAGTGCGTTGTTGAGAACGGGACAAGCAAAACCGAAAAGAAAATTCAGTTATCATTCTCTTTCTCAAAAATAAATAAAAGCGAGAGAGACAGGCAGACAGACAGACAGAAACGGAATAACGCCGCAATAAGACCTCACATGGTCATGCCGGACAACGTTTGTAGCTCTATCAATGTTGATGTCGCATGCTTGGACCATGCGCTATATAGAGCAAAGATATTTATAATCCATCATCTACCACTGTTTCAGACGCTCGCGCATTTCGTAAATGGTCGCTTTGCTGGACAAGTATAATTCACACTGTAAGCTATGCTGTTATTACTGACCAAAACTATTTTATTCATGGGTGGAAACCTCGCCCACCGAACCAAGTAGCGACGCAATGTAATCTAAAGGTAACATTTTGAACATTCTCAAAATATAACAGAATATCGTAGCAGAACGGTACCCACGCTGTCACGATCGCCGCGTGTTTCATTGTTCGTAAACCGTAGCTTAGAACTACAGGAGAATACTGCTATAAGGTCACATTAGTGAATGGAATTTTCAGAAATGCACGATTGATCTCCGAGGCTGATTGTAGGTTCAAACACGCACGCACACATTGCTCTGCGTGCTCCGTCCGCCTAGACGCCAGCAGAGAGTCCGGCCATGCCGACATAAACCACTTCAGTGCGTCTCGCAGAACCGTTTTCCACGTAGAAGACGTCACTTCACACGAAACCGACCGCGCGAGCGCGAGAACAAGCACCAGAAACCAGCGCCGAGCGTATACCTTCCATGCAAAACGGAGCGCTCGCCGAAGCCAGCATGCCGACTGCCCACAGATGGCGCCACTGCGTACGCAATATGGTGGCGCCCATGAAAAAAACGATGTATACACACTGGCGTTCTCGCGCTCCGCCCCGATCAAGAATGCGGCCACCGTGTTGAGTAATCTAACCCGCGATCTCGTGCCCTGCAAGAGAAACGCCATATAACAACTAACCCACCGCGGCGGGCACCATCGTGTATAGTGCGCTATAAATATAGCCGTGTCAAGGAGTAGAAGCGAACGAAAGGCCGATCGTGCGCTAGCGATCATTTCTTTTTCGACACCGAAGGGCATCAGATGCATCGACAGCACGCCCTTGGTCCAAGCCGTAGACCTGCGCCGATCACGTTTCCCATACCACATTTAGAACCTGGTTTTGGTTCCCCAGCGTAATGTTATCGTAATGAAGGCATAAATTTACACCGGCACAGCGTAGCACCTTCTATACGCGTCACAGTTGTGAGATAACGAAGACCTTGCGCATACATCAGGAACCGCTTTCACTGACCGCATAATAATGTGCGTGAGAGGTTGGCTCACGTAATCCGTGTATCGCAGGAGTACTCGTTGACCTGCTTATCTCTGCGGATCATCCGAGACCGCATAAAAAGGGAGGCTGCGTTCAATTGATTCGACAAACCTGCATACGTAATGTGCACCGAAGTTTACTTTTCTTCGAGTTCGCTGCTATCGCCGAGACCGGAAATAGGCGTCGGGACCTTGGAATTACAGAACATATATTCTCAGCCGCATCTCCAACTCGTCTATAGTAGTTCGGTATTGCGTCATTGCGAATGAAGACGCGTTTCGTTATTTACAGCGGTAAGAGCTAAAATCAAAGAAACAAAATATACTCTTTGGGGCTGATCTTATCCTCCAGTGATAACTGCCTTCTATACTTTGTGTATTTTTTTCTTTCTCTTAACGCTTCGCGCCCGGTCTTCTCAGGTCATGAGTGGCAGACACTTATTGGTACGACGTAGAATTCCTGACTGGAAAGCAGCGAATGCAAATCGTTAAATAAAGGAAGCGTACTCAAGAATGATGATGATTGCCGGTGGTGGACATTAGTCTTTAAGTTGTGTGTGTTTTCTTTTCATCTGCAAATTTTTTTTAATTATATACCTGTGGCAGATAACAGAATTCTAACCTTTGATGATGTTTTAAAAGGCAGTCAAATGCGTTATTGGATAAATAACAAAATTTTACTAATTAACCTTTTAATTAATTAAGTTGCAGCTCATGTTGCAACTTACGATTGTAGTTAATGAATTTGCGAGGCAGATCGACTTGGATTGAATTCTGAGGAAGGTACCAGTTTCGAGATACGCAGCATGAAACTTTTGGGAAAAATACACTGTTGTTCTACTTGCAGTTTAGAGAATACATTGTTTTATGTATTGAAACTTAAAAGCAACTGGGACGCCAATGTACATCATCTCACAGTTTGGAATTTAATATCTCCGAACTGGTGCAGCTTGAGAATTCGTTCCAAGTGGATACGCTTTGCGAACTCACCGACGAAAATTTGCAAACTGCAATATGTGTAGCAAATGATTTATTTACAGAGTTAATTAATATTTTTGTCCATTAGGTGATTATGCGTTTTGATTTTTTTTTTCACTCCGCTTAATCGAGTAATTTATTTGAACGGTTAGGGCTGCCCTGTTTGCCACAGGCAATTTTTAAAATTTTGGTGCAGCAGAAAAAAAATGCGCCTGGTATAAACCCCGAAGGGTGCCACAGTTTTTTTTTTTTTTTGTAGATTAATATCGATTAATATTCGTTCCTCAAAGTGACCTATGAAACACCGTTGGCAACCGGTTCTGTTAATATTTAGCCATATATGCCTTTCTTAGACGCCATTAGACGAAACTAAGACCCCAGGAGCATTTCTTAATTGCATAACATATAATCCAGTTCCACGAAAACGACAACTGGAAGAACTCGTTCATCTTTATGTCTGGCCCTTTAGAGTACATTTGTACAAAAAAAAAACTGTGAAATAATTTTGAGTAAAACATATTTGGTATAATAATTATTTGTTTTATAGTAGATTTGTTTAACTATATCTACTGCTGGAAACTTCAGTCGAACATATCAAAATTTCTCGCGCTTAAATCAGTCATTTGAAGCATCACACTCAGCGCTGCATATATGATACGTCGGTCATTGCAGGCTTTAAGTCTGCAAAGCCGTTTGCTTTGATGCAGGTGCACCATTGGACAGGGGCGTAGCCGGGGGGAGGAGGCGTATAGGATTTTCGGGGGGGGGGGGGGGGGCTTTCGAAGGGCTTTTGGGACCCATAAGCCCCCTACCTCCTCCCCTCCCCCCCCCCCAAAAAAAAATATTTTTTTTTTTTGCGTGCTGTCATGCACCGCCGACCAAAACAACCCACGGCGTCGCAAATCATTCTGGATTTTATCTGGAATGCCTTTTTCACCCGCGAAACGATATCTTGCTGCGAAAATTGAGAAGTCGGGCTGGATTTTGTACCTGGAATCACATAACGCAAGGAGCCCCATCCGAGCGCAAAGTTTCAAGGGCGCTTTGATGGCGAGTGGGCTCGTCGCGGCAACTAGTGGAGGCCGCGGACCCTACGGAGCGCATGGACTTCGATTCCGAAACATTATGGGTATAAAGTAATCATAAACTTGTGATGCGAAAGGTGCATTGACATTTCCAAAGTCATGCTTTAGATTTTTAATTCCGTAATTTGTGGGTTTAATGTTCTTATGGACATTTTACGCCAAAGGCGCATTGACTTTTCTAAAGTCGTACATCGGACCATACAACGAGACACGCCAAATCAGCACGCTATCAGACTAGCAGACAAAGCCCGCAGTGGTGTACGTTGAGACGAAACATTGTGGTGGTTCATTTGTGCCCTCATGTAACAGAAAAGAATATCAAAATTTTTTTTCACCTTCGCCATATGCACCCATGTCAAGATACTAAAGGCAGCAAAGGTAACTACGTTCTTATTTATTTATTTATTTTACTTTGAATTTTATTCGCGAGGACACATTGAGCCTCTTCAATTTTCTGGTTCTCGCTATCCGCGGGCTGCCAGTGCCAATCAGAGCGCATGCCTTTTCCTCGTGTTGCCCCGACCACCGCGGGGCGCACTTTTGTGCGCGTTCGTTTTTCTCTGGCCGAGTGGATTCAGGCCTTTTGGACGCTTCCTTGCTAGCAGACGAGAAAAAGAAACAATGGTCGCTCGCCGCCATCACTGTGGGGACTCGACGGATTGCAACGCGTTCGCTTCAGGGCATCACCTTCGCTGCGATGCTATCGCTACCTCTGCGAAAAGTATTTTCCCTCGCAAGTGTAGGATACCGAGCAGCATGCGTATGGTTCTCTGTGGACCAAGCGCCTCACGTTTTCTTCGATATTCCTTCGGTAGCCACATGAGGTGCCCAAAGAAGGCATTCGATGGCGGCCAACATGTTTTCCTTTGCGTTTACTTTTTTTTTTCATTTCGGTGCACCCACCCCACAAAAGAAAAAAAAAAGACATTGTTGTGGCGCAGCGAATTATCGCACGGTGATAGTTCGATTTTGTTACTTCTTCTTTTGCAGAAAGTGATGAGCCACGGGACTCTTCAGTCGCCGGATACTCTTATTATATTATTGCGATAGTAATTATATCGACACTCCAGGCGCGTTCCTGCCGTCGCCGTCATGTTCTGTATAACATCGTCGCCACGCGCTACATGATGTATGTGCGAGTAAAAGCGTAGGAGGGAGGGGGGGGGGAGCCGACGATGGTGGCTCAGTCTTGTGTGCGCAAGGGAGAAAAGAGGCGAGGAAGCGCGCCGCCTTCCGTCGCGCGCGATGCATCGAGGGGAGCGGAGGACGTGCCTTGGGATTCTTGGATCTGTGAATCTGTGATTGCGCAACAAGTTGTTTTGCCTTGTTTTACTCATTATATACAGTGACGTTTGCTTAGGTACGTACACTTATGAGACGTAAACGTATATTTGAATATCTTGTTGCGAGGTTTTGTGTATACATGCACTGAATTTTGTTTCCAGTGACACTTTTTTTGCTCTTTATCAAGCTGTGTCTTCGCATTTGTATATATTCCATTGTTTCTTCGCATTTCTAATGTATATATCGCAGAACTCCAGCTTTTTGTATGTGCTCTCTGTTAGGACTATAATTCCGGTGCAATACTCACAATACACGACCGGTGACAGCTGCTCCTGCGCAATACATTGGAACGAAGGACAGCGTCATGAAGATTTTTCCCTGGCCATTGCATATGTACAAAAATATAAACAAAGTTCTTGAATGACGAAGTTTGATTAAACTGCTTGTCCTCAACTTGATCATTTTATGGTTTCTATGTTTTCTTATATATATATATATATATATATATATATATATATATATATATATATATATATATATATATATATATATATATATCAGCGGTATGCACTGCTTTGCTGGTTTCGAATTGATATAGCTCTACAGTTCGTGTGATATGTTCGTTACTTATTAAATAGGCAAAAAAACACATTGTAGCATTGATATCAGTTATTTCTGGCACAACTTTTGGGACATACGAATAAAATCTTTTATGAAAAAATACATATATTACTTGTCTTGACAGTGCGGAACGTTCGAGAATTCGTTTGCAGCTACTCATGGCGAGCTAATGGCAATGCAGTTATCATTCATGTCTTTGATCCTTCGACGATTTCCATAAGGAGGAAACCGAGCTATACCTTGAGCCCCCGCCCCCCTCTAACGAAATTTCTGGCTACGTCATTGCCACTGCAGGAAGACCTGAGTTGATTCAACTTGAAAAAGAAAAGAAAAAAATTAAGAAAGAAAAATATATATAAAAAAAGGTTCGTACCTTTGTCGACCCCAGCCGATAAGCAAAACGGACATATGCAATACTGTGTAAAT
This sequence comes from Dermacentor variabilis, assembly GCF_050947875.1. NCBI lineage: Eukaryota > Metazoa > Arthropoda > Arachnida > Ixodida > Ixodidae > Dermacentor > Dermacentor variabilis. The sequence continues at coordinate 135,823,364 of NC_134569.1, forward strand.
TAAAAGGGCTATTATGTAAAAAAAGAAACGATTCTGAAATATGTGGAAAGAAAAAGAATCCTCACAATCGGCGCAGCTGATACATCAGAGACGGCAATGTTGCATATAGGCGACTTTCTCACACTGTTCGGAAGTACCAAGCGTCTGTTTAACAAAATTCCTTGCTGGGCTAGTTGGTTCGTATACGAGCAGATGAATGACTGGTAATGCGCTGTTTCAAGACGGGCCATGCGGAGGCACCGACACACGGGACAGTTGCGAGTAGCGCTTGTCCCGTCTGTCGGTGTCTTCTTTTGTCCCGTCATGAAACTTCGCTTACCACGGTGTTCATGTAAGCGTTTCTGTTTGCTGGTGATTCGTACGATGATTAATCGCCGACGCCGCCTACACGTTCTCACCAACGTCGTGGCGGTCGTATACGACCACTACGAGGCACAAACGGCGTTGCTGCACTGAGAGAGAGAGAGAGTAAAACATCTTTATTAATAATATTTGAATGGCGAGAGCAGTGTGGGAGGAACCCTCAGTCCAGGGTCCCTAAGATGATTCCGGCGATGTTTCGAGCCCGTTGCATCACAGATCGGAGGACCTCGGGATGTCCGTCGCGGAGGGCATCGTCCCACAGCTCTTTGTTGCGTAGGCGGTAAAGGAGAGTTGGCAAGGGAGGAAAGAGGTCTGCAGTGCTTTCAATCGTGATGTGGAAGACTGTGGGCGAGCTGCCACAGCCAGGGCAACAGTCTGCATAACAGTGTGGGTAGAATTTATTGAGAGAGACAAGATTTGGAAAAGTTGCGGTTTGTAACTGGCGTAATGCCACTGCTTCCTCCCGCGAGAAGGACGGCGTTGGTGCGGCGTAGGTGCGACGTTTCCTGTACTTGGGCAACGCCATCAGCTTTTACCGCCCCAGCCGTACAAACCGCTAGCCGACCTCCAAATATCGGGAAGTGGCAAAACGCGACGTGAAAAGTAGAATAATGGATTACTGGCTAAAAATAATAAATAATAAAACTGTCGCAAAGTAGTAGTTGTATATTCCAGTGAGGTACGCGCGTGGTAACTTTTACTTTATTATTATTAATAATTACGTATTAAAGAAAATTGTTAATGGATGTCCTCCACGCTAGCCGAGTTACAGAATGCCCCACATTCGCCTTTCACCGGCCGCAGCCGATCTCCAGCCTACAGCCGGTATAACGGGACGTGAGAAACGAATTAACGGATTACTTTTCATAAAACAAAAAATAAAAAAAAGACGCGCGCATATGTTGTTTTCAATTCTAATGGCATATGCGCGAGGTCACTTTTCTTTCTTATTTCTTTAGTTTACGTATGTATTTAGTTTACATATGTATCACCCATGCTGTTGCACGCCCGCAGGAAAATCTTTGCGCCCAGCTGCGCTGCAAACACACACACACACAAGCATCCCTGATATATATATATATATATATATATATATATATATATATATATATATATATATATATATACACGCCTTCACCGTACGACCGGCTTCGCACATTTCCCACGCCTACACTTTTTTTCCTCTTTGGCAATCCTAATGCTAAAAAGTTAATAAAACTGAACAAACTCGCAGAAAGATGGACAAGAAGAGCCATAACTTGTGCCTTTCTGTATTTGCCTAGTAACATGGGTACTGAGGCAACGCTTAGAATACCGTCTGCTTCACGACCGGCGTACCGATGAAAGGCGCGATGCGCAGCAACGACCTGTAGGCTATTTTGTTGCGTCGGCGCGTCTCCGTTCTTTCTACTTAGGTCTCGCCGGAGTACTACTTAAACACAGGCGTACACACATATAGCATGGTTCTATCCCGTCGTTTATCATGTTCTGCGTCTCCGTTTTATCACTTTTTCCATCTCGCTCGAGCGTTCACCCACAGTCTCGCGAAATCACCGAGGAACGCGTTCTCTCCGTTTGTTTTTTCGCCTCGACGGGAAGAATGCGATAGCTTCGTTTAGTTTCCGTGCACTGCGTTGCGGTCCGTTCGAGCACGGCCGGTCTGGAGCGTGCGTCTCACGTTTGGAATTCCAAACGTGAGACGCACGCTCCAGACCGGCCGTGGTTCGACCGCGTAAGAACCTGTTTTTCGAATGCAGAAAGCATTCTTCGTGCAGTCATGATGATGATGATGATGATGAAGACGACGACGACGACGATTTCTAATCACATCCCCTTTGAAACGGGGTGTCGACAAAGAGTCACCTGGTCTGCTTGGCACAATCGAGTTTATTACATTAATTGCAGTCTAGCGTATTGCCTGTCCCTACTTTAGATTATTAATGCGATTAGGATTCTTTGGAAACTTCAGCCGTCTTAAATCTATCTATCTATCTATCTATCTATCTATCTATCTATCTATCTATCTATCTATCTATCTATCTATTCTATTCTATCTATTCTATCTATCTATCTATCTATCTATCTATCTATCTATCTATCTATCTATCTATCTGTCTATCTATCTATCTATCTATCTCCGACCCAGTGGCCCAAGTTGTCTACCGGCTTGGGCCACTATATTCGCGGACAACTTTCTGTGGCAATGAAAGGAAAGCTACGGAGGCAAAGCGCGCACAAGTGAGATAGCGCTTCTGAAAAGAGTCCCGCCTTTTCATTCACGTTAGGTTAAGCTGTTGAAGAGTAAGCATAAACACCCCATTAGCAACAGCTAAATGAGATAAAGTGCACCACTGAATGTAAAAGTTTACTTATTTTTCGGTTTATTCCCGTCCGCGCTGGGGCAAACGCGAAACCGTGGCACTTGAAGCTGCCTCGATTCAGAGTCTGTTCCGAGCAACCAAAAGCATGCATGCTGTCAAACGCTGGCGGACTGCTTGGTGCCGTAACACACGTGCAGCAGCCACGCGCCCGTAGCTTTCGCTTCATTGTCACAGAAAGTTGTCCACGAGTATATACATGTTATCGGGGTTGCGATGCCTTCGTGGTCGTTCTATCGTCGTCATTACAGCTTCGTGGTCTGACTCGACATGCTACTTTCGTCATGGGTCGTCGTCATTCCATCGTCGGTACGCAGTCGTCGTCGTACCTTTGTCGCCATGCCATATCGTCGTCATACCGCCTTCATTGATCCATCGACGTCATTCCTTCTTCGTCATTATGTCGTAATCATGATTCCGTCATTCACTCGTTATTATACCGCCTTTGTCATGCAATCATTGCATCGTCGTCAGGTAGACACTATCGTGCAGCCGTTGTCACACCGTCGTGCCGTCACTGTTGTGCCATCGCCATCATTCCAGCTTCGTCACCGGGCGGTCGTCATACCGTTATCGTCACGCTATCGTCGTCATACACTCATCGTCATTGCATTGTCCTCTTGTCGTCGTCGTTATGCTGTTGTCATCACACCATCGTCATCATTTATTAATTGTCATCTCATTGTCCTCGTGCCGCCATCGTCATGCCGCCTTTGTCGTTCAATCGACGTCATTCCATTTACGTCGTGCTATCGTCATCACTGCGTCGATCGGCGTCATACGTTCGTTGTCGTGCAGCGGTGCTCGTGGGCAACCTTGGCAATCAAGATAGTAGCGTGGGACGATATGTCGCATATAGCCGAAGCAATGGAAGTCTCAGAATGACCGCTGCAGATCTTGAATAAACGCGACCTCAGGAATAAGGCGTGTCGCTACATTGCTCAAAGGCTAGTCGCATTGCCATCGACAGTCATCGTGAGATGAGTTTTGCCGTAATTGTTTCTCTTCAAAAATATAGCTATCCCTATTTTGTAATTACTTACTTATGCCTGTAACGACCACGGGTCTATCTCTTCCCTGGTTTTTCTTTTCCTTAAGCGAAGCTTTCTTTGCTTCCTATTCCGACTTTCCTGGCGCTGCTCCTACTGTGGTATCACTCGCGCGCACGCCACTGGGTTTCTTGCCACATCACCAGATGTCGCACGCCTCCGCGTAATCCCGGCCCCGGCGCCGCCACGGCAGCGTTTCACAGTTTGGGCGCATGGCTCGTGTTGTGATTGCTTTCCTAGGCGACAAAAAATGCAGATGCTGGGCTGTGGAGGTCGCTTGCTGGGCTTGTGATAGTGTAAACATTACAATCGTCCATAGCCGGAAGAGAGCGCGTAGGACTGGCGTCCCAACAGCGTGCTGGCCACGTATGCGGAAGGAGCACGTAAACACGGGCCAGCAAAATGGCTCCAAAGTGGATATTCAGCGCCGATGACGCCAAGGCACTGAAGAAGCGGCGCGCGCAAAAAGAGCGTCTTCGCTACGCAGCGAAACGGGGTGCAGACCGCGAACGTATCCATGCAGTGTATGCATACAATTATCAAATTACATACAGCCCCATATATCAATTAAAGTTTAACACTTAATAATAATATTTGGGGTTTTACGTGCCAAAACCACTTTCTGATTATGAGGCACGCCGTAGTGAAGGACTCCGGAAATTTTGACCACCTGGGTTTCTTTAACGTGCACCTACATCTAAGCACACGGGTGTTTTCGCATTTCGCCCCCATCGAAATGCGGCCGCCGTGGCCGGGATTCGATCCCGCGACCTCGTGCTCAGCAGCCCAACACCATAGCCACTGAGCAACCACGGCGGGTGGTTTAACACTTGTGTCCTGTCAATCAAAGCAAACAGCATACAAAGCTTCGCTAGCTTACATCGATTCCCACAGTGCGTGAGATTCGCAGATTCCTTTTTTTTTTTCACCAATGCCCTAAACGTCTTTTGCTTATCTCCACAGCTGACAAGTTAACGCTCCGATCAGCTTTGATCCCCAGCGCTTCACGAAGGTGGACGTTCCCTGCGGCTCTGACTGGATAAATATCGTAGCACTCCTAAATTAGAATGTGCCGAATCGTCTGCGCAGTTCGGCTGCTAGACGCATGCCTCGTCATGTTGCGAATATCTTTTTATCCTCGGGCCGCCAGCTCGGGCCCCAAGTAGAAAGGACGTCATCAAGGGGCTTTGCGTACCCCAAAAGCCGAACGCCTTTGAACGCCTTTTGCGCTCTTCTTTTTTACGCCTGGCCCATAGCGTCCCCTAACTTTTGTGCCCTATTTCTAAATCTTCCCGCGACTGACGACGGCTTTCCACTCTATAGCGGATGCTTTGGTTGATTATGTATGACATGGATTAGTGCGCTGCTTCCGCAATCGGCCCTCTCACTACACATACGAATCAAGCGAACGCACTGCCTCCAGTAGTGGTACGATTACTGCTCCCGCGGATACGTGGTGTCGTATACTGTTAGTTGCCCATGTGACATATAACGCACAGATCGGCACCGCATTGGAGCGTTCGCTGGCCTACCCAATGAACGCACACTCCGAAGTGACATTCCATATGACCGTCCGTGAATACAGCTCATGGAGGTAGATAGGAAGTAAAAACAAAAGTACCTGAGGGCACGTGCGGTGCGTTATAGTCGCAAATGGCGGTGAGTTATATAGTTGCAAATAGCGGTGAGTTACAGTTGCAAGCGCTTCGCGCAAAGGCGCTTGTAGTGAGGGTATTTGTAGCAAAGAGCCCTTGGCGCGCAGGCCCTGCTATAACCAGGCGAGGGACACTGAACAAGGCGATCTGGCAACGTTTAACGTGAGGCATTATACCTATACTACCCCCACTGGGTGCAGTTCACGCTGCCCTACATCACGAGGACATGTATTACGGAGAACACGTAGCGCATCGCATGCGCTGAACTGTAAGGAACAGTCACTGAAGTCCTTACGCCTTTCTAAATGGCCATCAAGGGCCCAAAACACTTGAGTGAGGCCCAGTCGCAATACTTTTGAATAGATGCGCCAGAACCAAAAGGCGAGCCGTCGACACCTTCTTAAACCTTCAGGTGGCGCCGATAATATCGCTTATTTATTTATTTATTTATTTATTTATTTATTTATTTATTTATTTATTTATTTATTCCTGAAGTACTTGGCCCCGGTGTTGTTCGAAGCCCGTGCACCAGAGCCAGCGTGAAATAAATCGCCATTACTGAACCCGGAAAAACTGCACGGAAGTTATGTGTGTGTATTCACAGACGTAGCGGAAGTTTAACTACGCTTACTCCAACACTAGAAGCAGGGTATAATTACTAAGCGGTGCAATATACTTCAACCACGCTATTTTGTCGTCTGTAAGATTATCAAAACGATGGCCTACTTTTCGATAGGTAATGCGTGTGTGTGTGCGGTGTAGCTTCGGTTATGACTGTTCTCTATGGTCGTAGAACGTGTCGAGGTCCGTTTTCTCACTGGTCAGTTAATACTCTCAGTCGCACGAAATAACTGTAGCCCAGGTGCTGCCAGTGCAGGTAAGCTACAACGTTTAACAGTGGCGGCTTTTCACCCGCATTCCAACGACGTCTTTCAGGGACCATTGACAGAGAGAGAGAAACAAAAAACATTTGTTGACAGTAACCCTATAGTTCTGATAGTCAATCGTATAGAAGGTTACAAAGGGCCTCCTGTCGTGAAAGTGTCAGGTGACATGCCACGAGGAGGGCCCATAGCGTCAGGCGTAGATTCTGAGCAAGAGTGGCCTGACTCTTCCATCTGTATATAGTGGAAGGTATGGGGCACGTGGTGGCGGGTGATCATATATAGGAGGACGAAAGCGTGCGATTCAATCGTCGGGGGCAGTTGAGACAAGGAGACGCGATCGCTTATACGTTCCTGGCCTTCGCTATGCTGCACGCAACTTGCGCAACTTAGAACGAAGCGCTCGAGCGCCCCGCGCGCGTGGCAACTGTCGGTGCATATAGTTCAAGCGCACGTACGCACAGCCTTGGACCGAGTCATTCCACTGGGGGTGGCCGAGACGCCGAAATAAGAACGGCGCGCGTTCCGAGTGCGCGTACTCGCTCTTTGTCTGGAACTGCGCCATCAGTTGCGCCTCAGACAGAGCCGCCGCCTCTTGCAGCTGCAGGTCTGCATAGATCGGCACAGTAAGCGGGTACTCAATCACCAATGTTTCTTTTCGGGGCTGTACACTCACACTCATGTCTACGCGCACACTCATCGGCACTCACTCACGCCCACGCATACTCACTCGCCAACTCTCACTCGCGTTCATACGCAGTCGAGCGCGGCTGAACCACCAACGCCCGAACAACGAAATTATCTGTACAACGAAGGAATAATTCTGTCCCGGCTCTATTGTGAGCTGCGTGGTGTGCCACCTTTACAACAAAGTGACTTGTATGAGAACGACTTCGGAGATGCCCAAGCACCTCGTTATAAAGGCATTTGACTGTATGTACTCGCTTTCATTCGCAATCACTGGTCCACACTAGTAGCCGTGTCTATACTCACACTCAGCGGCGTTTGCCCCCGTTCGCACCTACGCCCACTCGCTGAACTCGCCGACATGCCACTCACATTCACACCCACGTCCGCTGTCACTCACAGTCATCGATACTCACGTTAACCATCACTCGCTCCCGTTCATACCCCCGTCCAATCCCTCGCTTTCATCCCCCGCTAACACAGTTACCCCCGCCCGTGAAATCAGTGTGGAATTGAAAAACGTTTATTGTATAAGGAAAGGGTAGTGGGAAGCAGGTGAGGTGCGGAAAGAAATCAGTGTTGATGCATCGATGAGTGCGCACGCCGACACGCTCTTGCAGCATCGCCTGTCGCAATTTGCGAGCGGCTGAGCGCAGTGTGCAGTGCGCGTAACCGCACCGGACCGCCTCGAGCCGGTTGCGACCAGTGTAACTGAACGTTGGGTGTGGGCACGTGACACGGGCGGCGCTCGAGCGTCACGGACAGCCTTGCTCCGAGCCGCGAGAGAAGGGAAAGAAAGTGCCCGGCTTCCTGCTGCTGGGTGTGAACAGTCGGCGCTCGGAGTGCCCTGAGATTAGTGCGTAGTCTTCCACGCGTGTCCTTTGTAATGGAAGGGGCAGGTCTAGCGCGTGTAGAAGAGAGCTGGCTTGAGATGTGCGCCAGCTCTCGCTTTCGGGCCGTTTACTGTAATTACATGCAACAAAATGTCTCGGTAGCTGCTCTCTCTCTCTCTCTCTCTCTCTCTCTCTCTCTCTCTCTATATATATATATATATATATATATATATATATATATATATATATATATATATATATATATATATATCTGTGTGTGTGTGTTATTGCTCGTTTCCTACTCTCACTGTTCACTCGCAATTATTTACTGGAAAAACATGGTTGTCTTTTTTCATTCGCACCTTGTAGTCGTACGTTCTTTCGTGTCTGCGCCTGTAGGATGTCACCGCGCGGCAGGAAAAGGACTCGCGCATAAAAGTGCGGGTGGGAGAAGGGTGCCTCAGGAATTACGAGGGAGCGGCTTGCACAGAAAGGCTAAATAAAGAATGACAAATACATTATATAAACTGCAATAAAGCAAATCTATAAAACACATCTGTTATTCTACGTATTTTCTACATCGCTACCGGCCAAGTTGAACAGGTCTAGAAAAAGAAAAGAAATATGAAAGAAAAATACGATTACTATTTACGATTAATGCAGCGGAAACCGACCCATACCCGTTCAACGGTTACAAACCAGTCGCCGTGCCGGGAGCCGCTGGTTACCCACTGCAGTCTATAGTATGACGTTCTGCTTCGGAACGCGAGGTCACAAGTTCGATTCCCGCAGCAGGGGTTGCCACGTAACGATCTGGGTGGAATGCGAAAACACGTGTACGTCAAGAACATACGGTGGCCAAAGCTACTCGTGGCAGAGAGCGTGGCAGAGGTGGCCAAAGCTCTTCCACGTGGCAGAGATCCCTTAAGGTTGTCTCTTCGGAAACTTGAATCAGCGCTACAGGACACTGGCTGAAAACATAGCCCACATTCTCGGTGGCGTGCTTTAATTGTCTACCTTTTACGAAAGCCTCCACATTCCTTACTGGAATGTCCGACACACCGATCGGCGACTCGTGCAACTGCGCAGAGACGATTGAGCACGTGTTGTGTTTTTGTGATCTATATGACAACGAACGCGACGTCCTTCGGAGGTTTTTAAACTGATTAGATAACAGACCATTTTCAGAGACTAATATTCTATGACCATGGCCCCATGCGTCGCAGGCTTACAAAGCGACGTGGTGACTGCTACATTTCATGAAAGCGACTGGCCTCAGTGACCGAATACAGGCGTGAAGTTATGGACATCCGCATATACTCACACCGATAGTGCCTTCTTCCCTCCCTCTCCTTTTCAATAAAACTTGGTGCTGGGCTAGTTGGTGAGGCATTCTTTAAAACTGCTGGTAGCGCTAAAAGGTGCGAACACACGGTGAAAAGACGACACGAGGACAAGGGAACGCTACTGACAACCGGTTCATTTTTGAAAAGGGCTCAATATTTAAGAAAATCACAACACATGCGCACAACCGAACTGCGCCAGCCTTCTTTAACAAATAATGAATCGCTATATCGCAAGCAGTCACGGGAAGTGAAATGATAAAACACCCAAGCAGCAAGAAGTGAAACACATGACCAATTGATGAAAAGCCAAATGTTACGGTTTTTCAAATCTCTCCAGAACTGTGCGCTCAGCCGAATACAAATTTATTGAAACATCGCTGATGCACCGAGCCGCCTTTTTTTGTATGTGGAATGCTTCCAGCAAAACTCTAGCTTTAGCGCTTGCACTTCTCCCCAGAACCTTTGCTTATTTGAACCGTGGCACGCACTCGCAAACCATAACATGCGAAACTAAATTCGAAAGCTTGTCTTGTTCTGTTAAGTTTTGATAATGATCCCTTAAGCGGTCATTGAGGCAACACCCCGTCTGCCGGATATAGCACTTGCCGCAGGACAGGGGAATAAAATATACCACTCCCAGGACACACCTGACGAAGACATCTTCGTGCTGCTTTTTGCAACCGCGCTGACCTTCACCGCAGATGCGGGGGCGCAGCTTCGCCAACTTGGTTGGCGCAGAAAAAGCAAGCGGCATGTTTGCCTGCTGGCCACTCTTTTGAGGTTGTGTGAAGCCTTGTGAATGTTAGGCATCACCTCAGGTTTGGTCTTCACTCGTTCAGGTGCAGCCTTCATTCGTCGGGGACCAAGTTCCTTGCGGAGGATTTCAGCGACTGCTACAAGGACCAAGCAAGGGAAGCCTGCGGCCAAAAGCCTGCGAACCTGATTGTCGAAGCTAAAAAGCATTTCGTGCGGGCACTACTCTTGAAGCCTCGATTCTATGCAGAGCGATGCAATTGCTCTTTTCCCGGTCTTTGAATGAGACGATTCATAGGGCAAAAGCTCTGTCTTTGCACGTGGAAAATACGCCCAACATGTGTATCCTTAGTTAACCTCAGCCTGAGGTTTAAAAAACGTGTCTCGCCATTTTGCGCGATGATATCTGTATACAGGGTCCGGTGTTGCACCTATCTTGTGCGACATCATTTTAGCTCATGTTGATCGCCTTTTGGATCGAGATTTTATTGGAGGCCCGGTTTTAAAGGTATTTAGATATGTCGATGACTTTTTGATATTTTCAGAAGCTCGTAATGGACACCTCTTTTGAAGATTCTGTATGACGGGTCATAAGTACTTTTAACTACCATGGTAAAGGCGTGGCTTTTTCCCATGAACTTCCGCAAAATGGCGACTGCTTGCGATATTGCGATTCATTATTTGTTAAAGAAGGCTGGTACAGTTCAGTTGTGCGCATGTGTTGTGATTGTCTTATATATTGAACCCTTTTAAAAAATAAACCAGTTGTCAGTAGCGTTCCCCTCGTCGTCGTGTCGTCTCTTCACCATGTGTTCGTACCTTTTAGCGCTACCATCCGTTTTAAAGAACCTCTCCTTTTCTTCCCTTAAACCCCTTTCCCTGTGTAGGGTAGCAAACCGGACGTGCATCTGGTTGACCTCGCTACCTTTCCTCCCTTCCTTTTCATCCTCCTCATCCTTAATTTCCTACAGTAATAAAACAGGCACGTGCACAGGTGTATCAGACTTGTGTCGGCCTGATCTCTAACGGCCCCATTTTTAGGTCTAGCGCATACAGTAAATACATTGCGTGAAATATTTCTGAACTACTGATTCATTTATTCCCTCAATTTATCTGTTAAAATAGGGTCTTCATTAGTAATGGACCTTGTTCTACAAAACAGGTTACTCTGGTTTTTGATGCCTAATGTATTATTGTTTTATTCTTGTTCTTTGGTATCGATATAACTGCTGTTATTTTATAGTATTACGGTTAGCTTTTGTATTAGGTGGGTTACCATTTCTTTATGTTAGTAATTTTGCTTTGTTAGTTTCTTCAATTTATGTTTGTTGTGTACTGCAACACAAATGCATCGGTTTCTTTTTTTTCTTTTCGAGTAAGAGTGCACGTTCTTAATTAATGTGTAACGATATTCTAATATCGGTGTAACTAACTTTCGTGTGTAATGCTTTTAAACATGTGTTATCAGTTTACCTGTCACATGTCGCCATGTATGTATGGTCTCTTGGGCCCGCCAAGCTGTTTTCTTGCAGGTTTTAGCACAGGAGACCAGCCAGAATATTTTCTGGTAAATTAAAAGAATTGAATTGAATTGTTTAATACTTGGGGTCGGCACGTGGTTTGCCAAGCGCGTCTTGGTAACGGATATATCAGATGCAGTACTCGAGTCGTAATCACCGCTATCGCGCTTGCAAACTATAACCTCCTGTTCTCTCCGAAGGACTCCTATATTTCAGGATAGCGCTCTGCAATAATATTACCGCTACGACTTGCTTTATAACTTTACAAATGGCGCCACAACATCCTTTCCTAATTTTGCCTCGCGAATTGAGATTACGTGTGGGGCTAAACCAAAGTGGGGCGATATGGATGGATAGATGGAAAAACTTTATTTTCGTCAGAACGCATGTGCGGACGATTCCGTGCTAGATGGCCATCAGCTCATGGCTGACGGCGACCTGGGTGGCCCACTCCACGGCCCTGGTCTGGACGACCGGGTCTGAGCTGGCCAACACGGCCTCCCACTGCTCGAGAGAAGGATCACGCATAATATCCGCCGGTGGCGGCGCTATGCTGCAGCTCCATAATATGTGGTCATTGGTGGCCAGTTCCTGGCACCATTTGCATTCCGGCTGAACGTCCGGGTAGATTTTGTTTAACACGTATGGGTTATAGAAAGATCTCGTCTGCAATCTTCGCCAGACGCTTTCCTGCGCCTTCACCAATTGCTTGTCCGGTGGAGGGTAAATTCTCCGCTCAAGTTTGTAATGGTTAGTAATGTCGTGAAAGGACACCAGCCCATCTCTCGTGGACCTCCCCGGAACGTCCGGCTCACCTGCTCGGCTGACGAAACCTCGAGCATTCATGTGAGCCGCCTCGTTCCCAGGGTTCCCAGAGTGGGCCGGTACCCAGACAATTTCCACCTCCGTAGTCCCTCGCCCCGTGGCCCGATTTAGTAATCCTGCCGCTGTGGCAGAGATTCTGCCCCTCGCCAAATTTCGGATGGCTGTTTTAGAGTCGCTGAAAATCAGGTCAGCTTCAGTATTACCTATAGCTAGCGCTATCGCCGCCTCCTCTGCAGTTTCTGAGGAGCGCGTTTTGACTGATCCAGAAGCACACTGGAATCCTGGTCGTCAACTGGGAAAGCGCTGAAATTTCCCGTGGTTAAGTGGCGGCCCCACTGCATAGCTTAATTTTTTTATCGCCTGCGTAACTGAGCGATGCCTGGCGATAACGCGCATAAGGTTACGCAAGAGGATTATCGCCTCTTCGTTCGGCTGACCTTGAAACAGCCAGAGGGCGACGAAAATGCTCCATCCCCTGCGTCGATGGTGTTTTGCCTCGCGTATATAGGAAGCGTTGTAATGCTCGAAGGTTTCTTGGCAGCCGTGAGTGTGGGGTCGCGTGGAGGAAAAATGCGCCTACTTAGACGAGCGGAAAAAAAAAGGAATTTCCTGGTCGATTTCTGCCCAGCGGCCAGTGACGCTTATGCATACGAGACGTAGCGCGTTTTGAAGTGAAAAAAAAAAAGAGAGGGAGAGAGATGGAAAACCCGTGCGTGTTCGCGAACGAGAAGAAGAGCGAAGAAGCGAAAGGTTGGAGGAAGTCTTTACAGCGGGGCGGGCTTTCGTCAATGCGAGCGCGGCGGACACCCAAGGTTGTGTGGCGTCCCCGATTGGTTTATGCGCATTTGCGATACTCTGCAGCTCGGAGCTCGCACAGAAACCATTAGAGTGTAACCCTGCTGGTATCTCTTTCGTTACGCCGTCTCTCTCTCTCTCTCTCTCTCTCTCTCTCTCTCTCTCTCTCTCTTTCTCCCTCCCTGTGCGCTCGCGGTACTTTCAGTGTGTCAGGATACTTCGTAAAAAAAGGAAGGGGGAAAAAAAGAAAAAGTCAGTCCCTCTTTTCTAATGCATGTGCCGAGCGCGTGATTCGACCACCTGCGGTAATATACGCACAACCCGGCATTCAATATATATATATATATGTATGTATACAAGTTAGCGCTGGCTGTAGTTGATCGCACGGCTAGGTTTATCTATCACACAGATGGGCTAGATATATCATAGGACACCGGGTGGGGAAAAACAAACCAAATATTAAAAAAAATCACGACAGGAAATATTTTTTCGCTGGCTTATAAATTTTGCCTGCAGCATGGTTTCAGGATGTTGCGCGTGCTGGTGTCCCTCCGTTTGAACCGAAAGCGCTGAGGAGGAAGGTGTTACAACATTAACTGCTTGTTCCGGGAGTCCTTGAGTTCCATATCTGTCACGACGATGTTTTCGCGCAAATTCTCATCAGTCTCTTAAACTGCACAGCCTCCTGACGATCGCTGATTAAATTACCTTTCTTGAGCCAAGGCTTCCGCAGTCCGGCTGCATCCCGGAGAGACCTGCCGCGTATTTTCTGTTCCAACCGCTCTCTTACTCTTTTTTTTTCCCACATAATATCCAAATTATTGGGTTTTACGTGCCAAAACCACTTTCTGATTATGAGGCACGCCGTAGTGGAGGACTCCGGAAATTTCGACCACCTGGGGTTGTTTAACGTGCACCTAAATCTAAGTACACGGGAGTTTTCGCATTTCGCCCCCATCGAAATACGGCCGCCATGGCCGGGATTCGATCCCGCGACCTCGTGCTCAGCAGCCCAACACCATAGCCACTGAGCAACCATGGCGGGTCCCACTTATTATCCACGATAACAAAACCATGGGTGAGCGTTCTCGCGTATAAATCGAATAAGAAGGTCACAAGCACTGTGAAACCAGCGGTACATTCACAGCGGCGACAGCTGCAGCGTTAGTCCCATATAGCCTGAGGCCAGCATTCGCAAACCAACCTTGTTTTCTATTTTATCTTCCCGTACTTTACAGCTGCTTAAAGTGTGTCGCAAATAAAGCATAGCGCGCCTTTATCGAACTTATGTTTACTTTAAAAGTTGAACGGTCTCACATTATACTACCACTGGCGTTCACTTACGCGCGCTCACCATTTTTTATTTATTTTTTATTTTTGTATACGCGGAGAGGTTTTGACCAGTCCAAGGTGCCAGGAGTGCAAGTCTGGTCCAGCAATTTAGCTAGTAGGGCTTGGCGCAAGCAACTGGTTGAAAGGAAAGCCGTGGAAGGGTGCACCGACATCATTTTTTCGCGGTTTACGTATCTCGCGCTATGTGCGCTAGGGGTCGCTCGCGACATTAACAGGGTTGAGTTACCGTATATAGCAGCGTAGAGATCCCTGAATATGGGTGTGCTTGCGATAACCTTAAGTAATTTTTTTTTTAAATTGCCTGTGGCAGATACCATAATTCTAGTCCTTGAGCTGGCCCTCCTGAAAGGGCGGACATTACTTGGATGAAATATCAAAATGTGTAATTTACTAATTAACAAATAAGTCACGAATTGTGAGTTTAACTAATTACTTAACGACACACATGGCAATTTATAAATTATAACCGGTGAGAATGCAAGGCATCTATTTCCGAGATGCGCGCCACAAAAAACTCGCGGCACAAATGAACAGTCGTTCCAGTTACTCTCAAGTGTAACAAAACGCCGTTTTGTGCATTGAAGCGCAAAGGCAACTGGACCGCCGATGTATTTCTTTGCAAAGTTCGGAAACTAATATATCGAAACTGGAGTCGTCCCGAGAATTCGTTCCAAGTGGTATCCTTGCGAACTCTATGTTGACAGTTTTTGTCAATTGGAATGCATGTGCTCCGTAAGTTAGTTCGTTCAATAACTAAGTATTAAATTTTTGCAAGCTACTCGTTTATGCATTTCGATTTTTTGGTGCAAATAATATTGTGCAAACTGATCCCTCAAATGCTACCTTCTTACAGACTCATTCCGAACGCAGGAAAAGAAAATGCTTCAAACCAGCACGTCAACATCGGTAGCCACACACTTGCTCTATGCCTTGACATGAACTTTCGGGCCTCGAGCTGCTGCTGCTGTTGGTATCGGTGTCTAAAAACGAATCATCGCCCTGTCTTTTCTCGCGTATTTCTTTTTATATACTTCGTTCGCTTCGACGAAGATGGCGATCTTATGTGCAACATACGGTCTTGAGTTCGATACCCTGCTTCGGCAGTATAGCACACCCTTGGAGCTGGAATGCAAAAGCACTAGTGTACTGTGCTTTGTGTAGCACAGTACACTAGCACATAATCCAAGATGGTGAAAATCAGTCCGGCATCCTCCATTACGGCGTCCCTCATGGCGTGTGCATTAATAGCTTTGATGTTAAACTCCATCAATCAAGCTTCAAAAAATTAAAGGCCAACTAACGCAATATTGGACAGCGCAAAAAGTGCTGGTTTCAAACAGTGTAAGTCTAGCATACATCCTCCGTGAAAAAAAAAATTACTTTCGAAATGCGAGTGACCCTCGAAATAAGATAGACATTTGTGATACCGAAACCGGAAAAAGAAAAAAAGGAAGAGAGAGACGGCCGTGATTACCACTCGCCGGAAGTCACGAAAAATCCATAATTTCGAGGACCAGTGCGACCTCCGAGAACATATACCGAAGGCGCGCTGGAAATCTCGGAGGTGATGCGCTGTCGTTCGCGTCACGTCCGCTAAACAGCAGGTGCACGCGTCGTCTGCTTAATGCTACACATAGAGAGATAGCAAAAGGGATAAATGAAAGGCAGGGAGGTTAGCCATACAGTACTGAGCCCGGTTGGCTACCCTGCACCGGGAGAAAAGGGAATGGAGGAGGAAAAGTTCAAAGGAAGGCAAAGTCCACTCTGCTTGTATCTCCGTCGTAGCGACACTTCTCTGGTCCACGTTAGTCAGTGAATCAGACAACCACTAGCACAGCAGCTTTGCCAAAATTGCTTCCATAGTGTGCACCCCTCATTTATGGCCAACTTAGCCAAAGTTTTGTTGCATTTGGCTTTAAGCTGTCGCCGCGGTAATACTGCTCTCGGGTACGTCGTCGCGGGCGCATGTGGCATTGGACGACTAGTGTCCCTGTATATGCTCCTTGCGTGAGCATATACAGGGACACTATGGACGAGCACACGGCCAGTGCGCATGTTCATCGCTACGTGAGTACTGGCACGGTATTATTGAACTCGGTAACCCGGCAGCGTTTCTTCCTCAACACGAGGAAGCTGCAGACGGCTTCAGTAGATCACGCACCGTCATTGGCCTTCTGGTCTTGGCGTTTGCAAGCGCGTGGCTTCCTTAATTTGTTTGTCAAGCGATCAAGCGAGCACGTCCGCGTTACAGCACTTCCTGAGGCGTTGCGCACGCAACTTCTGGTTTTATTCCGCCGCCTGGATCGTCAAGTTTCACACACACACACACACATATATATATATATATATATATATATATATATATATATATATATATATATATATATACTTTTTTTCTTTTTAATAATCCGGGGGTTTTACGTGCCAGAACAGCGAGCTCGTTGTGAGCTGCGAGCCCCGGATTAATTTTCGTCATATGAGGTTCTGTAACGCGCACCGAATGCATGGTGCACGTTGATTGCGCCCCCAGCGGAATGCAGCCGCGGCGACAGGGGTTGAACCCGCGACCTCGTACTCAGCAGCGCAATGACATAGCCACTGGGCCACCGCGGCGTATTTCCATATGACTGAATTACCGTTTTCGCCGGGCATTCAAAACATAATGAAATCGCGGTGAGCGCTGTGCACCCCGCCCCCCTCCTTTTTTAAAGATATTCCATACGCTGTCGGCCTTCACGTGTGCAGTCACGGCTAATGAGCACCAAATCCCTTCTGTATTTAATCTATAGGAGGCGTTGCGTGAGCGAAAACGTAGCGTCCTTCCCCAAATGATGCCGCGGGTTGCCATTGAGGTCCTCTATAATCACAATGTTTGAATCTAAGCTTTAATCTAAGCGCAACGGTTTCATGTCTGTACAGTATTGCTGTATAACGGCTCCAGAGGACGTGATATAGCCCGGAAAAACACCGATTACTGTTTGGCTCTTTTTCAGCTTCTCTGCTTGTATTTTTGCTGCAGTATTCAATCTAACCGTCGTGCAGCAACTAGTCCAGCAAGCTGTAATTTATTATAAAACTCGCAGCTTGCTGCATGTATCCCGCTGTAGTCCGTAACTAATGTAACATCACCAATCTGCGTATTTTATCAGTCGCGCCTGCTTCTTAAAAAGGACATTCTGCTTCCTTCGTCGCATCACACCGTATATACGGCGCCGTAAGTTGTCGGCTATGTTTGAGTGTCATCTCCTCACAGTATTTCAAGTCTTGTGATGCGTGATCAAGCTTGCACGGTTGGCCGTGCTTATGAAATATTGCTAGTTTATGTTCGTCACAGCTTGGCATATACGCACCAGCAGCCTTCCTTGTCTGGCGTCAACCACGTGACAACGTGGAACGACTACTCAGTTTCCGAGACCCTCTGCGCAAAGTCGGCAGCCCTCCGATAAGCGTCGTCTAATTCGCAATAACCGTTCGCGTCACTGAAGCTGATACGAGATCCTTCGCACTTTTCGTTATCATTTTCTTCCGTCGCTTTGATTGCGGCCTCGCCTCTTCCGGCTTATAACTACTCGAGGTCGTCGCAGGTACGTTTGGCGCGACGAAATGACGAAGGACAGGACAGTGATAACACGAGAGCACGTGCAGGCAGTGTGAGCGACGCTGTCCTTGCACTGCCCTGTCCTTCGTGCGGTCTGCGACAATAAGGGTTACCACCACGAACAAGTCCTTGCACACCGTACACAGTTGCCCATTCATGGCCTATTCGTGACGCGGCTCTGCAAACGGACTCGAACACCGTAGAGGAGTGCGCACAGATTGGCTGGAGGTGAGCTGGGGGTGGGCTGGTTGTGGGCTGGGGGTTATACTTGAACAGCGCTACGGTGTTGTGCCGTATTAGCACGTCCCTGCACACGGTAAGGCGAACTACCAGCGACCGCCAACGTGCAGCTCCGGGCAATGCATCGTTTGCCTCCGGCTATTTTCCTCTTCCCTCCCGCTCCTTCCTATCTTCCATTTCTATGCTTCTGCCTTCTTCTTTCGGATGAGTAGGCAGGCGTTGTGCCCCTTTCGGAGGCACTTGATAGCCTACCCCTCGCTTTCCCTTTCCTCTTTATTATTATTATTATTATTATTATTATTATTATTATTATTATTATTATTATTATTATTATTATTATTATTATTATTATTATTATTAAATAAATAAATAAATAAATAAATAAATAAATAAACGTTCCCAGGAACAGCTTCAAAGGTCCTGGTGATGGCGCACTCGGCTGAATAATGCACAGGAATAACAGTGCACGCCCACACACAGATACACACGCGCGCACATTAAAAAAAACATATAATTTCGCGAATACAGATTTAAACAGATCATAAAATGTGTACACGAAGAGAATACAAAACAAAAGTGGAGAAAAAGAAAGAAGGATTACTGAAAAATGGAACGCGCAGATATGATAGTTTTTGTGCAGTTTTATTTTATTATTTATTTACAAATACTGCTGGTCTCGTAGGGGAGACATATAGCAGGAGTGGGTGCATACATTAGTAAAAACAAATAGCATGGGCAGCGTAGAAATAGATAACACAGAAGTATTAAAAACAGATCAACAGGTCAAATTGTTAGGCAACTGAACAACGGACTCTTCAATAGACAATGTGCGAAGTGAGCCGTCCAATTGATTCCAAATTTCAACAGTTAGCGGGGGAAAAAGAAGAAAATTACAAGCAGTCTATATGCGGTTTGAAAAGAACAATGTTTAATGGGTGGTTCCCTCGGGTTGCACGTGCGCTTGAGGGCACAAATGAGAAGGGTTCCTGAATTCCAGATGACGTGTGAACGATGTTGTGCAGCATGATGATACGTTCGCGTGTGCGCCTATGCTCTAACATTTGCAAAGGTAGAGTGTGCATATGTGAAGAAGGTGAAAAGTTGCGATCGTACCGGCCGAAGATGAATCGTATTGCATTTTTTTAAAACTGATTCTAAGCGGTCAATGTCACGGGCGTGATGAGGGGACCAAACAGTTTAGGCGTACTCCAGGATCGGTCAAACTAGTGATTTGTAAGCAGTTAATTTGCATTCCTCTGTGGCATTTTTTTAAGGTTCGTTGAAGGTTCGTTAAATTACTGAAGTTCCTCTGCAACTTTTTTCGGGAAATATTAAAATTAGGCGTGAAGATGCCCAGGCACTCTGAATGGGCGTTATATGTCGCCTGCACTCTAGATAGAGGGCCGCAAAAATCTCAAGGCTGAAAGGCGCGCTGTTTCTTTGTGCCTTTCCGCGGAATGTAGCAGTGCACATTAGAACGCAAGTGCGCGAGCGGCAGATTTTTTTTCCCGGTGTTAATTTGTGGAGAAGAAGAACATCCAATTTCTTGCGTCTACAGGTGAGGGTAGGTAACGTGAGTGTCTGTATTAGCTCTATATATGAAGATGAAAGGCTTTTGGCAGAATCAATGTTTAACCATAGATGTCAACTTTTTATGCACATTTTCGAGAAGTTCACAATTTGACCTACAAGTGCCGCCCCAAACAACGGAGGCTTACTCAAGAACTGGAAAGCGTACGTTCTTATATAAAGTTACAAATGGCCCAGGTTATCTGAAGTCCCCCGTCACCCGACATACTGTGCCGAGCGTTCTAAGTGCACGCTGCCTCGTCTTTCGAGCGTGGGGTGAGAAACTCGAAGAGCCATCGAAGTACGCTCCAAGTTCTTTCGTTCCCTGAGGTCTTGGCACGAGAGCGTCTTTAACGCTATATGGAAATACACTGCTATTAGCCTTCCGCGTGGAGCTTGCAACTTTCGTTTTTGATGCATTTATGGCCGGCTTGTTTCCAGCGCACCACGACGCAAAATTCGCGATGTCCTTCTGAAGAGCGGCGCAATCATTAACATTTTTTACCGCTTTGAAAAGTTTCGCGTCATCAGCATATACCAAAATTGAAGAGTTTTGAAGGACTGCCGAAACGTCGTTAGCAAACCGCGAGAAAGGAAGAAGGCCCAGGACAGACCCTTGAGCTACACTCCACTTGCAACCGCATGAAGTTCTGACGACTGACCGTTTACGCTGACGTAGCAGTACCGGTCGGTGGTGGTGGTGGTGGTGGTGGTGGTGGTGGTGGTGAGAAGAATTACTCGTACGAGCGCTTTGTAAACCCTCGTGTGTGGGTGCGCACAACTCAACCCTGCTTGGCACAGACTTTTCGAAAACGGCAGTACAGAGCAACAAGAAAGCTTCCGTGCTCCGGGTCTCAAAGCGACGCGCGAAGTGCAACGCGAACCCAACGGCGATGTCGCGTGTGCTTTGTTTTTAAAGCGAAGTTTTCTTTGCCTTTTTCTTCTTCTTTCCCACTGCTGCTGCAGCAGCGGCTACTACTGTCCGGCACAATGCGTCGGGGGGGAGGGGGGGAGGGTTGTTCAGAGCGTGTATATACACGAAAGGAGCGTGGCAGAGAAGAAAAGAGACGTGATGAACTCGTTTGGACCGCACCGCGTCCAATGTGCACAATGCCCTCCGTAGCTCTCAGGTCGTCATCACATTATGGGCTCTTGACAGCTGTAATTATCCGTGATCCCCCGCAGGCGTCTATCCTTCTACCAACGTGCAAGTCCAGAGGGAAGCTAGATAGAACGGAAGAGAGGAGAGGGGAGAGGTGGCAGAGAATAGGCACAATCGATGTAGTCGCGAAACGAGTGAATACAGCCTTACCACTCTTCGCTCGCAGTTCCCATACAAATACAAGGGGGGAGGTGACGCGAGAAGGCAAGGAAACGCTGGACAAACTTAAGTTCACGGTACGGTACGGTGCGTTTCTGCTATTTCTGAAAAATAAAGCCATGCAAATATGTCTAGCGGACAACTTACGCAGGGTGTGCAGAGGCAGAGCTACATTAATTAAAGCGCACCGCAGGGTCTAGCCGACACAACGGAAGCGGTCGCACGTCAAATCAACATTTCTGTGCCCGCCGAGATCGCTTTGCGGCTAGGGCATTTGCTCTAGGTCGCGGATTTTACCGAGGCAGCTGCATTTCGACGGGGGCGAAATAAAAAACGCTCGCGCACTTTGATTTAGGGACACGTTAAAGAACACCGCGGTGTCAAAATTGATCCGCGGAGTCCGCCACTACGGCGTGCGTCATAATCCGAGTGTGGTTTCGACACGTACAGCCTTATAATCGAATTCAATTTTAATGCTTCTGCGACGATGCGATGTGCCATGTGAGGTAATGACAATGCTCAACCCTTTCAGAAGTTATGAAATATGGCGCACAACAAAGCCTCGAGCAAACACCTCTCACTGTGTGTTCTGTGTACTACGCAGACGAACAGAGTGGTGCACGCAAGTTAACGTTTAACATCAACTCACCACTCTCGTGTTGGACAAAACGTTGAGATTAAACATTCGCCGTCAACATCACCGCTAATTATGGTCAATCAAAGCAAACAACACAGAAAGCTTCGCTTACATCGATTCCTACAGTGCATAGGATCTGCATAATTTTTTCTTTTTTTCTTTTTTGTTGGGGGAGGGGGCATATTTGAAATAACTTGTACATACTTAGGGCCACCGTTACGGATTCCCTGCCTCAGCCACCCCCAGTAATAGCTAAGAAATATCGCGAAGCTGTCATGGTGAACCCACGACAAACTGATAGCGATGAAAGCTTGCGGCAAGGTAGCGGCAGAATACGTAACAGGTGAATTCAGGCGTTGCTTTCGGACAAATCTTTTAAATATATGTATATATCGTTCCGTGTGCAGTTAGAAAGTCTCATTCTTGTGATCATTGCGTCCGTATTCGTCTTCGCCCGTGTGTGCAGTGCGATCTTCTAGTATCGGATTACTACATTTTTCCAATTCATTCCATCGGTCATTCAAATCTTCCTGGCCCGTTGGAAGACTTCTCGCGATATAGTGACACATCGTGTACAACACAGCATTCAATTCTGCGAAAAAGGGGTACAAAGTGATTGAAGCTGTCATGTGGAACTATAGCGGAGAATACTATTATAGCCTTCAATATAAATAGGGAAAAGGTTAGTGAAAATGCCCCACTTGATTAAGCGGGTGCCCTCTAAACGCAACGTTTAAAACAACGCTCTAATAGCTGCTTTGTACAATAGGGTACGGGATAAGCTTCATTTAATTATTTTCTTCAGCGATTGGCAAAGTATATGTTTTTCTTTCTTGAAATAGGATATGAATGACTTCTCTACGATTCAAGGAATGCCGTAAGACCAACCTTATCCCTCTGACTTACCTTGAACACGAGTTACGCTGTTCTGAAGTTGAAACTCGAAATATATTTTTTTTTTCTGGCACTTAACTTTGAAGTCTTGCAACTGTTGTTCTAGGTCTTAGGGCATTCGTTAAATTATACTAAAGTCACTGATACCTCGTTAACCGAAATTACAGGAAGTAATATTTTGCAAGTCTTTGCAGAACATTGTTTAATGGAAGCTCGCGTAAAATTAGAACCGAGGGTAAGAACAAAAAAATAAATGGACTGCATATTCAAAATAAGCCCATATCATATACATACATATAGGTACAAGTTTTCAGCACCGTAACATGAACATATCTTTTATTATTATTTCTCATCTTCTTTTTTTCACGTCCACTTCTCCCTGCAACTTTGCTTCATTCGTACCACCAACATTTTCGAACATGCGAACATTATCTCATTCGCGGCGACGTCATACCAGCGCATTTGTGTCTCGCGCCCACATTTTGTACATTCACGCATCAGCCAAAACACTGCATACGTCAGGTCGTTACGACGGGAAAGCACCTGCGCCATTAGTATCGCGATCAGAATCACCTATGTAGATCCAGGGAGGCCTGCACTTCCAGGTGAACGCAACGAAACGATAGTAAGGTACCGCCGCTAGTGACGTTTGTTTGTCGCGGTGTTTTCTGAGCGGCCGCTTATATTAGTGCGCCATTAGGCGCCGTGGTCTGTACGGCCGCATCTTGTTTCCTCATTGCGGTCCGCCGCGACAGCGCCTGCGCCTCTTCTACCTACCGTCACTGTCGTGACGGCCTGCGCAGGAAAGAAATAAAAATAAAAGAGAGAGAGAGAGAGAGAGAGCCTCACAAATTAAAACCTTTCGGCGCAACTTCCTCCAAACTAGCCGACAAGCAGTAGCGCGAGCTCTTGCACGTCGAGCGCGCTCCTGAAAACCAAAACACGCGCGTGTCCAAGAAAGTGCGTCGTAGCCGCGTTTAACGGCGGTACGCACGCGCACGCACCTGTCAAGCCCACGAGTAACGAACGAATCGAAATAACGGCGTCTATCAAATAAAACCCACCAAGATACTAGCCACAACGAATGCAGACTTCGCGGAGTCTTATCTGTTTTGCTCTTCCTTTCGTCTCTCTCTCTCTCTCTCTCTCTCTCTCTCTCTCTCTCTCGCGCGCAGTGCTGTCTTTTTGCTTGCTTTGTTTCCTCAGGATTTCACTCTCCGAGAACGCATAGCTTCCGTGCGTTTGCCCCTTTCTCATTCACTCTTGCATACTATCCCTGCCTTCTCTCAAACTCTGCATTTGCCACGAGATAACGTTACAGTGAAAAGGCGGCTTCGTGCTTCCATCTGGCGGGTAGCCTGCTAACCGTCCAGGCGGAAGCGATTTTGTTGGCAACGTAATGGAAACAAGAACAAGATACTCAGAGGGTATTTACGATTCACTCAGCCTCCAAGACCTTCTCTCTCGCGCTCACCCCTCACCTCCGTCTCTGTCAACCCGTCCTGTATTCTTCCACTCGCTTTTTTCTTTTATTCTACATATTTTATTGTTCATTGGTTTTTGCCATTTTTCACTGTCCTTGTGAGGTTCTTTAAATGTTCGTTTCCTCGGAAAACACGGTCGCGTGGTGGCCGGCATAGCGCTTTTGTGTGCACCCACTATTGAAAGGTAGGTCGCAGCCCTGCGCCTAGCCGTCCTTTATTGCTTCTTTGATTCTTCTTCTCTTTGAGCGACGAAAGCCTGCGGTCGTCGCCGCGCTGTTTTGTTTTCCCGACGTCATTCGTGACGAGCCGAAGGCGTCACCGCTTGGCACGCGAGAAAAAGACGAGGCGAAGAAATTGCGTGCGCGTGAATGGCGTAGGTGCGCAGCTTCCAGTGACATCCAACGTTTATTGTTTTCATTTTTCCTCCTTTTATTTTTTTCCTTTCAGGAGTCATTGTTTCATTGCGAAGGAAACTTAAAGGAGGCGCCGCGGATAGCGGGATAAAGAAAAGAAAGTGGCTGCAACGTGATAACAACGATCGGGTTAGCCTTACTAAGAAGATGTCGGCAGCGCGAAAACGCGGGGAATAAGAAATTCTTCCTGTCTACCTGTGCTACGAACGTGTTCTTAGCAATGGCATACCAACAGGCCCAAACCATTGTCATGACGGGTTATGTTGCTGCTCAGCAGGCCCAAACCAACAGGCCCAAACCATTGTCATGACGGGTTATGTTGCTGCTCAGTATTACATGCTATTGATGAAGAATGCGCATGGAGCTAAAAACTGGGCTCGGCAAATGAAGGAGGTTCAGGAACGGATGGAGCCGGACCGGCCAGAAAGGACGATGAAAAGAAAAGCACGGCAGTGCCTTCCCACATTGCCGTCGTATCCTCGGCGTACTCGGATTTCATGATTTCATGAGAGAGTCGCACGCCGCTGAGGCAACAGCTAGCGGCTGAAAAGAAAAAAAAAAGAAAAAGAAACTTCTTTATTGGGCCAATCCCGGAGATAGTACAAAGCCGCCTCAATAAAATTACTTAATTTTCAGGATTGAGCTCTCTTATTATTTCGCACTTGTAATTTAAGGTAAAAGCATGCACGGTCGGCGTTTTGTTTCATGAAATGTGGTTGTGAGCTGCCATTCTCAAAATTCTGAGGAATAATTTTGTGAAGAATGTAAAACCTGGTATGTGCAACTTTAGGTATAGGATGGTGTGGAAATATAACCCGCATATACCACATGTAAAATAGCAAAGCGTGGCAAATAACATACATATACCTGAATAACATATACGGAAGCTCACGGCGACGCCGACGCCGACGACAGAGGCAAAAATTGGAGTGTCCATACAGTTGCTATCGCAATAATAATAAATACGTAACCTCACGGCGACGGCCACGCCACGGCAAAAATTTGCTTGGTGTGTCCATATATAATTGCTATCGCAATAAAACTGAACACTACCTGAAGCCACATGGTTGACTAGGAGAGGGAAGGAGGGAGTAAGTGAACTGTCTTATGCGGTCTTGAGCGACATAGAGAACAGGGAAATATTTTACCTCATTGGCGAATGAACAACTATATTCTTGTTTGAACACTGTAGTTGTAGTTATTACCTGGGAGGTCAACGGGTTATCCTTAGTTTACCGGAGTTTAGTGAGCGCTATCTTCGTTCAATGCTCCTTTCAGTATTGTTAGCCCTCGCATGTCGTCGAACCATGTGATAACCGTCAGTTAGCCTAACGACGTGACGGACTCATTTAAGCCTCCGCACGGCAGTGCCATTGAAAGCATGAGGCGTCCTTGCAGACATAAGCTGTTTTTACAGCGAAGCTGTTTATGGCTAGGTTCTGGCGGATCTCGTCTCCATGGGCAAAGGCCAACAATTTTTCATATGTGGGCCGATCCCGAAGATAGTGCAACACCGGGCCGACCCACGGCGGAGGTGCAGTTCGCCGTGGGTCGAGCTGTGAATGTGGGGCCATTAAGGGCCCCACATTCACAGCTTTTTGCTGGTCATCCTTCTTCACAGAGTGGAAGGGCACTGAACTTTTCAACCTGAGAAAGTAACCAAGACGAAGCACATGACATCATGCATTCAGTGTCTTCGTTTACTCCATTTCATTCATTCAACTTCAATCGTCAAAAGGAGAGGACAGTGCTAAATGCCGCACCAGCGGTATGACCGGATTCCCGACTCTCTATAATATACATGGCAGACCAGCAATTGCGGACATGACCGCCATTTGCTGAACAAAATACATTGGGAATAATGGACACAACCATGACACGCAAAGTACGTACATAAATTGGCAACTGCATAAACAAAATACTTATCTGCAAACCGGAAGCAAGCACTCGAATGGTACATTCAGGAGACACCTTAGTTGTTGTACACCATGTTTTGACAGAAATACTTAATGGCTTTGGTAAAGACAAATAGACGACTGAAAATCGAAATGCTCCTTGAATAACTTGTTTAGTACCACAGGCACTGTGAAACGCAGTGACTGTTTAAAACAGTATGTTGTTGGTTCGGAACTATGATTGTCCTTGTATTTGTTGTCGATATATGGCCTCAACGCATCCATGGCTAAACTTCGTCTTTTTCATACTTTCGCTTGTTCTTCTTCTTCTTCTTTTTCTTCTTCTTCCTCTTCTTCTTCTTCTTCTTCTCTTCTTCTTCTCAGGTTAACTAAAGCTATGATTTTCCGATTTTACCAATCACTTCCTCAGAGCTGACATTAGCTGAACCTGAACTGTTTCGTGATAACGGCTCTTCTGGAGCGCAGTAAACATGATTAGACTTCATAAACAGCCTTCACCAGCTGCACAAGCTTCCGTCTGTTAGTGTTCATTCGGAATGGGACGCGTCATCTTTCACCCCTTCCTAATTTGGCGTGGATTGTCGGACATGCGGCCAGGCTTTTCTTTGCCAAACTATATTAGCCTTCACTCCGCCAGCGGTTAATTTACGAATTTCTAAGGCACTTCCAATAGCGAAGTTTCCAAAAAATAACCGAATGCCAGTATTCGCGAAAAACAGCCTTCGGATATCGCATTGAATACTTAATTTGTTGTCATTTCTAAACAAATTTTAGTATATAATATATTTGGTTGGAGTCCCGTCTCGTAAAACCGTTTACTTACATTATTCGATGTACGCATGTAATACACCTTAGAACTGCGCGTCCAGTCATACGAAGAGCTTGTAAATGACACTTTCAGCATCTTCGTGCACCATGACATCGTGTACCACGACAAAGGCTTTGTTTCGCTCATTTTGTGCTCCGTGACAACGGCAGTAACCAAACAATAAAACTGTGCGCAACCACATGCACACACAGTCTCGCCTTCATCGAAGCAGGCAAGTGCGAAACTACAGCACTGTGTGTCGATTTAAACAGATGCAACCGGGTGACATCGCTTCATAGCATATGTTGATAGTTGATACGGCGGACATGTTCATATCAGATGGTGTACTGTGGCTAGTTACCCTCGCCGCAAATTACATTAGGCTGGGTCAAGAGACTTGTCCAGGTATTGGGCTCTGAACCTAGGCGTGACAAAATATCGAACACTCGTACACCTCTACGAATTTCCCAAATACAACGCGTCTTTTTCCATTCTTTTTTTTTTTTTATTCAGTTTCATGACCGTGTACTCAATAAAGTACCCCGTAATAAAATTAGAACCGAAACATATAAATGGTGTTGAGAGGGAGTAATAATTTAAGAGGTTTCTACTTTTTGATGCAGTGTGTGCGGCTATCTTACGTCTCCCTTCTTTATCAACGCCAGCTGAGGTCTCCATTGTCCCGTTTGCCAACAAGAACGCAAACATCACTCTGCGACGATGTTTGCGATTTCTAGGAAATGTTCTCGTGTGAAAGCAACATTGTTTTTTGTTTAAGCAGCTCTTAAGAGAAAAGAATGGAAGGTCAAGATGCACCAATACAACTTGAAATCACGGAGATAAGCGCCATTGTTCCCTCCATCCATTACCAGGAATTTGTTCCAGGGAAGCCAACGTCAGGTTGCTTGACTTCCGATAATAACGCCGAAACGCTAACCACAGATAATACATTCAGAGAATAACCGTCTGTTTTTTCGTACGACCTATTTGTTGTGGGAAGAATTGGGGATAAGAGTCAATGGAAAATACCTTGGTAACTTGCGACTCACTGATGATATTGCCTTGCTTAGTAAGTCAGGGAACCAATTGCAATGCATGCTCACTGACCTGCAGAGGCAAAGCAGAAGGGTGGGTCTAAAAATTAATCTGCAGAAAACTAAAGTAATGTTTAACAGTCCCGGAAGAGAACAGCAGCTTGCGATAGGTAGCGAGGCACTGGAAGTGGCAAGAGAATACATCTACTTAGGGCAGGTAGTGACCGTGGATCCGGATTATGAGACTGAAATAATCAGAAGAATAAAAATGGGCTGGGGTGCGTTTGTCAGGCATTCTCAGATCCTGAACAGCAGGTGGCCATTATTCCTCAAGAGAAAAGTGTATAACCAGCTGTGTCTTACCAGTACTCACGTATGGGGCAGAAACCTGGAGGCTTACGAAAAGGGTTCTACTTAAATTGAGGACGACGCAACGAGCTATGGAAAGAAGAATGATGGGTGTAACGTTAAGGGATAAGAAACGAGCAGATTGGGTGAGTGGACAGACGCGAGCTAATGACATCTTAGTTGAAATTAAGAAAAAGAAATAGGCATGGGCAGGACATGTAATGAGGAGGGAAGATAACCGATGGTCATTAAGGGTTACGGACTGGATTCCAAGGGAAGGGAAGTCTATAGCAGGGGGCGGCAGAAAGTTACGTGGGCGGATGAGATTAAGTTTGCAGGGACAACATGACCACAATTAGCACATGACCGAGGTAGTTGGAGAAGTATGGGAGAGGCCTTTGCCCTGCAGTGGGCGTAACCATGATGATGATGATGATGATGATGATGATGATGATTTGATCATGCTGTTTCGTCCGTTGTGCTGTTGTCGGAAACACCAGTGCTAAAAACTCGCCGAGATAGCTTAGTGACAACGACTGCAGAAGGCTGGTTGGTTGGGCTGGTTGGTTCAAGATAACGAGCGCTAAACAACAGTACGAAGAGAGGGACACAGACCACAGCGCTAACAACCAAGTTAATCAGCGCTGTGGACTGTGTCCCTCTCTTCGTCCTGTTGTTTAGCACTGTTTACTGCTCGTAGTGACAATGACATTGCATTGCTGAGCTAGAGGTTGCAGGTTCAATCGCGGCCGCGGCAATCGCGTTTCAAAGGCGGCGTAATGCAAGAAAACGCTCGTGTACTTACATTTAGGTGCGCGTTAAAGGACCCCAGGTTGTCATTATTAATCCCCATTTCCCCGCTACGGCGTGCCTCATAATCAGATCGTGGTTTTGGCACGTATAACACCAGAATTTAATTTCAATTCAATCAGTGCTATAAATTAGTATCGTGTGATCTAGCAGGGGTTGCTTCCGATGTCTAATTTAGTTAATTAAGTAGTCTTTTTTTGTTACTACGTTCAAGAAACATGCAGATAGCCTAAATTTCAACCGTATAGCTCTTCGTATTATACCTTTGTATATATATATATATATATATATATATATATATATATATATATATATATATATATATATATATATATATATATATATATATATCTGTAGGGTCTCAAAGCAGGCCGCTCAAGTAATAATAATAATAATTATGATTGCTATCTCGCTCTTATGAATTGATATTTTATGCTGCGTCACGTGTTCATTGTATGTCCTGTATATATTATTGCTTTTTTCGTCTTTTTCACGAGATATCCCTACAAGAATTGTACTCCCTGAGCTGTTCATTTTTCGTGTATTTTACTTTATAGTATTTGTGCCTTACGTTAAGTTTTACTCGTGTTCTTTCCTTAAATGTACCTTTGTGGCCTTTCATTACTTCAGTTTTTCCTTTTTCATGTTTTGATCTTGGTAGTAATGTTGATGAGCCCTGCATTGAGGCGTATCTTTTGTGTTAGACTTCAGAAGGCTGCTTACTCTTCTTTTTTTTTTTTTTTTTTGCCTTGATTTTGTAACCCCACTTACACGATGCCCCCATAGGGCCTGTAAGGTATTTTAAATAAATAAATAAATAAATAAATAAATAAATAAGCTTCGAAGTGAGGTGCCCCTCACAGCCTAGGTTGTTGATTTGCGATATACGAATCGAAACGAGATATCGTTTAATGAATGATCTGCACATCTGTAACGAGAAAGGTGTGAAGTAGAGTATCAACCGACGAAACGAAAAAGAAATATTCAAATAGCAAACACACACCAAAGGTACTCGACTCTGAACGAAAGTAGGGAGACCTTCTAACCACAGTTTCTTTCTTGGTTGTTTGCTGACGATCGACGTCTCGCGTACTGCTCTGCGAGTGAGAAAAATAAATTATTTCCAGTATTCTTGCAGGAGTTCTTCGCGCCTCTAACATGTTTTAGGCGCCAAAACTGCGATATGATGATTAGGAACTCCATAGGAGAACTTATAATCTTATAACTTATTATAGATTGCTCTTTGATCCCATGAGATTCTTTCATCCACCTGAGGTGCTTTCACTGAGGTAGCTGGATGAAACACGCTACCTCCAGTTCAACAGATAGGAATTGGAATACCACGGTGCCTAGTATAACCGAGCGCTTTCAGCGTATATTATCCGACATGATACCCACTTACACCAGGTCCGACAGTGCCATCTGGAATTATATTCTTCATATATTCACGTTTGCCTATATAGCATTCATAGACGCACTTTGGAGTAGAGTGTGAAGGGAACACAAGTCATCTTCCGTGCCACTGTTCTCGCTTCGATAACCGACGTCAGACTCTCCAGTGTGCCTTGATAGACTGTGCGATAGGCCATTCACAGAAGCAAAGGCCTTGGAAGCCTGACCTCACAGTTCACTAGCCCGGAAAGCCATTCGAACGCTTCTTCAGTACCTGAAGGATACAGACTTGAGTGCCCGACTGTAGACATCCATCATCTTAGTGCATGTGAAAGTGCGTTGTAGACTCATGTCTTCTCTCTCTCTCTCTTTCTCTCTTTCACTCCCCGTCCTACTCCCCACGCGCACGGTAGCAAACTGGACTCAGTCTAGTTAACCTCCCTGCATTTTCTTACTCCCTTTTCTCTCTCTCTCGCTCTCTCTCTTTCTCTTCGAGTAGACTGCTGCTATACACTTTAGCTTCTTATTTTAAATATTGCCTTCACCTTCTTTTTCGTTTCCGCAACGTTACATAACAGGTGCTCTCCGTAGCAAAACTCTTAAAACGAAGCAACGAGAGAAATTAAGCTTAACATTGACACAAGCGAAAGAAGAAGAAAAAAAGCGCTCAGAAATAATTATCCTTAAGCAGTCAGTCATTTTTCTTCATTTCCCTTTCTCAGCTAAGCTTCACCGTATTCCGAACGGTCACTTTATGCGACCGCATGATACTGCTTGCCTTCCCCTGCAGACAGCGGACGCGGTGAATCGAACCGTAAAAGACAGCTAACGTTTGTACTCAGTTAAAAAGCCGACTGCCCCTTTCTTCATACTTGGGTGCAAATAAATATAAATGTTGTGTTTGTCCTGCTCGCTCAAAGTTAAACGATCGAAAAAGAAAGAAGAAGATGAAGAAGAGAGAGAGACATAGAAGAAAACACGTTTTTCATTGTCCCGAAAGTCTGCTGGCTTCCCCGTGAACATGCCTAACATTTGCACTGCCAGCCTGCCGTGGGATTTACGCAATTTTTTCCTCGCGTGACTATTTCCTCTTGCCATCAATCGCCGCGGGAACCGGCCATTGTGACACGATCGAAATGTTCCGAGATTAATGACACCTTTGCACCGCGGGACAAGCAAGGAGGTTGCGAATTCTATGCCCGTCCAAGTGAGTGTGTAAACAGTAGCGGTGCTATACGGCTTTACACAATTACGTGTTTACATCGCTGCTCCGTGTATTTCTGCACCATATGTCACGTTCTCCAGAGACGTTCTCTCTCTCTCTCTCTCTCTGTGCGTGTTTGTGTGTGTGTGCGTGCGTGCGTGTTTTATTGCAACGAAAAATAAATGTTTTATTCTCATTGTGGTGACGGCCACTCCTTTTCGCGTAATAGTAGCAATGAACGAATTTTGTAAGAAGCGGACGTCGGAGGTTCGAAAAATCTTGAGCGTAGTTAAGTAAAGAGAGTAAACGGGGCACGCGTATGGGGGCCTAGACATCTTGTAACATACAGAGACACAATACGAGGGCAGGTTGCACCGCACGCTGTACAAAATGCCGACTCGTACGCATAGATACCGAGTCCCGAAATGGTGTACACGAGACCACTGCATGTGCAGTCCGAGATGAACAGAACGCACAGAGGAGAACGATACACTGCAGATCGAAAGACGATTGTCCGTCCACCCGAAGCTGTTATTCTGTAGGATGTTCTTTCTTTAGCTGCTCCAAATGAAAAAAATAAATCCCTGCGGAAGCTGGCTCAGTTCTAACCCTTGATCTAAATTACTCGATGAGCCATTACTTCTACGAGAAATCAAAGGGCCTAATGGAGTAATTAACATACTTATGCTAATTATGTTAATAGTTTCGTGCCTTTGTGCGTCAATGCGCAATGTCCTTTCGCGTTTCAACGCATAAAACAGTGTTTTCTTTAAAGAAAGGTAACTGGAACTTCAATGCATTTCATCGGACGCATAGAAAATTAATATCTCGAAAGTGGTGCTGTACTGAGAATTCGTTTCACCTGGCGCACTAGTTAGCTTCAATTAATAGATTAAGATATATGCCATAAATTACCATGTAAAAGCTAATTAGTGTAGTTATGTTAATTAGTAAATTAAACATGTTGATTTCTCGTAGAAGTAATGGCCGCCTCATCGAGTAATTTCGATAAAAGGTTATAATTGTGCTGTCTGCCACAGGCAATGTTAAATAACTAGTGCAGCTAAAAAAACGCCTTGTATTTTCCTCCCCAGCAAAAAGAAGCAGTAAAAGTGTTTTTTGATCGCTTTGATAACGACAATGGTGAATTCAACGGCATCGCATTTTGCTTCGTAAGCACTTGGTATTTCTTTCTTTTGTTTTGTTTTGTTGTCCTTCGCAAACCTTACAATTAAAGAAAAATAACTTCTGGATGATTTACGGGCCAAAACCGCGGTCTGATTATGAGGCACGCCGTAGTGCCTTTTGATTCATTCCGACCACCTGGCGTTGCTTAACCTGTACCCAATGCACCGCACGAGGGCAGTTTTTTTTTTTTTTTTGCATTTCGCCCCCGTCGAAATCTGGCCACCGTGGACGTGGATTTGATCCCGCGACCTCGGGTCCTTAGCAGCGCAACGCCAGAGCTACTAAGCAACCACGGCAGGTCGCATATCTTACAATGCATACCAATTTACACTCTTCCTGGTGCTTACAGTCAATAACTCGCACCCTTACAGATTTAAGGGCGTGGATAGTAGGCCATTTAGCACCCTTAAGGACCTTTAAGGGTGTTCAGGGTTTACAGTGCACGATGTGTTCATACACTTAAGGCTTCAACTGTTTTCTTTAGAAACTGAAGGAAAAAAATTACACTTGCAGAGGCTGTCCTGGTTGCACTGTTTTCAACATTCTGGCACATACGCAAAGCGCATGTCAGGATGTCAAGGCGTACAAGGCGTCCCTAACCAAATCTAAGGTAAAGCTTAAAGAACTGAAGTGAAGAAACTACACTCGTGCGCGTGCGTTGTATGGCGAGATGGACGCACTTTGCCGGCTCATATTTGAAAAAAGAAAGCGCTACTAATCAACGTGTTTGTAGTTAATCCTTCAATAAGGATTCACTACAAGGTTGAAGGACGCAATATTACAAAGTATACTGCGATATCCAGAAGCCGAGGTGTAAAGCTAATGTAACAGAGCAAGAAATTTAGGCAGATGCTGAATCGGTGGAACTAATTTCTGCATTTAAGCACCCTATCAGTTGCTGTTTACACAACTGTATGCGTTATGCGTTGTCGCTAGGGGTGTGGTATGTTTAGCATAGAACATACTGTGTCAATTAAAAAGAAAGTACTTCGTCAATATTCTAAAAAGAACACTTTGATGTGAAGTAACGTAAACACATTCGTGCATGTACTTTGATTTAGGTTCACATTAAAGAACGCCAAGTTTTCAAAATTAATTCGGTGTACTCCGCTACTGTGTTTCTCATAACTGAAGTGCTGCCTTGGGGGTGCTAGTCCGTCTGTCCGTTTTGAACACATATAAAGCGTATGGCATATTTTTCACCCAACCTGCAGTAACATGGCAGGCAAGAGGCTTGTGTGTGCGGTGTTCTTTAACACATTGTATCCTTTTTTGCGCCCAGCACCTGAAGTGGAGAGCCAGGTACTAAGCTAGGCAAACATCTCCAGCTTTTCGCTTAAGACATCACAACTCTAGTCTCCATTAATTAAGTATTTCATTCTTTGTGACCTCCCCGCTCGCACAGGGACATTTTGCCCTATAACGAGACATGTCTCTGCGCGGGCTGATTGGTTTCCGCCTATTGTCCTCCTAGTGATATGCGCGCTATCAGGATTCATACATGTGGGACGCTGAAGAACAGGTGGGAGTGAGTGTACGAACGATAGAGGAAACAATACAGTTAGACCAAGTGGTACTTATGCTGGCCCATTTATAGTATCACAATATTTCGCTGCCCTCGGTGATACGGTGGATGTTCCAGCGAACGCTGAGAAAGGCGCCTCAAAACAGTGCAGCAGACATAAAGAGGCGGTTTCTCAACAACAGATTGATTGATTGACTGACTGATCTGGATGTCTCAGAGCAACGCAACGTCTATAAAAGAGGTCGTATAGGGGAAATCTCGGGAATAATTTTGTGTTGCATTCGTAATTTTGTGTTGGTGGAATCTATTCCCCCGTATTAATTGGATATCAATATCTCGAAACTGATACTGTCAGGATTCGGAACATGCATGCCTCGAACACTCACTAGTTTTCATTGGCAAATAGCAGCACATATAAGCCCCAATCGTACGATTTAAAAGTGGATTAGTAAACCTTACCTGTGGGTATTCTCAGTATTTATCGCACAATTGTTGACCTCGACTGTCGCGAATGCTACTTTGCCGTAAAGACATGAAATAACATCGTGTTATCGCGGTATACCTGCACTGTCTCTCAGAAATTCAACAGCGTTTGCTCGATCCATTGGATATATTACAGTCGCATTCACGGCAGCTTGCTCACGATGGCTCACAGAGTCTGGCATTTTCGGAGCTCTTGCATGAATTTTCAGCAAAACCCGCGGCTTTAGAATTGGAAGCGAGCAGTAGTACCTAACATTTTAAGACCCTATTTCTGAATAATGAGCCTTCTCCACGAGAAGGCGGCGGCCCTTCGGTTGAAGAGGAATGTAATGCTATGGGGGATTCTTCGCAGTGATACAGAGTGAACAGAACTATTTCGTTGCGTGTGACGCGTCTAGGGGATTGTGTAGGTTTTTTATACATTTGGAATATAGTAATAGTCGGTGCAGTTGAACGCTGCGGAAAAGAAAAGCGAAATATTCCACACTACCTGTTTCAACCACTTAGGCCTTTTTTCTTCCCCTAGCTTTGTCGTCACCAGCTCCTCACTACTATACTTTGAAAGGTACTCGGATGCCTCGGATAATCATCGCCGTCGTCCAAGTATACCTGTACAGGCAAGAAGCATTATACATTAAAACAGCACCAAATAGAACTGCATGACTTCGAGGGATTCCAACAGGGACACCACTGTGCCGCTACATCAAGATATCGCGCAGGATTGTAATACAAGACACGGATCATAAAACCAGCACCAAGCGGATGCCAGGTCGCGCTGGAAAACCCTCGAAATAGCGAGCGCACTTGCGGGCTGGCGAGCGAAGCACCTTTCGATGTGGGCTCCCAAACCTCGCCGGCTCGACTCCGAACTATCTGCAGCGAGGCCCATGAGAGGAGACCCAAGAAAACGCCGCTGAGAAGACCAGTCGGTATACCGGTGAGCATCGACTCACAGGGCTCTCTCTCGGGGGACACACCTTTCTGTAACTAAGGCCAAAGCAGGATGCGCGATGACGAACCGCGTACACCGTCACGTTATCTCAAAAGAAGCCAACAAACACTGACACCAAAGACAACATAGGGGAAATTATTTGAGCTTAATAAATGAAATAAAGAAACGATAAATTAATGGAAATGAAAGTGGATGAAGACTTGCCGCAGGTGAGGAACAATTCCACAACCTTCGCATTCCATGCTAAGGTTGTGGGGCATGCGAAGGCTGTGGGATTGTTAATGAGAGTGGCTTGTTGGGCTAGTTGTTACATGGTTATACTAGGAGAATGCCAGCAAACTTGAAAGTAGGAAAAATCGAAAAGCAGGCATAGACAAAGCGACAGGAAGGTGGCTGTTGTTGTTTCCCACCTGCGGCAAGTTATTTCTTCATCCCCTTTCATTTCCATTAGTTTAACGTTTCTTTATTTCACTTATTAAGCACAAGTAATTTCCCCTATGTTGTCCTTGGTGTCAGTGTTTGTTGGCGTCTTATGATATGACTAATAAAGATCGGGCCCCTCGGTTCTTTTTTTTTCTTTATTGATACTGTCAGCCCTCTTTTAGGGCCATTACAGGAGTGGCGAAAAAATAAGAAAACAAGCAATGTCAACACATCTGATTCAGGCAGAGCGTACAATATATCTGAATACAACGTACAAAAAAGAAATTGCATTGCATATACATTGTAATAGAGCAAGCAGAAAAACCAATCAATATCCCTTGAGGCATGTAAAATAAGAACAACATACACAGATAATAAGAAAATCATAAAATCAGATTATTCACAAAGTCAGATAATTAACGCACCGCGCTCTCGGAATAAATAACGGCATGCAAATTACCCAGAAAAATATTAAAATAGGCAGACTGAACTACGAAATCCGGAAGCATGTTCCGCTCTTTTATCGTTCTGGGAAAGAAGCTATATTTAAATGTGTCATTACGGGTTACAGGAGGGTGAATATACATGCTGTGGCGATGTCTAGGAAATTCATTAGTAGAAATTTCAAAACAGTTCGTCATATTAATTTCTATTGCATTATGGATAATAAGGAACAGGAACTTCAGCCTATCATACTTAGCCCTTAATTCTAAATTGGAAAGATTTGCAAGCTGACATAGTTTTGAAGGGGAGTGAAGTCGACCATATTTGTTGAAAATGAATCGAGAAGTTAACCTCTGAATCCTTTCCAGTTTCTTACGGTTTTTCTCTGTGTAAGGATCCCAGACAATTTTCGCGCGCTCAATGATTGGTCCGACCAGTGTTCTATAGGCAAAGTTTTTAACTTCAGAGCCCCCTTTCCTCTCGTTTATCACCGTCACGTTATGGAGCATGAAGACGACATTGCAGCGACCTCCGCAGTCACCACCACAAGGGAAATTTCATGCGCGCGCGCAAGTGTGATGCTACGCACCTCAAGTCTATATCAGCTCGTGTCAAAATGCGCAGCGCTAAGAGCTTTCCGGAACAGGCACCGCCCCGAGACAGTGACGTCGCTAGTGGACTCGACTGAATGTGGACTCCAAACAAGACGGTGATCGCCGAAATGCATTGACGTTCCAGCTACTTATTTAAAAACAAAATGAACGCGGTTTTATGCAGTGAAGCACAAAAGTAACTGCAACACCGATGCATTTCGTCGAACACTTTGAAAATTAATATCTCGAATCTGGTGCAGTCCAGAGAATTCGCTCCAAGTGGATACGCGCCTTGCGAACTCACTCGCCACAATTCGTAGATAAAAATGTGTGCCGTAAAACAATTACATAAACAGTTAGTTAGTGTAAATATGTTAATTATTTAATTAGGCATTTTGATTTCTCGTAGAATTAATGGTCTTCTCATCAAGTAATTTAGATCAAGGATTAGAATTGTGCTATCTGACACAGGCGATACTGAACATTTTTGGGCCTTTATAAAAAAAAACGATATATTTACAGACATAACTCTACCCACACACCTTACTCTGGCATCGCTGTGTAGAGGGACGAAACCATTACTCGATCATGCATGCGTCGCGTGCCAAAATGGTGCCATTGTCGCGCCAAGCCCCACGCAAAGCTAAACTTAGCCTTTCGCTCGGCGGTCAGAGAAGCACATGTCAGCAGCTCGTTTGTCGATCCAAGCGGGAGTGGTCGCGTTTCAGAGAGCTCACTCTCCAATAGCATAGGTATATAATCCTTCAAATTCACGCAGGCGCTGCTTCTACGGTGGCAGAATTTCCTGTATTTCAATAAAGAGTTTTCTCTCTCTCTCTCAAATCGGTGCTCATCAGAAGTTTTCGGACGAACACCATTGTTGACGTCACGAGGCGCCCGACCAGTCACAGGCGGAAACGAGGTGCGCGAGCTGGGCGTGTCTGCTGCTACACTTCTCGTCGAAATAAAATACGTTTGCGCTTTCTTTCGCTTAATTTCGATGCGATATTCGAATTCAGGGGGTTGAAAACCGCGACGTACTTACTGCTCACTTTTTCTGGAAGAGCTTTCAGCTTCCCTTTAAGTGCGTAACTTGTTGCAGCAATTTAACAGTTGTTCAGCTACGACGTCCCCGCGTTCGACACGTAGGGTCCACAAATGGCGTGGCAAGAGACTCGGACAGCAAAGCAGAGGGATGCCAATTTGCACGCGCCCATGGCACCACATTTGACCACGGCGGGCCCACTATAAATAGGGAGTGAGCACGATAGGGAGTAAATAGGGAGTGAGCACAAGTGGACTTGTCTTCAACAGGTCCACTCGTCGAAACGTTGGCTCCTGCTTTCACCTTGTTCTCGTCTTGCTCATCGTCTTGAATTTCCGTCTCCCGCCTTCCCCGTGTTTTCCCATACTATAGATGCATCATAAGTTAAGCATGCAAGCTTTGTCATGTGTGAATACAGCCGCCGTTGTGGCGTAGTGACTTTGGCGTGGCGCTGTTATAAGCCCGACAGCGCGTCATTGAACCCTAGCCCCGTGCATTAGAGTACCGTGTATTGGGTGCACTCTAAAGAACGCCAGGGGGTAGAAATTGATCCGGAGTCCCCACTACACGGTGTGCATCATAATCATATCCTTGTTTAAGCACGTAAATATGCTAGAATTAATTTTTAATGCGCAAATAAATGTCACTTGTGCATTTCGTTACGTCATTTCTGTACCATATATATATATATATGACTTACGCGCCTGAATTTGTCCTTTCTTTATCTCTCTTCTTCTTTTTTTTTTTTTTTTTACGGACTGTACACCTTTGTCATGCCATGCTCTGCAGCATTGAAACGGAAGCAAGCATGCAATGGGAATGGAATCACAACGTCATACCATATCTCCAATGTCTGAGAAGTGCGCGAAATTAATGTTATGACAGCACCGGAAAGACGAGCGTGGGCAACGCGATCACTTGCTCAACTACCGTCTGTGGAGGCCATTCTGCCACGTTGCGGGCCGCCATTGCCCGCGCGACCGAGCTTACACATCACGCGAGAACAAAAATAACGCTTCGTCGGTCGCGTCGTGGGGTGCATGCCAGCAGCTCGGCAGGAGCTGGCCGTGATTTCAAAAGCAACCATTTCTATTTCTGCGTTTTACGATGAGGTTCTTCCTCAGTGCTGGGCTTTGCGACATTGTTGTAAACGTTAGAGAGCCAAGGCAGTGATTATTTTTCTCTGAAGAGGCCCAAGGAGATAGCACTTTACCGTCAGTGTGGACGCACAATGCGTTGTAACTAAATCGATCCGTCTCAAATGCGCGCAGTATATTCGCCTACTTACGGTATACGCGGAATTATGTCAGAAGAGTGGCATCATAGGCAGCGCTGCGGGTGCCCTTCGCGTCTTTTTTAATGCGGTAGCATTCTTTCGGTACTGTGCGCTCTTCCCGGGGCTATCTATCTGTATATGTTTGTATCTAACGGTTTTCCCGCCTACCTCGGTCATTGCGTAGATGGTGGTCGAATGGTTAGCGCATCTGGCTACTGTGCTGAGTTAACAGGATTCGAAATCAGCCATCACATCAGTTTGGGTTACTGAGGATGTGCCAATTTGTAAACACGTGCCTCTCTTTCTCTCTCACGCCGACATGGCTCACTGTAGACGCGGAAATGGGTAGGCACCGCTCGTCGAAGAACATCTTTGACGCCGACTTGGAGCACTGGGTATGCGCCACTGGGTCTGCGCTGGTCTTCAATTAACGTATTCGATGCCAACTTGCATCACTATAGGTATGTGCCATCAGGTCTGTGCCGCTCTTCAATGAACGTCTTTGAACGCCAACTTGGGTAACCACGTATGTGCCACTGGAAATGACCACTCGACAACGACAAGAAAAAAATTAACCGACGATTACGATAATCCCTAATGCGAAATTTGAGCACAGCTCTAAACGTGCTTTTATTTCGTGATATAGTGGCTGGCGCAGACGACCTTTCTCGTCTGGCACGTGCTATGTACTTGTGCGACTGCAGCTGCCAAGGGTGGCGAGGCCCAGTCAGACAAGTTCAGTGCCTTTTGTCGCGTCCCCCAAGGCATTTCTGTAAGGAATGTCTTGAATAAATGAATAAAGAAAGAAACAAAGAAAGTGTGGGGCGACTGCCTCGCTAATCGGGAGATCGCGAGAGGCAGCGCGTGGGTGACGCGTGGGCGCGATCCACAGCAGCGGCCGCAGACGGACCTCCCAGACGACGCGCGCTATGCTCTGGCGCCATCTCGTAGCCATCGTCGCCACACTACGTTTTTCTTCTCGCGCTTTCGCTGTACCCTCCTCATTCCCTTTCCACCTCGTGGTTCTGCTGCACCCTCCTCCTCCGCTTTCCTCCTCGCGCCTTTTCTTCCCCGCTGCGCTCCGCGTTCGCTCTTTTATCCTTTGTTCGATCGCTCGGTTGCGCCGCCGCTTGCCACCGCAGGAACGAGCGCCTATGGGAGCTGCGCTCTAAAATCCCCTAAATCGCGCTGGTACCGAGCGGAATCGAATCCACGTGACAAGACTCCTCAAGGACAGCAACCCGACGCATTAGCAGACTGCGCCACAAATGCACTCGGTATGTGCTGCTGTTCAATGAACCTCTCGTGAACTTCAGTCACCGAGTATGTGCCACTAAATGTGCGGCAAGCGAGGGAACAATTCTCGGCGTTCGCAGGCACCGGAGCGCCACGCTTCTTGTCTCGGAGGTCACGCCTGTACTTATGGGAAGCGCCACTGGATGGCGCAGCGCGTCCAGAAGGAAGAGCGAGAGAGGAGCCCGGTTGCCGCATGACGCATTTCTCAGTGTTTGCACGCTCCGACGCGCTGCGCATTGCGGAGGCCGCGCGCAGGCTTGGCGGCGGCGGCGCTAGATGGCGCCAAGTCTTCTTAGAGAAGTGCCGAGGGGTGCGGCAGTAGACGCCTCCTACATAACTCCTTGGCAATACGTTGTGCAGCTATATTTATTGAATGTTAGAGGGACAGACAACCGCACAGAACATGGATCGATATAACCGCGCTGGTGGAAAGGTCACCCATTGTAGTGGCTAAAACGAGCCACATTTTTGCTAATTAAACGTGGATTTATACTTTTAATTCTTCACGAGAAGTCTCGAAAAAAAATTTTTTTCGTGCCCCACCAGGCGAAAAACATGAAGATTCATAGAGGCCTATCACGTGACTTTCTATTAGTGTACGCGGTTCCTGGTCTATTTAGTAACATTGAAATGCAGTGCACTTTTTCTGTTATAAGTTTGTTTTTATAACTTACAATGAGCAAATAAATCTTCGTTTGCAGTGAGTAGGAAAAGTGGCGCTGCCTTCGCATTCATTTTTCGAGGAATTGGCTTGGCTCGTGCCGCGACAGAAGAACGATAACGGAGGCCAGCCAGCTATGACATAGGCGTGTGCTTAGGGAAAAACGCGGTACAAATATAAGAGAAGCCTGTACAACAGCGCGAACTTACTGTACCAGCTTTTTATTGTCAAAAGTGGTTGAAAAGGTCAAAATGTAGGTGGTTAACCATAGTTAGACACACTCCTATGAAAGCAGAACGATGGGCGACTTTCACAATTTGCGAGGCGGGCTATCGACATCGTTCTCACCTCTCAGCGTTGCTGGAGGAGGGAATTTTACTTTTTTTTAGAGGCTGCTCAGATAGAAAAATTCTGCCTACAACATATCGGCGCGCTTTTGGAAGTAGCCGCTGCAGGCGTAAATACTACCGAGGGTGAGCTTCGCGTTGCGCCATAGAAAAGCTATATCCTGAAAAATCAGTTGGCAGTCCCTTTAAAGCATTGTCTTCGACAGCCACCGTGAGAAGGGTTCTGCCACAATTTTTTAATGCACGGCAGCCTCACGAACTGCCTGTGAGTGAAGATTCCGTGTTGTTTTAGTGCCGATTTGGCGTCATGTGTTCCGCCTATTAAGTTTACGTGTACGCTTGGATGTCACTTACATTCGCTAAGAGCTGTGTGGGAGCCTCTAAGCGCGATGTAGTGATAAATAAATAAATATAGACCCTGCTCCAAGCGCGGTTGCCCGCGATGACACTATTTGTGTGCTTGCGACTGAGTGTGTTACAACATGCGCCGTTGTCTCATCATATTGTTTTCTTTTTTATTGTCATTATTTCTGGTGCATAGCGTTTGAGGCTTCGGATAGCAGGTCCAAAAGACGCCTACTTCCATTTTTTTTTTAATTTGGTCATTCCGGATAGGATTGTTTTAACGTGCGCACGGTGTCGTCATCGTTGTCGTCGTCGTCGTCGTCGTCGTCGTCGTAGTAGTAGTAGTAGTAGTAGTAGTAGTAGTAGTAGTAGTAGTAGTAGTTGTTGTCGTTGTTGTTGTTGTTGTTGTTGTTTGTTGTTGTTGTTGTTGTTGTTGTTGATGATGATGATGATGATGATGATGATGATGATGATGATGATGATGATGATGATGATTTACCTAGCAGAGTTCTTGCTTGAGCTATAGTTGGTCAGCCGTACATAAATAAGTATTATATAGCGTGAAACAACGAAGACAAAATAAACACGCACGGCGCCCGTTCTTTCGATGTGTGTTTCTTTGTATCTATTGAGAAGGAAAGGCTGTAGCGCGAAAGAAAGAAAGACGAGACGAGTACGCATGCAGCACAGGCGCTTATATCGTCTCGTCCTTGTTTCTTTC
Organism: Dermacentor variabilis; assembly: GCF_050947875.1. Lineage (NCBI taxonomy): Eukaryota > Metazoa > Arthropoda > Arachnida > Ixodida > Ixodidae > Dermacentor > Dermacentor variabilis. Next base: position 135,866,772 of record NC_134569.1, read on the forward strand.
GCACTGATGATGATGATGATGATGATGATGATGGCCTCATGTTATGGCTTCTTCTTTTTTTGTTATGAACCAACTCGCTCAAGAAAATGTATTACTTGTCTTTATTTTCTCGCGCCCTAATACTTATTCTAGTATTTTCCTAGGCCTGCATCGTTTAATGAATAACAGCGTTCATATCAGAAGCGATGATTGCGATGACAGTTGCCTGCACGCGGCCATATGGTACACACGGCGTCCATGCGCATAGAAGAAAGAAAATTGCGACATTGCATTTTTATACTATCAAAACGTCCTACCCAATCTGCTTGAGTTAAACAGAGAAAAAGAGAAGGAAAAGGAAAAGAAAATGTGGCTACGAGCAGTAAAACAGCGCTAAACAACAGGACGAGGAGAGGGACACAGACACCAGCGCTGAACCAAGAACCATGAACCAGCCAGCACAAATGCGTACTCTTCTGCAAAATGTGGATATTACGCCAGTTGTTATTTTACGAATCTATAACTATACAGGAGCTTTCTTTTCTTACGCAGGAACATTCGAAAATGGGGAGTAAACGCACGTGCAGGTGCCTGACATATCCCTGATAACACAAAGAAGCGCGACTTTAAGCCACGGCAGATGACATGAAACACTGCGACCCTCAGTTCGAACGACAATGTATCTGCACCTGCTTGGTCCACTCCGTGCAGCTTTTAAATATTACGCGCGTCTGGGCCTGGCGTACCTCTCACGCTCGAGTTAACTGCACTGCATTCAGCACTTCGTGCGTCCAGCGACAGTATTGCCGCATGCTTTCCCCAACACTTTTTGTCATTTCGCCTCTCGACATTTTCAACCCCAACGGAGGACGACACATGGTTGAAGCGAAAGGTCGCGCTCATCGCGACCGCGCCAATCATCGCCCAAATCTAACAGCACACGCGACTTCACCAGCAGCATAGCTTCATTCTCTGGGTCCCACCGTGCCGCTTCGCCTCCAGTCAGGCTCGCCGCGGCGTGAATTAACACTTGTATGTCGCTTATAGTAAAGCGCAGCATTTACCAACTGATGGGCCTCTGGCCGGGCTAACGGCTTTCCTGGCGCGAAGTCCGTGGCTACTGCGAAACAATCGCGCACGTGGTGGGAGTGAGTGGGTGAAGAAATTGATTGCAGGTCCGGCGAGGGACGCGAACTCGCCGCGCACCCGACTAATCCCACGTGATATTTGAGTGCCTCAAGTGTGGTAGCCGCCAACCTGCTGGTTATCTTTTTTATTGCAGTAGGAATCCAGGCAAACTTTCACGGCCGGCGTTGCCGTGAGGTTTCGTATAATGTCCAAGTGTGATTGCATGGCTTGCCATTTGGTGTGGCTTCCGGGGAAAACGTGCGAGGGTGAGCCGAGAACGATGGTGGAGTAAGCGATTGTTTTCTGCAATTTATACGGCCCATAAGACGACGAACCTTACTTTGCGTTGTCGACTTACACTTTGCTATGCGCTAAAGGTACTTCGCTTTACGAGCAAAATGGCGGCTTTCTTCTCCCCTCCGTACCCGCCTTTGTGGCTCCAAACCTGATAATCTGATATGCATGCATAAAAAAGCGTACTCGCCGCACTCCATCCACTGGAGACCGCCGTCCTCTGATGAGAGCCGCTAATTGTTACCCTGACGAAACTTTGGCTACAGCCTGACACATTCCTTCTTCGATCACACTATATCACTGGCGGAAAGAAGTCCTCTACACTTTTGGGGTTCTCGACCGACAACCTCATTAAATGCGTTGCAAGCGCTCCATTTTTTTTTTCAGAAGCCTCCGGTGTTATCTGACTACACTAAGACTATAAAACTCTGTCGCGCGTTTTCTCACGTATTAGCATGCATTTCTTATCTCTCTCTTTCCCTTTCATGTTTAAATCGCAACGTCCCGCTTCCCACGACCCCTCTTTCCTCAGCACAGGGTAGCCAACCAAAATTTCTATTGCTTAACCCTTCTTTTGGTCTTTCCCTCTGACAGCGTCCACATATGTGAGAGCACTGTCGTAGTAGTACTTCATTCTGCTGGCCGATGGCGTTATGCGGGCAGGCAAAGGTCAGTCAGGTCAGCGGCAATGGTCAAGCGCGTACACACGCACGCACTTACGCACGCGCTGGCGACCTCCGCCCGTCCCCGGAGCAACAGGGGCAGTTACGCGTACCGCTGACCCGAATGCGAGGCGAAGTGGCACTACTAGTGGGCAGTTGCGATTAGAGGCGTCCTCGCCCCTCGGCGTTAACACCGCGGAGGATCATCTTCACCACTCGAAAACTCTTGGTCTCCCCAGTCTCCTCGCGTGACTCCCTGTCGACGGATGCTATATTTAGAGAGAGACGACTGCGGTGGTGGCGTTGTCACGGAGACGGACGATTAGTGTCGCGAGTCGCGCTACTCAATGTTATCATGTGTATGCACAGCGCGCCTTCTGTGTAGCGATGTCGCGCCGCACTCGCTGAACAGCCAAGGTTGCGCGGCGCGGGCGACGCAACGCGGGCTCCCGCGGAAGAGAACCATCCAAGCGGTCGTATAGCGCAGCAACAATATATATATATATATATATATATATATATATATATATATATATATATATATATATATATATATATATATATATATATACAACGTCGCGCTAATATTCGAGTTGCCGCACCACCGTCATCGCAGTCAAACTTTGCGATGATCGTCTTTGGCCGTTGACCGTCTTTGCCGTTTCCATAGCATGAAAACTGTCGTTTGCGATCGCTACTGGTAGAAACAGTGGCCCAGGAGTTTATGAAATTCAGGAGGACTTGGAACCTTTATTAATATATTCATTTTCATTACGTGACTTCCCCGAGAAAAATAAAATGAAGTCACGGATAAATTTAGGGCAAAGTCGCTGTGCTTTTGATTGAAATATAATAGGAAAACCTGCAAAGTGGACGGAAAGGCATTTGTATAGCCGCCTGTGTGAGGCTAACCATGCACATCTCCTGCGGGGTGAGTGTGCTGCTCTAAATATCCACTGAGCTCTACAGCCGGCGGCTGTCCCTCTCGCGTATATGTGTGTATACGTGTGACCGATGTAGCATTTAGGGTGTTGGCCAGCGCCAGTCATGGGCATGACCTGTTGCTGTGGAACGTCATTTCAACCGCTGGCATCACTGCGAGTACCATGGAACCGCACAATAAAACCCCGTATATCCTACTTCGTGCCCTTGATACAGCAGAATGGATGGACGGGCGGATTCGTGGACGCTGGGCTTAAGAACTTTTCAATGCGCAACGAAAAGATGAGACACTGTAAACGACAGGGCAAGCGCCCGATCCTATCGTTTTTTGTGTATCTGTCTTTTCGTCGCGCTTCGAAAAGTTCTCGGAATTGATACGATACAATGTTGTACCTCTGGTATGCCAGCGGTAGCTGCTATATATGCCCTTGAGTCTTGGCTCGCTCAAGACGTCCACAGTCGTAAAGTGCGGCTATACGAACTTAGAACAGGAGGTCCTTCCGGTTCGCCGTCTGCGTGAATAGATGTTCGCGAAGCACGGCGTTCCAACAACGAGTCTCCAGCTTGCGACGGTTGCAAGCGCTGGTTGTCCGCATCAGGAATCGCTGTAACCCGTGCTGTAATGGCTCCCTTGCACCAATGTACCGCTAGAAGCAACTGCTGTGAACGCACCGTGTTTTCCGCGCAGAACACGGGTTTCGCAGGCGTCCAGTACGCTCTGCCCACTTAATTCCGCATTCTCTGGCTGCGCCGCGCCAGCGACCTATAACGGTCTTGCGTCACCGGAAGAATTAATCGACCAGATTCGGAATTCTTATCTCGGGAGCAAGAGGGCTGAAGCTCGCGCATCATATTAGAGCAACCGAGGTCGAAAGGCGAACCCATTGGAGATGTGCACAGGGGCATCGGATGTTGGGAGACCTAATCAACTTGCAACGCGGGTGCTCCGGGTGCGACTCGGTTATTTCTACCACCCGCTGGGTATATATACGGTATATCTTACACACACACCCCGCTTCTCTTTCGATTGATCTACGACAAATGCCCACTCAACCTCTCGAAGTTGGGATATAGGCGATCAGAAAAAAGCATAATAATCTCGCAAGAAAAAAAAAACCAGGCCTCGAAAGCAAACAGAGAAACAATACTTAGCACGAAATGACAAAGTGGTATCCTGGTGATGGAAACTTTCTGCCGAGGCTGGAGCTACGGAGTTGCTTTTTTGTTATTATTATTTTCCTATTTTGTTGCACTCTGTGCGATTTTGCTTGGGAGAAAGAGCGGGTCCGGGTTTTCCGCATTTATCCGTTATACATTCGGCAATTTGTTGCAGCAATACAAAACAGCAGAAAAAGAAAGAAAGAAAAAAGATGGAGGGAATGTTTAAACAAGGGCACCTAAAAAATGGCTGACCTTGAAGTTTTCCTTAGGCACATTCTGTATTTACGTCAGCGGTGAAAACCTTCAAGTTACTCTAACAGAATAACGTGTTTTCTCTCTCGCTTAAATGAATTTGATTGCGCAAATCCATTTAGTTAATGCAGTCAGCTTAGGGGGATAGATTAGATCCTTCAACGACTAAAATCACTGAAACCTTTCGTGGCGGCATGATGGAATGTTCTTTTTTCAGGTTTTCGTTATTTTTTTTCTTACGCATGCATATGCTCGTCTCTCATCAACATTCAAGCACAGATATGCAAGACCTGCCAGCATCAAAGTGCTTGCAGCTCGTAAGTGCCAATAATACAAAAAAAAATATAGCTTTCTTTATATCCAAGTTGTATATATCGGCTTCTTTTTTTATGCTGTTCTGCCATTTTGAAAGCAGTTATAAATGCGGCTTGTTCTTGGCTGTGGGCAGGAAGGAGCTCGCGGGTTTCGATTACGATTAGCAGCGGCCCGTGTACGTTTCGTGAGGTGTCGCAATACGAAGCATCTCGCGAATTGGGATTCCCGAGCCCGTTGAGAAAACCCCAGGCAATCAAACTTATTCCGCAGTTTTACGATATATTTCGCTATCCGGGCGTTCCCTCGGCGCACGTGACACTATTGGAGAGTAAACGAATTGTATTCTCGGGTTTTACATGCCAAAACCACGATTTGATTATGGGGCACGGAGAATCAGCTCGTAACGTAATTAGCTCTAAAGAAGAATAGAATGAACGACCCATCGTAACTAATTTTCTATTTGTAAATATCTTCTTAGCTTAACTTGGCACTAATGATGCAAATATTCAGCCAAGCTTTTGTGCATATTTCTACAGAGTTAATTATCGTTTATCGTTGATAGACATTGAGGTGGAAGTTACAGTTCTTTCCCGTGTTCTTGTAGGGCTTTTCCAAGCTTGCCTGTCACTCTATCGTGCTTCAGTACCACATTTGCTGATTCCTGTTGCGTTGTTAATTAGATGTTTTTTTTCTTTCCGACAACAGTTATGCGTTGACTGAGACTTAAGTCAGGAAGATCAAAGGTTTCAGGATATCTGAAAGATAACACAAAGTTCTACAAAGTTCTTCATGCGCCAGGGTACTCGGACAGAACCCACCAACAAGAGGAAAGGTCGCACCCGTTTGTATTGAGTAAATCTTTTTTATATATTAAGTTTGTGGCGAAGTGGATAGCTAGTGACGCATATTCTTCTTACGAACGAAAATTGTTGATCCGGCAGCCGCAATAGTAAAACGAATTCTTGCTATAGAGCTTACGCTGTACAAAAAAAAAAGAAGAAGGAAACATCATCTCGATTAGCAAGGCGGTCAATTTATTGCGGAACATTCCGAGAGCTCAGTCGTGCCTGAAGATTAAAATCTTCGCGCAGTTTTGTTGCGATAACACAAGCGCTAATTCGATTTCCGTTGCCTCGTTTTTCTTTCTTTGTTCCTGCGAATGTTCGCACGATACTTGAGCACGCTTATGCATAGGCGCGGCTCACGCAAATTGCGTGAGACCAGCTGCGCCAAGTTGACGGCGTCAAAGCGGCATTCGGGTGCAATTTCTTCAAGGCAGCCTCTGCAAATGACATTAGGCTTCAGAGCAAAGGCAAATGACTCAGAGTCAGAGGCCAATGCATTACGCTCAGCGCCTTGGAATCGATGACCTGTGGGAGTCCGGAGCCAGAACCAGTACAATGACGTGGGCCTCGAATGCCGAAGGCAGTGCTTCTGCGGACTGCATGTATGCGTCGGAAGCATTTACAGAGCGGAAGAGATGTCATATAGCAGCCCCATTTTGGACATTGCTTAAGCAGTAGATTCTACACGACCACCCTGAGCGCAGCTATCATTACCGTGATTATTTTGTACAATATGCCTTGAAACTATTGGAAAATGGTTTCACAGGGGGAAAAGCTAACATTCGCAGGGCAGTCAGATCGTCGTGAGGTAACACAAAAGCCACTCGTTGCATTCCATGCTTTTATACCGAAGGTGTCAGTGCGACTATAGAAGGCGCTCGAAAACGTTATACGCGTGCTTTCATGATGTTTTGGGAGAAGTTAGTAAATGAGAAAATGAAAAAGAATAAAGAATAAAACGAATAAAGAAAATGAACGCTCGGGCACCACCGTGCATTGGGTGCGCGTCGAAGAACCCCGGGTTATGAAAGATAAACCGGAGTCTCACACTACACGGCGTGCCTCAGAATCGGATGGTGATTTCGGCACGTGAAATCTCAGAATATTTATTTACTTAATTGCGCTGTACACCACGCTAGCTGAAATGTCGGTGCACCCACGGCACCCCGTATAGCAACACGGTCACGCAGTAGCGACGACGAAAAAACGGGCAATGGCACAGAAAAAAAAATTGTAATATCAAATAAAGGTAAAGAAGTATGCGTGTCCATATGAACGTGAAATCATACTTGCGCAAAATAAAAAAGAAACCTGCACGCTCCGACTATGACAAGTGCATCTAGGCCGATGGTGTAATCGCAAGTCACGTGTTCCAAAAAAAAAAAAAATATCGCTCTAGACGGACCCACAGCCTCCATTGGAATGTGCGTGGCCTATATCGGCCTGTACACACGTGATGCAATGGTTCAGGTCGCTCAGGTGTAGCACGTGCTGTCCGACACGTTGTCTGATTCCATCACGTGCAGAGACGAGAACATTGTTGCGTCCGCGGAAAATGCCGAGACCCTTTCATTCGCAACGAAACGGAAATCTATTTAGTCTCGCACGACAAGTGTTTGCGTCTGCGCGCGGTGTATCTTGCTGTTTCCGGTATACAAACCTTGAGTGTCTACACCGTTTTTTTTTTTTTTTTGCGCATCGCGCACGACGAGTCGTTTGTGTAGTCTGCAGTGCTTATCACAACACTTTCCATTCAGCATAGGTCGCTCGCTGTCGCCGGGGTCGCTCGGACGACGGAAGCTCGTGGTTTATAACCGGTGCGATAGAGCGAAGTCGGTAAATATATATACGCGTTGTCTCCAGGCGAGAGATAAGGCGCGTGCTGGTTTGGCGGTGTGTCAGTGAATGAAATTGCGACGAGGGGGCGAGGAAAAAACAAACGAGTTTCATTTGTGCAGCGCAGCTGTCGTAACTTCTATGTGTGCCGAGAGTCCGAAGGAGAAAGACTGGCGGTAAAATTCTGTCGCGATATCTGTGAAGCCAGAACCTCTTACCCCGAGAAGCGTAACATTCCGTTACCATGCAGACTACTGCTCTGGTGCAATCATCATTGACGTGCATTGGTGAAACTGGGCAAGGGAACAAGAGTTCAAGATCGCAAGTCAGCCTCTAGAGTCTGTGGAGGAGTACGTTTACCTCGGCCAACTAATCACAGGGAACCCTGACCATTAGTAGGAAATTCACAGAATAAAAATGGGTTGGATCGCATACGGCAGACATCGTGAGCTCCTGACTGGGAGCTTACCGTTAGCATTGAAAAGGAAAGTATACAATCAGTGCATTTTACCGGCGCTGACATATGGGGCTGACTGAAGCTTGACAAAGAAGCTTGAGAACAAGTTAAGGGACCGCGCAAAGAGCGATGGAACAAATAGTGCTAGGCATAACTTTAAGAGACAGAAAGAGAGCGGTTTGGAATCAGAGAGCAAACGAGTATAGACGATATTCTAATAGACATCATGAGAAAAAAATGGCGCTGGGAAGGTCATGTTATGCGCAAATTAGATGACCGTTGGACCATTAGGGTGACAGAATGTGTACCAAGAGAAGGGAAGCGCAGCAGAGGACGGCAGGAGACTAGGTGGTACGACGAAATTATCAAATTTGCGGCTGCTAGTTGGAATCGGTTGGCGTAGAACAGGGGCAATTGGAGATCGCAGGGAGAGGCCTTCATCCTGCAGTGGACATAAAATAGTATGATGATGATGATGATGATGATGATGATGATGATGATGATGATGATGCGGAGGAGGAGGGGGAGGTAATCCCGCAGCATCCTTATCTTTGCTATAATTATCTTCATTCTCAGTTTTGTTTCATGTTTTCAATATTTAAATTGAAAACAGAGAACAGAGAGAAGGGGAACATGGGCGCGGTTCTTTTTAATAAAGCCTCTGCTCAGAAGCCGCTTTAAAACAGGGGATGAAAACGCTTTCTGTACTTGCAGCTGTTTCAGAGTGCAATATGGCCTGCCATTTTTGTCATACTCATGCTTTATATATATATATATATATATATATATATATATGTGTGTGTGTGTGTGTGTGTGTGTGTGTGTGTGTGTGTGTGTGTGTGTGTGTGTGTGTGTGTGTGTGTGTGTGTGTGTGTGTGTGTGTGTGTGTGTGTGTGTGTGTGTGTGTGTGTGTGTGTGTGTGTGTGTGTGTGTGTGTGTGTGTGTGTGTGTGTGTGTGTGTGTGTGTGTGTGTGTGTGTGTGTGTGTGTGTGTGTGTGTGTGTGTGTGTGTGTGTGTGTGTGTGTGTGTGTGCGCGCGTGCGTGGGTGTGTGTGTGTGTGTGTGCGCGCGTGCGTGGGTGTGTGCGTGCGTGCGTGCGTGCGTGCGTGGGTGTGTGCGTGCGTGCGTGCGTGCGTGCGTATGTGTGTGCGTGCGTGTGTGTGTGTGTTTGTGTGTGTGTGTGTGTGTGTGTGTGTGTGTGTGTGTGTGTGTGTGTGTGTGTGTGTGTGTGTGTGTGTGTGTGTGTGTGTGTGTGTGTGTGTGTGTGTGTGTGTGTGTGTGTGTGTGTGTAAATTTAGGCATCGGCTGTACCAGTAGGACCCGCGCATTTCGTATTTTAGAAGTGCATAAACAAAATGTGATCCGTATCGTGTGCATTAACCATCAGGAAACTTCTGGACTCGTGTAACGCTGTTACTTCGCCTTATGTTTCTTGTGATAAGCCAGTGTCTTCCGTGTACTACAGCACCCGTCCGAGCTGCCTTTGTTCTCGCCTGTCCGCGTGCGCTCGTGAAATACCTGGTACTGTGGCTTCGAATTATGGTGCGTGGAAGAATTTGTTGAAAGTTGTGCTTTCGTGTGCTGGTGTTCATCGACAATTCGACATTGTTCGCGCTGGAAAGAGCGTCGTCGCGTGGTGCCTGCGAGACGAACGAGCGCTCGCTGACCACATGTTGAAGGTAAGCAAGCCTGACGCTTGCACGCATTCTCGCAGGTTATGGTTCATGTAGTAAGCTTTGTGCACTGACAACCGATCACTTTCGGAGCGTATGTTCTCCATGTTGCTGTGCACATTTAGCAAACCGTTTCACGATGGCAGTTTCCGTGAAATGTATCAGTCAGTCAATCAATCAATCAATCAATCAATCAATCAATCAATCAATCAATCAATCAATCAATCAATCAATCAAAAAGTGAGCTTTATTTCAACAAGTCAAGGAATGTGTACAAAAATATTGCACCAATAGCCTATGTGGCTAGCAGCTGGTCTTATTTCTGTATTATTTCTGACTGCTTGCTTGCTTTCTGCAGTGATGTGCTACCACCGCTGATTGTTGGGACAGGATGGGCAAACATTTACGTAAATGCTGAAAGCTACAGTTTCCCCGGTAGTTTCCGGCAAGAAATGCTTCCGTGAATATGCATTTCCGTAAGTCACATGTGCAATGTATGTCGATGTGTCGTGGGCATCGCGAGTTACACGACTGCGGTGTTTGACACTTGAACAGATATTACCTTGTGTGAAGATTATTTTATTGATTGTGTTCAGTTTGAAGTCCAGCTTCGCGAGAACTTGTCTGCATTGTTTGTGTTCTTCGACGTGCTCGTGTATTTGTCTTTTATATTGTAGGGCAAATATAGACCGACAACAGCGAAATTTCTTTTTAATCGAGGCATGTCAATCAGGCGCTCGTTTTGATTAATATTTTCATCCGAGGAACAGGATGTCAGCTCCTGCGATTGTTAAAGAGAGTGGCTTGTAGCGCTGCCTAGTAGGGGCTGCGATTTTCTTGCGATGCTTTCCGCTCGATGTTTGCCATTCTTATAACCCACCTTCCACGGCTGGCCGTTCTAGTTAATAGCGATAGTGGAATGTCGGTCAGATCAATGAGGAAAAGGAGTAGCATCGGAAAAGGTATCGCTGCAAAATCGCGGCCTAGGTTTTAGACAGTTCATAATCGATTGTTCGTTTGATTTACCAGATATTTAAGTTTTGTTGATAATTTCCCAGGTAGTCTGATGTCTGCTGCTGGTTTTATTCCCGCCTGAATTTTACCATATAACAGTGTAACCACTTTAGACATAACTACGAGACATCTTTACAAGCAGGCACACAAAGGTAGCACACAAAGATTTATTCGCCAGTTGCCTACTCCTAAAGGTCATGTACTACTTAGCAGCTGCTGCAATAATGTTTAAAAGAACTTGTGAGCAGTTTAATACCTGAGTGGACTGGCAGCTCAGTCTGTTTCAAACAACAATTAGTTAAAAGCTTCTGTTTTGCCTTGATGTTTTTATGAGCTATTTTTGACTGCTCCACGTTCCTTAGCTGTGTGCATACAGGTCAAGCTGTTCTTGCTTATATGAATATTCTTGAACAAGTGAAAAAGATTGGCTTTTGTTTTGTTTTTCAGGTGCCTTGTGAGCTCTCACCCAAGCACCACATTCCAGAGGTCTGCTGTGAGCAGACGTGGCAAATTGAAGTAACATCCAGATAGTCCAATAAACTGTTCGTAGTTTCAGACAAACCTTTGCAAAGTACAGTCAAAACTTTCTTTTAAAAGTGCAAGCACTGATACAACCTGATCTTTCCATCCAAACATTACATTTTATATTAGTAACAAAGACATAACTAGAACAACAGCAGCGCTGCAGTGAGGAACATACAGTGGTACTCCAAGTGTTATGCTAAAATAATCTATGAAGTCTAATTAGTTTGTAATTTTAGAACAAATGGCATGAATTTCTGTGCCATAGCAGAGTTCCAATCCGTATGCTGCATCATGTAGAGAACAGTAACCTTACAATGAAAACTAATGCAAAACTTCTAAACTCAGGAAAAGCTTATAAATATAAAATGTGTACACGGAACTCTTCATCTATGCATGTCTACGTAAAATACAGGATTTAATCACTGCAGCCACATAAAGGATGCATAAAGGTAGGACATACGAAGCAAACATAAAATCAGTGGCCAAATTTCAACATGGAGGAAACATAAAGTACGGTAAGATAAGGGATACATAAAGGGAGGACACATGAAGGAAACATAAAAGCAGTGGCCAAAGTTCAACACGGAGGAAACATAAAGTACGGTAACATAAGGGATACATAAAGGGAGGACATATGAAGGAAACATAAAAGCAGTGGCCAAACTTCAACATGGAGGAAACATAAAGGACATTTCCTCATGTGAACTGCGGGAAACATGCAGTAAACATAAAGGACATAACCATTTTCATAAGGGTTAGCTTCGCGTCAGACAAAAACAGCAGCGAGGCAACAGCGGACGCGCCAGTACTCCGGGGGAAAGAGCAAACGTCGCAAGGATTCCACTGGGCTGACAATCCAGAAAAGTTCACTGACCGAAAGCACAATGCTAAAAATATACTGAGTATAGCGGCGACTTCCTGTGTGACTTTTACTCTTCAAACACATCTGTACGGGAACCCTCTGCAAGACTCGGTTGTTATTGACTTCTTCTGGCATACCTCCCACTCCCACCCCACAACTCTCACTCACCACTCCCTAGTTTCAATGAAAAAAAAGAAGGAAAGATGTATGCAGAGTGCGGAATGCATGTTTCCCAACCGTTAGCCATGGAACCGCGTTGGTTAACACCCGCGTTGCTAAACATCCCGCCACACTTCAAAACAGCCTCGGCAACGCTAACTATCTGCTGCCCCAGTGTGGCTCGGGGACGAAAACGAGCGACCGCGTCGGCCAGCGCATGCGGCCGCGTTCATTTCTTGACATCAACTGTTCGCACACATCGAACACCTTGCACCGTCCGCCACGACACCTCTGCATCATTACCTTTTATGCGTGTGCGGAGCTTTCTTCAGGATACTATGAGCGGATCGGGCCACAAACACGCAACTTCATCGTTTGTCCCGCTCAGTTAACTTATTTTTCTTTCTTTTCTTTTGTGACTGCGCGAATTGTCACGTGCCATATCATATAGTTCAATAAATGCATGACGATATTTTTTCGTAATGAAGCTACACAAGTGGCCCGTGGAACTGATTGCCCATAGTTAATTGTTGGTTGTTCGTCGGCGACATTGCCCGTATTCCAGCACCTTTTTTTTTCTTTCTTGTGACCTTTGTCTCTGGACGCAGCCACGCTGCAGGAGAGGAAATTCGAGCGCTTCACAGAGGGGTCAGGTGATTCAGGTGATTCACGTAGCTCGAGGTACATAACCTGGACTCCTGCAGGTCAAATAGTGTGCGAAAGGTGCAAGCTCCGCCCCAGCCCGTGTTCTGAAGTTCCGAGAGCTGATCAGGACAGTCGCCCGCTGAATCGCGTCGCGATCGACATTTCTAAACATGCGACTTGCGGTGGTCTGCGCGAATGCTGTATTTGTGATTTCCCTAAGGATGCCTACTTTCTGCCTGAAAATGGGGAAAGAATACTACTGCTACTACTACTACTAAAAAAAAATTGCTCAGACTACGCCAATTCCTGTTGGACATGCATCAACTAGCCCCCAGCGTAACGTTGCTCAACATGTCTTTTGGCGTGACAGGCTGTTGCTCGACTGTTCGCCAACAAGTCATTAGTGCTTGACGAAAATGCGTTTTCCAACATTGATTCGTGTCGTTCGCTGTGACAGGGCTGCCAGCACTATACGTTTCTCGTGCAGTTGGGGACAGTGCTGGCCCATTTGTTCCCCAGTGAGAACCAGTCCTTAACAAAGCGTACGTCGCGAACCTGATTCTGAAAATAAACCCTGCTAGTGTCTCCTGAAATGTTATAAGCACCTGTGAAAACAGTCAGCAGCTATCTTACGAGAAAGCGGAACTGCTTCATCAGCGCAGCTGTAACTTTTTGCCCGTGCTTCCATAAAATGTTCCTAAAATGTCAATGACCTTTCAGCCGCAGCCTTCTTGCAGCTTGCCTGATAGCTTCAGGCGAATGGAAGCGGCATGTTCCTCGCAATGCATACGGCCGAGCCCCGTCTGAGTGCCCCGGTTATTCGAGACACTACACTGCGTTATGAGGGCTTCTGCAAGTGACAACTGCGGTTGCGAAGAGAACAACGTCCACACATTGTGCCAGTCTGCTCGAATTGATTTACAAAAAGAATTAATGCCCAATCCATTGTAGCGACCAGACGATCTTCCACTGTGCAACGCAGACGCTACTGAAACATCATCGGTCCCACCAATCATCGGTTCAGGAAATAGTGAAGGAACTTGTGTACTTATTTCAGAACGACTGGCCTGTGCGACCGCCTTTGACTTCTTGGTGCTTATTAATCACGATAATAATAATAATAATAATAATAATAATAATAATAATAATAATAATAATAATAATAATAATAATAATAATAATAAGCTATGACACGTACTTGCAAGGGGTGATGACAAAAGAATTGATCGGAGGGAGGGAACTTAAGCGAAATAAATACTCTAAGAGAAAGGAAATGTGCAAAATAAAAAGCGCCAGAAAAGAGCCAAGAATAGGACGTAATCGGGCAGCCAGACTAACTGAAACGAAATTGTAGATAATATATTTAGGAACAAGATATCAACGACGGGATTCACCATGTTGCTGTTGATTTTATTGTCTCAAAAAACATGGCTCGTACCATGTACGCATTCCGAGCGTCATTGTTTCGTCTTTTCCATCTTTCGATTCCCCTGTTCTCCTTCCTCTACGTATAGTGTAGCCAACCATGACGATTTTACGGTTAAAATTCCTGCTTTCGCTGTTCCTTTCTTTTGCCATCTCTCCTTCTTGCTAAGAGAAACTCTTCGAGCAGCCCAAGCATCCTCGTGCGAGTTCTGTGGATCGTTGCCCGAGCAGTGCATCAGACTTGCGTCTTCTTCGTCTGCAGCCCGGCAGAAGTCCTCCAGCGGACGCGCTCCTTGAGAGGAGGTGGTGCGAGGAGGAAGGGGCCTCGTTGTCAACGCAAGAGAACGAGCGTGGCGGCGGCCGTGGCCATTTCCATGCGCATTTCCACGGCCGCGGTCACCTCACGGGCTCGCTGCTTATCTCGAATGCGAGTAGTCGGCGGGAGCCTATCTCTCTCTCTATCTAGGCGCGATAGCGGCCACTACGCTCCCGCGGGGTCATTGCGCAGCAAAGTGGAGACGCGATTACGAGTACGCGCGTGCATAAAGGACTAATTATTCTACCGTCGCTTTATGGGCGAGCGTGGTTTGTGGCTTGCGAGAGTGTGCAAAACTGGTAGCATATAAAATTTCGTGATCCCGATCTGGCGTTATGCGTCGACTTGCTCAAAGAGTGTGGTCACCCTTATATAGCTGCTGCGCAGCGGTGGACGTTTAGTCGTGTCCGTGCGTCGATATGTTGTGCGGGCGGCAAAGACTAGAGTTTTCTTCGTTGACGCAGTCTCTGTATTTCTTTCTTTTTTTTCGTCATCACATATATTAGCGCGTCCCAAATGTTGTAAATGCAAACGACCGAGTACAGCATGAAAGAGGAGGAGAACGCACGGGGTACCCCGGAATTTGTCGCTCTCTTTCTTTTTTTTTTTTCCACCTCGCTGTAAGAAAACACTTTTAGAAGCATACAAAGCTTCGTGATACAAGACATAATATTTGGGGTTTTACGTGCCAAAACCACTTTCTGATTATGAGGCACGCCGTAGTGGAGGACTCCGGAAATTTTGACCACCTGGGGTTCTTTAACGTGCACCTAAATCTAAGCACACGGGTGTTTTCGCATTTCGCCCCCATCGAAATGCGGCCGCCGTGGCCAGGATTCGATCCCGCGACCTCGTGCTCAGCAGCCCAACACCATAGCCACTGAGCAACCACGGCGGGTCGTGATACAAGACGCACGCAATAAACCTAGCGTCGGTTTTCTTCGGAAGAAGTGCAACAAAATAGTTCTGTGAAACACTGGCTGATCATATTTCTGTGTCCGTCGTGCATTCACTGATGTTCGCAGGTGCGTAGTCGCTGAGAGATTGTCAACATGTTTAGCTCTTTCCAGACAACACTTCCATGTTTCCAGGTGCCTACACGTAAATTATTGTGAATGCTGGTTATCAGCTGCAGTCATTCCGAAGTTCACTGTACTAACGTTCACACTGTATCCAGCACAGTATGCCGGCCTTGAAGAAATGATATACGTCGTTCGCTAGCACATCATTGAGACTCTCTTTCCTATCATTTATACAGAACCGAGTAATGTTGCATTTATTGTCTATATTTCTGAGAAAATAAACATAAACGCACTCTTTGCGGGAATGTCAAGTTGTCCCGTAATTTCCGATTTGACATAAAGAACACGAAGAACTGTGTTTCCACGCGAGGTCGCACTCGGAACGGCCGGGGAACTTGGCTTCTCGCACGCTCCGTGCCACGTCTCTCCGTATGAGATATATGCGCGCGGAGAATCTCCAGAAGCCGCGCCTGAATCAGCGTTATCGCCGTACACCTGAATCTTCGTTCAGTTTTCAAGCTTGTGGTAACGTTTATTCCTGTCAATGTTCTTATCCCTTGGTGTTGACGTTGAACTCGATTCCTACTTGTGGACGCTTGTAGTATGTTTTACGTGTCGCGGCTCGTATGCCTTGAAGCCGCGTACGTCGTACGTGCTCTGTGTACACTTGTGCCACTCTAATCTTATGAAGTCATATGTATGCACAGTTGGACAGGGTTAAAATGTGCCTCGTCCCCCCTTCGTTTCCAGTAAAGCGAAACCTCGATTTACAAAAGTCGACGGGGCCCGAGAATGATTTCGTTAAGTCGGAAACGCTGTAGACGTTATAGCGGGTGCTAGAACTATCTTGGGCCATCTACGCACCCACCGATGCGTGCACCTGGCTTGTTCACCTCGCTGTGGCTACAGCTGGCCAGCGTTAACCAGCCGTCCCTTCCTCATTCGCCCCGTGCAAACCTGCTCCTTCGTTCGCACGGCTCTCCCGTGTAGACGGATGGCGGGCGGCAACAACTTGGTGCAGGTGTAACGCTTACTGCACGCGCATTTGCATATTCACGCTTTCTGGTCTTCTGGAAACGGAATAACCGTCCACGGGTCCTATAAGTGGGGTGCATTCTAATACGATGCAAACGAAAATCCAGCGCTGCCCTTGTCGCTATAGGCACATATTTAACGCACAGATGTAACGAAAGACGGATCAGCTTCGCGTTAGACACTGAAATGGCAGGGAATGCAAATAAAAAAAAGGAGGAAAAGACTGTAACACATCACACAGTGCCCCACCCTTCATCTTCAACAGAAACGCACTCACGCGAGAAGTAGCCAGCAATATATTCGACACGAACGAAAACGCCAAACACATTACAGAAACTGCAAATGACACTGCATTGTGAAGTAGACAACCGTACACACAACATTTACTAAAGAAAAAAGGGGCACTTAATTCGAAGTGCGAAATGTAGCAAACAATTAGTAACAACAAGTGTGGTAGACGAAACAAAAGGTAATTTTAAATTCAAACACTGATTCATAGGACTGAATCAGATAGTAGATGTATTGCATTATTTTTTATCTGAACTGAGGTCAGAGTCACCCTGTTGAATAATTTCGCAAATATTTCTGTTATTGTGCAGCAGGTTAGGTATTTCGTTGAACAGTGTTTGATTTTCGTCGTCGTCGTCGTCGTCGTCGTCGTCGTCGTCGTCGTCGTCGTCGTCGTCGTCGTCATCGTCATCATCATCATCATCATCATCATCATCATCATCATCATCATCATCATCATCATCACTCTTTGTTCGATGATGTCCACTGCAGGACGAATATACGAACGGAATTGTCCTACATAACGGTGTTCTAAATCGGTCGTGTCGAAGATCGTAGGGAGCACAAGACTGGCAGCAATGGGCTATATACCTGGTGAAGTCATGTGCGACTTCTTTGCGGATATACAAGGCGAGTTTAAGGTTATAAAGCTGTGTAAGGGTAAGCAATTTAAGCTTGAAAAAAGATGATGCAGTCTGATCAGTTTGTTAAAGGCTTTCAATACAGCGGACAGCTCATTTCTGTAGAATTATTCATTGTTCAAGGTCCGTTCTTGAAGTCGCACCCCAGATTAGAAGTAGTACTGGATGTAATGGAATTCGAACTACGTTCACGAATAGACTTCAGCACTCTCAGACTCCCCCTGTCTGAGCAGGCTATTTCTATATATTTTAAATGCATATCCTTACAGAACCTTTGATTTCAATTTATTTGATCAAAAACTTGTGCTAATCTTTCTTTATTCTTTTTTGTTTGTGGCAATTAAATATGTTACCATTTGGATATATTTGATTCCGATAAACGGTCGCATTTCCCCCATTCAGTAGGACAAAACCAGAGCACCCAATACAATTAGTTATGGGCTTCTATGTGCCAAAATCACTATATGATCATGAGGCACGCTGTAGTGGGAGGCTCCGGACATTTGCACCATAAGGGTTTCTTTAATGTGCACCTAAATTTAAGTACACGGCCGCCGTGGCAGGGATTCGAGCCCAACACCATCCGAACGCCTATACCTAGCTGCCTGAAGCGTAATTTTTTCGTAAGTCAATATTTGCCACAGGTGAGGAGGCCGTTTCTTCGTTAATGGATTCATGCACTTTAGGCTCGAATACTCGATCGTTTTGAAAGTCCTTCATGAGACCTGCAAATAGACTCTGAGGCCAAAACTACTATTAAACTGGTATCTCGAACGAAATTACGCAGTGCTGCCTACGAGATTCGATCAATTTCATGTTCTCCGAATATAATAATAATGATAATTTGTAGGGCACTTGGCGCCTGCGAAAACAGTGAGATGCTGTGTAAACTATGTGGTTTCGTCGTTGTGACGTCGCTGTTGGCATTGATGTTGTCGATGCCTTCGACGTTGCTTTCCACCTACTACTTTCCTCTTGGAGCATCCTCTGTTGTGTGTGTGCGCGCCATGTTTCAATGCTTGTGATCAACACTGTTGTGTACGCATCCGCGCCGGCTACGCTGCTGTCACGAGCATTACAACGAAGGACTGCGCGCGACAACATGCACTGCCATTTTGCCAAGAACAATTTTTGTGCAATGGCACGTAGTGTACTCTTCGTCCGCAACAGCATTGCTCGTATCTGGCCTCCGAAATGCATGCACAGATGTCGCTACGATCTCCGAGTCTGTGTGCAGCGTGAAGACCTTGCACTAGTTGTCCAGCGCGCTCGACTTCCAAATGCGCATTGCTTCACTGACATGGGCTCAAGTTCCGAGGGAGGCGGCTGTGGAGAGAGTCGCGGTTAAGGCCAAAACCTTATACGTGCCCCATGAAGCGGAAAATCCGGCGAGCGCCCGGCGTTGACATCGGATGGCAAGAAAACCCACGTGATCAAGTGACGACGTCGCGTTACCGGCTCTGGAGTTGCTGCGGCTCGCACTGCGAAACCCCACGGTGAACAACCACGTCGCCGCCGGGACTCCGTGGCCCACTCCCAAAATTTAATTAAGGCGGATTAAAGCGGATTAAGGTGGAATAAAGGGAAATAAGGTAGGTCAAGGATGGTGCACATTGGAGCAAGGTGGATTAAGGCATATCAAAGTTGGTACAAATAGCGCAAGGCGAATTCAGGTGAATTAAAGTGAATTAATGTGTAACGAATGGATAACGTAATGGACGCGTAACGAAATGGACGGACGGAACGCACGGACGGACGAGGCACACCCACTTTCGAGCGCTTAACTGTCGTCGCGGTAAAAACTCCAGGGGGCCAGAATTAACCCGAAACCTTACACTATACAGCGTACCGCAAAACCGATTGTGCGGATATGGAGGAACACGTCAGGTTATATCGTAAATAAGACATCATTGCCAAATCCAGGTATATAATACCTCGACTGCGCCATTTCCCTCTGTTCTGCCGCAAAATAGAAAATAGTTTTGTCTTACGAAATAATAATAATAATAATAATAATAATAATAATAATAATAATAATAATAATAATAATAATAATAATAATAATAATAATAATAATAATAATAATAATACCAACCCTTATGATTCTTCCGTAAACAATGCAGACGACCACATAATAAAGAATGTTTCGCCGTTCTTATGCGTCTCTCATGTAGCATCTTGTACAGAGTAGTGCGCTTTTCTGTTAATTGAGTTCTTTCGTATTTTATTTCTTTTTATCTTCAATTTCTGTTTACATTCTCTCCTTGTTAAACAGTAGGCAGTCGTTGTGACTCTTATGGTGACATAGTTGCCAGTCATCGTTTTCTCTTATTTCCCTCTCCGCCCATTGTGCGTATGTTTTCAAACCGAATGATAATAATAACAATATATTTTTTTCTCAATCTCCCAAGTATACGCCTAGGCCGGGGCGCTTTATAGTAAAAGGCTGCGGAATGTGCGGCCCAAAACATTCTCCACATATGGCTGCCATTTTACTCCTTCGGAGTGCGCGGCTATCAAGCCGACGAAAAGTCGCGGTCGGAATACACTAAAGACACACGTAAATCCTTCTAATGCGCCTTTGGCAAGCACCAAAGGCTGCCTTACCTGATAACGCTCAAGAAACACGTTTTTGTACCGAGCAACTAAGAACATATAACAGGCAGCTCTTCTGCAGGAAGCTTTGCTACGCATATATTTTCCATACGCATTTTCTGATAGCGAAAGGACGCAATATATAGCGATACACCAATGTCAGGAGGTCGCGAAACTATAAGGCAGACAGTCGAATGCGTTCGGACGACGGCGATATAAATAAAAGATGACCTCGACAACATGTTGTAGGTGCGCCAGAAATTGACATTCCTTTCGGGTGGTGCGGATCAGTTTATAAATATACATACTATAGCGTTTGCTGCCGGAAAACAAAACAGCCCGTGTATATAGCATAGCTTTAAGCAGGCAACACCACCTTGAGCGCTCCAACAGCTGCAGTTGCGCAACATATAATGGGTAATTAAAGCCCCTCGTCTTCCGATCCGCGCACCAAGAAGTGATATATAGGGCTTGTGCCAGCGCGCAGTCACATTGCATCAGGCGCTCGCAAAATCACGCCCGTAGCTGCCGAAGCTCACGTGGACAGAGCATGAGCTCTGGAGAAATGCGGAAAGAAATAAGAGCAATCTGCGAGGGTCAAAATAGAAGATAGAAGAGGAGATGAAGAGGAGGTTTAGAGCGTTTCGAGTGGAAGCCTTAGGAAGCCCTCGCGTTTCGAAAGCTGCGTTTATCTGCCAAATGCAAGCAGCCCCAGGCTTGTCAGTGACAACGCTACTTTTATTTTTTCTCTCTCCTTTTTTGCTCCCGAGCCGTCCCCACTTCTTTTTTCTTTTTTGTCATTTCTTTCTTCTTTATTTCCCCGCCCTTTCTGGCATGGCACCTCATTCTGTTGTGCGTTAATCTGTAACGCTCCTGATAAAGCGAGTTGCAATCTAGTATACACGCACCGTTCTCGGCATTCTCGGAAGTCGCGGGGGGTGCAGGACGATAAAGAGGTGGATAACTGTAGACTTCGCAGAATGGTCTAGCATCCTTCCTTCTGTCCCGGTATCAGCGCCAGACAAGAAGGAGAGAAGGCTGGTCATCGAGAGATTTCGGAGGATGGGTTGGGGCGGTTGGGGTGGGGGAGGGTTTGGGAGCACGGCCGCGTCTCGTGTGCGTCCGGCACGTGCCACACGCGCGGTTTGTAGGCTTTCTCCTCGTCGCCAGGTGTGTGTGGCTGCGTGCGATGTCCGTTGGCTGCGGGGCCGTGGATGGCCGATCGAATGACCGCTCTCCCAAGCACGTCGACTGATGCAACTGTTGCAACTGTTGCGACGTCCTGCACGAGATTCCTACCACGGTCGGCTCTTGCGGTGCGGCCGGACTGACGCACTTGACCCGGCCCTTGACGTGAAGGCCGACCTTGACGCAACGGCTATTTCGATCTGACGAACACATAGATAAAAAAATAAGAAAACGAAAGAAAGGCGGTAAAGAAGAATGGAGGCGCTTGTTCTTGAAGAAGCACCTCTTTGCAGGGAGCTTCCAGCCACTTGGACTATATGCTTCGAGCTTCCGAGCAATATATATATATATATATATATACATCATCCTAAGAGAAAAGGTACAGTCACGTTAGGGCATGCGCTCGTTGTTTCGCTATCATATTACTGTGATCGCGAATAACCTTGAGGCACGGACTGTAGCCTGAAGCGACAATATTTCAGCGCATCATTCGCGGGACCCCAGTCGTGCCGGTATAGTCTCTGTGTCCTTGTTTACCTGTTTTCCTTGCACATGAACTGGACGCTAGAGTACATATGCAGCGCGCCCTTTATCGGCATTACAGGTTCGCAAACTTTACTGGCCGAGAATTATATTTTAAAAAATTATGGGGTTTTACGTGCCGAAACCACGATCTCATTATGAGGCACGCCGTAGTGGGACACTGCGGAAAAACAAATTATCTGGGGTTCTTTAACGTGCGCCTAAATCTAAGTACACGGGTGTTCTTCCGCTTTTCGCTCCCATCAAAATTCGGCCGCCGTAGCCGGGATTCGATCCCGCTACATCGTGCTGCCACGAATTATTCATTCTGCACATCTAACACCGAACTGAGCGCACAAGAAGTATCCCTTCCACATCTTTAAATAAATAAATGTGTAATTAGATCACACTTTCTTTATCTCGGTCGTCGAGCGCATTCCCTCCCCCCCCCCTTTATTTCTGTCATTCATTTTTTCTCGTGAGGTGTGCCCTGACTGAGAGACTAGCAATGTTGTAACGTTGTGCTCCGCAAGCTGACAGCGCGTTTGAATGCTCCCGCTGAACTTGTTTTGCGTGCGGACTCGTGGATTAATTTTAAATTTGCATACAGGACACCGCAACATGCCTGCGCCGCGTATCTAGATACTCGCGATCTAAAGCAATGCTTCTTGAAACGCGAAGAGTGATACAGTTGATACAGTCGCGTCGACTAACGTATACAGCGTGTGTACGCTATAGTAACAAACAAGGAAATGTAGACGGCCCACACTGAAGTATCGGATGGTAACTAGTTCTGCATATTTGCTAGAACCAGTTCAACCAGTGGATGTCTGAGACTGTGTGTAACCTTTCTCCAGTTTGTTACTTGCAACGAGGCAGCAGACGTCGTGCACATTTAGTTGAGCGTGCGTGCGTGGGTGTGTGTGAGGTGGATAATCAAATAAATTCTAGGGTTTTACATGCCACAACCACGATACGATTATGAGGCACGCTGTACTGGGGGATCTCCGGATGAATGTTGACCACCTTGGGTTCTTTAACGTGCACCTAATGCATGGTACATGGGGGCTTTTGCATTTCGCCCCCATGGAAATGCGACAGGGATTCTATCCCGCGCCCTCGCGAACTTATCAGCGCAACGCCAAAGCCACTACGCCACCACGGCGGGCAGGTGTGTGAGATTTAGAGGACGGTCTGGACCTCAACCCAAAACTCACCAAACAAAGTACCTGGAAACTCTGTGTGTGTGTGCGTGTGTGTGTGTGTGTGTGTGTGTGTGTGTGTGTGTGTGCGTGCATGTGTGCGTGCGTGCGTGTGTGCGTGCGTGCGTGTGTGCGTGCGTGCGTGTGTGTGTGTGTGTGTGTGTGTGTGTGTGTGTGTGTGTGTGTGTGTGTGTGTGTGTGTGTGTGTGTGTGTGTGTGTGTGTGTGTGTGTGTGTGTGTGTGTGTGTGTGTGTGTGTGTGTGTGTGTGTGTGTGTGTGTGTGTGTGTGTGTGTGTGTGTGTGTGTGTGTGTTATATTTTCAACCTTTAGCTGGTTGGCTTCCCTGCCTTTCCTTGCGTTTCCTGCACCACACATTACCATCTAAAGGGGCAAATATGGTACTTTCACAAGCACTATGACTGCATAAGAAAGTTTTTGGGTTGTGCCGTATACTGAGAGAAGGGGAGGGGGGCAGTGAGGTATTCACGTGCCCCCCCCCTCCGTTATTGCTGTTAAAACGCATTTATGTTCGCAATTCTCCTTCTTTTTTTAATAGTGTCATTAAGGATTGAAATGGCAGTATATTGGCCCTGACACCTTGGGTCATGAGGGCCGTGTCCCCAAGGCAAGCGAGGAGCGTATCAAATAGCCCCTTCCACTGATGGTGGTCTCCAACAGGTCGCGTCCACTCTCGGAATGTGGATAGTCTGGAAATGGGCGGCATGCGGCACTCGGTCGACGTGGTAGAGATGGTCGATTAATTTTCGTTTATTCGAGTAACGATTCACCATAGCCTTTATTCGATTAATCGCTTTCGGTGTAGTGTTTTTCATGGAATAATTGATTAATCGAAAATTCTGCGGGGCACTTTAAACAGCTTGAAACGCAGTTATCTGCTTTTGTAGGACTTTAATGTTTGAGATGTGGAACCAAGTTAGAAATACAAGTGTATAATGTTTGGTAAAGAATAATCTCTAATCTGTTAGACGCCAAATGGATTTGGCACTAGTGGCCTTTGAAAAGATAAACAATGTATTTTATAAAATGGCATTAGAGCAGAATTAAACAAGATACATGGCCCTAGTGACTCGCTGTACAGTACAGTTGAGCAAGAAATAAGAAAAATGGCAAGAGTGAAAGGCGAAGTCCAACTAAAACCTGCAAGAAAGTGGAATACGCAAAGGGGAAAGAAAATTACTGGTTTAGGATTTTAAGTCACATGCTCTCTTTTACAGTGCGGAGGAATGTCAATTGGCTGGGATGTTTGGGTGAAACCGACACCTTCTTAGAATGGTCACACAACCAGCATGCGATAATAGATGCTCGGGAGCTACATATTTGCTGAAATCGACATGAACTCTATATCGCTATTGTAGATACATGCTCCAAACCGGAGCGAATTCTGGGCCACCTTTTTAGTGGACTGGAAGTGACACGACGATCAACGAATGGGTTGCTATAGTACGCCCTGGATTGCGAAAAGAAAGGAAACCGAGGGCCCGATTTCTATTAGTCGTATCATAAGGAACAACAAACAATGACGTACGAAGTACTGCATAGCGGAAATTATTTACGTATTAGTTGAAATAAATAAATGATAAATTAATGGAAATGATGGTGGATGAAAAACCACTGGCCGCCGGGGGGGGGGGGAGGGGGGCACGAAACCACGTCTTCGCATTACGCGTGCGACGCTCTTACCAATTGAGCTACCGCGGCGCCGTTGCCCCATTCGCTTTCTCGGCTATTTATGTTTATCTACTAGAACTAAACCTGGGAGTGTTAGCCAGCGCCAGCGCCCGCTGCCTTGACGGCGGATGTGGAACATCCTTTTTTCGCGCCACTCCTGTCAAACTCTAGAAAACGATTACCCGAACATGTGTAATCGATTAAGTGGAATAAATGAAAGGTAGACATCGATGAAGATTAATCATTCTGCAGCATACTGCAGCATTCTGCAGCTATCGATTGATCGAATAATCGTTCATCGATATTACCAACCCTACTGCGTGGATCGCGCCGTTGCGAGGGCCAGACTGAGCCGCACTAGATGTTCGGCGTCGGTGGGTGTCACTACCCATGGACCGTTCGGCAAGACAGATGCATGTTTTCTACCAACACAGTGGAAGCGCAAGAGCGCATTACAAAAAAAAAAAAAATGAGAGAGAGAAGTAAAACGAAGCGGAGAGAAAGCTGGGAGGAATAGAGAGAAAGCGGACAGAGGTAGCGAATCGAATGCTATACGAAGGGAGAGGGAGCTCATTAGACATGAAAGTCGCGACCTGCAGCGTCCTTGACACGCTCGAAAACTGCAGGGAAAAGATAGCCGGAGCTTGAAATAGAATAGTGGGACAAGCGATACTGCTTTCAGTGACACTTGACATGCTTCTGCGGGCGGAGAAAAGCAAGTAGTACCGTTACAGCACTGATACGGCGACCTTCCTCCGTGCAGATACGTATATCGCATGAGCCCGATTCAAGCCAAAAGTGAAAAAATATATGAGTAAAGGATAGAAACGAACTGCGTGCCTGAGGTGTGGGTTTGCACGTGCACACACACACGCTGTCAGAATAGGCGCCACTTGAGAGATACAATAATACGGTGCATGCCGAGTTGGCGATCGGATCGAATCAAACGTTAGGCTCGTGCAATCATCGAGCGCGCTATGGGTCTGGCGGGATGGCGTGTCTGCGAAATTCCTCGGAGGTAACATTTCCTTTAGGAGAGGAGCCCGAGAAGCATAAGCCAACTGTCGTACTCAGCCTGTTGCCGAAAGGCCGCCTGATCATTGAAAGCCACAACATGGGCGGTGTCACGGCTACAATAAAACAGGTTAAAGCAACGTAATCTGGTGTTGAGAAATTGACTCGATAAACTCGAGTACCAAAGCGTCATGATGTCCTACACCCACGCGACCAGATTTTGTGTCTTGACACACACTGGCTGATCCAGAGAGTATCGGAGAAGGCTCGGATCCAAGGGGTGGGCTTTGATAAGCCACCGGCCGGAGGCTGGTATACCCTGGATCCATCCGCGATGTCACTACACATAATTTTTTATTCGCCTGGGTTGTCAAGGGGCATAAGGTTAGAATTTACGCCTACTATGAAACGAAACCGAAACTGCTTCATAAAAGAGCTATTATAGCAAGTCATTTAAGGTACTATGAGACTAGAACCATTTTTTCCTAGGGTGTTGAGGTTCATTACCTACGTCTAACGCAAAGAAAGAAACAAAGAAAAAATATGAAAAATCGGAAATGTCATGTCAATATATGTGTTACAACTTTTATTCACGTTTCATTTTATTATTCTGTCTCGAGTGCACGTTTGTTTGAGCCGGCGTAACTTTGCAATCATGTAAAATCACGTGAGTCAACTAAGACCGCATGCAGCGCACAACCTTTGGTCAAACGCCGCAATCGACCGGATCCGGTTAGGTATTCAAGAGAGCTAAGGGCGCAGAAATGGTGCAGAATATGTGCACCGAATGAAGCAAGCTCGCATGCAAGTCGATAGCAGTTAAACAAAGACAACAAAGTGGAGCGATAAGGTCAAGAAAGCTTTGCCTTAGAAACAATGACAGTTGCATAATTGTGGACCTGAAGCTGGCGTGAACAGCGCAACCGCCACAAGGATACAAGTCTTAATTGTTCCCAACGTCTCCCGCGCCACTGTACACTTTATGAAGGTCCAAGAGTAGAGATGGCTTCTGCGTTTTCGCGACAGTCGTCGAACCCGCCGCATGACATGATATCCATAGGAACGCTTGCGGCGTAACCTCGGATGTATGTTTCTCCGAGTAACCGCAAAGCTACCACAGCCACCTTGACCCCGCACAGTTGTAGGATACATCATGTGGAAAAAACCTGGAACAAAAACAGTTATACTAATCATATACAGATGAGGCAGCTTTTGATACCTATAGTCTGCATGATTCCATTTGCGCCGCAGCAATATATAGTTTACTTCCAGATATGAAGAACTTGCGGTCCATGTCTATACCTTGCAAAAAGAGGGGGGGGGGGGGGTTGCATGCACTAAAAACACACGGACAACAGAAGTAGAAGTGGAAAGGACGTGGTAGAAGTGGAACAGGTAGAAGTGGAGCATCTGTTTGTGTTTTCAGCGCAATACCCCGCTTTTTACGAGATGAACATCCGCCAACTAGTGCAACTTGCCGCTTTACTGCAATACATATCTTTATCAGCTGTTTTTGACGAGAATGTATTTCCCTTAATTATTCTAAGATGAGGTTTTTGAAGCTTTCAAGAATGAAAGACCTGCTCAAGCGCAGAGCTTATGAACGCCTCCTTATTTTTATACTGCAGTAAATTTGAATATATAGTACTGTGCTTAGGTCAGTGGAAAAACGAAGCTTCCTGTATATGTATAGCCTGTGTGTCAATGACCCCCACCCACTATGGAGAATGTGTGGGTACAGTAAGGCCTGATGTAGTAGCATAATGAACGACCAAGTGAGCTGGAGCGAGTGCCAGAAGGTCCCGGTGTTCTGCCTCCCTCCCCCCCCCCCCACCCCCGCGGCCACCTTCTGCATCATTACATCATGAAACATTCACCTCCTGGAAAACGTAACCGAAATTTGCTGTGTAAAAGCCATGATATTAAATTATTTATCGCTTTCTGGGGGGCTTACCAGCATTTTTTCCCCTAGGATTTCCATTTAATGCGAGAAATGAATTGAGCCGGAAATATCGTGCCAGTACTTTTTTATGTGGCACTGAAGACGAAAAAAAAAGGCAGCCAAGGAAAGGCGCGTGCCCGCGCGCGTCGTCTCGAGCCACAGAAGAAGAATCCTCGACAGCGGTAAGCCACAAGGGCTCCGCGATGTCCCTGAGCGGCGACTTCGAACGCGGCGCAGAATGCGCGGAGGGCGACCGCGGGGAGCACGGCGTCCCGTACTCCCTGAGGTCGGTCGAGGAGCCCAAATGCACGACTGTCCAGACACGGTCGCGATCGCAGATCCTGGTGACTCGCTCGCCCAGTCGGCTCCCATACTTTGCCGTATGCAGCGTGGGCCTGCTCATGATAGTCGTGGGCGTGGCC
The DNA here is from genome assembly GCF_050947875.1 of Dermacentor variabilis. Taxonomy (NCBI): domain Eukaryota; kingdom Metazoa; phylum Arthropoda; class Arachnida; order Ixodida; family Ixodidae; genus Dermacentor; species Dermacentor variabilis. The sequence goes on from NC_134569.1 coordinate 135,894,821, forward strand.
GTCACCTCGTACAAACTGCACGTGGGCGGGGCCATCATGGTCATGTTCAACCACTCCATGGAGCTCCTGCGACGCGGCGGCAACGGGTCGGCGGACGGCGGCGTCGGCGGCGGCGACGACAAGGGCATCCTGGCAGGACCGGACGGCCGGTACCACCTGGCCAAACACGAGCGGAAAGCCCTCACGCAGTCCAGCTGCAAGACTGACCTCTGCGCATGGGCCGAGAACTACCTGCGCGGCCGGCTCAACTCGAGCGTCAGCCCTTGCACGGATTTCTACGCGCACGTCTGCTCCAGGCACTGGATGGCGCGGGACCTGGACGTCCAGTCAAGGGCGTACAGGGAAAGGGCGGCCGGCATGATGATGATGGACATCGAGAGATTCTTCCGGGACTATCTGAAGGAGAACGAAGAGCGATACCACAAGTATCCGGGTGTGTTTCTGCATCAGGCAATCTCGTTGCTGCCCAAGTGCGAGTCCCAGGAGAAAAACGACGTGAACCTGACGTCGCTTCGAAGTCTCCTGGAGGAGTACAACCTGGGCAGCTGGCCCTACAAGAAGGCACCGCGCGCTGCGAGCGTTGTTACCATCTCGGCGTTCGTGGACCGGGACCTGGGCGTCTTCCCATTCGCCAGGGTGTTTCTGCGGAAGCCATTTGAAGATGATCGCGGATACACGGTGCACATCGACGCACCAAGCTTGACGCTTAAGAGGTACAACCTGGCATACCTCGACGAATCACCAGAAAATTTCACTCAGAAGGTAGTCCTCGCGCTGTCGCTTTTAGAAAGGACGCAAGACTTGACCGACCAAGCCGAGGCCATAGCCCTTCTCGAGAAGAAGCTTCACAGTGTTATGGCCGCACCACACTTCGTCGAGTTCCAGGACCGCATCAAACGCGTGGGACAGCTTGATCGCAAAGGAAAGTGGGACTGGAAAGAGTACCTCACGATACTTTTCCAGGATATCGAAACGTTCGACAACGACAAACCTGTGGCCCTCATGAGCCAGGACTATATCAGCAAGTTGCCCGCCGTTCTCAACGAGACAGACACTGTCACTCTTCTAAACTATCTGGGCTATCGCATCGTGGTGCACCTATCCCCTCTGCTGGCCAAGGCTGCGAGCCCTCTGTTGCGCTTGAGCCACGACGACTACCTGGAGTTTGTCTCCGACCGGCGTCAAGCCTGCATGCACCTGCTAGAACGGCTCTATAAGCACGGCATGCGCTTCTTCGGTCGCATGACATTCAGCAAGAACAACTCGACGCTCCTCCTGAAGCACTACGACTACAGTATGTCAAGCTTGGAGGTACAACTCAAAAGCAGTATGACCGACCGTCTCCTCTCGTCGTCGTCATGGCTGGACCGCTCCGCAATCGGCATTGGCGTCGACAAGATTGAGAACATGCGCTTCATGTTCCTGGCCAGCGCGGACGACATCAACACGGTTGCCAGCTACTACAACTTCAACGCCCAGCCCCTCAACCCGAGCCACTTGCTCGAGAGCTTTCGGGAACTGCAGGCGGGAACCATGAACGTTTACTGGGAGACCAAGCCACCGAAGGACGACCTCGACGCACGGTACGACCACACGGCCCTCTCACCTGGGCACGAGTACTTTTTCGGGCGCAACGTGCTATTCATTCCACACGCCAGCGTTGCCTTCCTGAACGACATCACCAAGAGCATCGATCCGGTGGTCTTTCCCCTCATCATGGCCGAAGTATTTCGAGGCATGTTCGGCGCCGTTGACCGGCGCGGCGCCTCCGTTGACCACAACCTCGCTGTGGCTACCTGGTGGAACACGAACGAGATGAGCAAGTTCTCTCATCTGGAACTCTGCTTCCAGGACCAGTACTACGTCGAGATTCGCGACCTCATTGGCGACAACTTCGAGGCCAGAATGAGGCTGGAGGAGAACATCGCGGACAACGCCATCATGGGGCCATTGCACGACATGTACATGAAGGCTCTCGCGGCCCAAGACGGCGCGGAAAGGCTCAAGATCTCGGTGGACGAGCGCCAGCTTGACATGGAGCAGCTGTTCTTCGTTCTCTACGCCGTGGGACTGTGCGACAATCCTAGCCGCGACGCCTGGATACGGAAACTCAACTTCGGCGACATCCCCGGTAGGCTTCGAGTGAACATCCCTCTCATGAACTTCGCCAAGTTTTCGACTGCCTTCGGCTGTGCGTCAGGAATGCCCATGAATCCGGCACGTAAGTGTGCAATCTGGTGAACGCGACGTCGAGCCAGATGGTCACAGGAACCTGGACTCCTGCACCTATTGTCAGTGCCACATGCGAGAAGTGGACCCCCAGTTGAAATTTAAAAAAAAATATGACACAGGTGCAGCCATCGTTTCAGGGTGCAAGTGCAGTAAATCTGTCAAATCGGCAACACGACTGGTTTGTTTCACAACTTCTTTGTTTCAGGGGCGAATAAACAGGAGCACTATAACCGTTATTTGGGTGTATATTGTTGTTTTGGTTGTAGCGTTTATTTTACCTACTTTTATCTTATTTCCTTCTATGTTTCACAGAAAACAGTATACGCCGCCGAGGGGAAACGCATAATGTAGCGTTTTACGATTTCGTTTCTATTGGCAATGTCACTCTCACTACCGCGCTTCTCGTCTTGTCAGCGAGGCTAAGAAACCTCGCAAGCGATAAAACGAGAGTGCGATGTCTCACCGGCACTTATCCAGTCGCCAAAGACTTTATAGGCCTCGCACTACGCGTGAAAGCTGATGTCACGTTAATGTCACACGTATTAGTGGAATAACAAAAAAATTGTTTCTTTCAAATACCCAAGATTGACGAGGATAGGTGTATACACAGAGAAGTACGCCATATATATATATAGGAACTCTTATATTGCCTTGCGTCACACCAGTAAATACGAATTATGAAAGTTACATATATAGCCCAACGTCTCTACAACGATATAACCTGCATAATGATATGTCCCGGCTGACTTCCGATCTTTCATACCTATTGTGAACGACTATTCAGCGAAAGAAATCTGATTTGACGCATCTGCTCCAAGTTAGGGGGTGCCTCCCACAAGAGTGCCCGTTTACTCGTCCGAACAGTGCTAGTATCTCGTCTTATCTATTCGGCTCAATTCCTTCACTTCACGGTTATAGGTTGAGTTCGTCTCGAATGCATCAACCAGGGGAGCGATACGCGTCGTCACCGCGCTTCAATGATGGCAACCAATCCCGAAACTTCAGGAAGCGCCACTAAACACCAAAAGCGCGCGTTGATCCATCAACGCCATCAAGCCACACCTCTAAAGCTATCCTTTCTGGAAACTTGTTGCTAATTTAGCGGCAGAGATGGACAGTTCGGTTTCCATCTCGCAACCTTCCGTAGACACCCTTCCACCTTTGGGTCACCAGCAACTCGCAGACAACACCACCATAGGCCACTTCCGAAATCCGGTCCCTCGTCCTTCGGCTGCCTTCAAGCGCCACATAGAAAAAGCAGATGCCGCACTCACCACGGGCTCACTAGTAGCCCAAACAGATTTGAGCTACAGGGACAAGCTAAGCGTTGAGTCCACCGTGGTGCCTGGGCACCTATCCATTAGCGTCAATTATGCGTGTGGTCTGACAACTCCGGACCCATCTGTGAATGCTGAACGTTTGACCCCACACAACAAACTTGGTGACAGCTGCTTCCGCGTCGCCGACATTGGTTATTATAATACGCAATGTCTCCACATCGGCCATAAAGGAGGTTCGGAAAGTATACAATGCTCACCCTTTGGCAGACGAAGTGCACCGCATGACTGCACAGACGCCTGGTCAGCTATACATATTAAGCGAGGCCAAGACATCTGCCATCATTCCATCATCGCCGTCGTCTTGCTATCGTTACACACACAACTGCTCGCCTTATACACAAACACGTTTATCCAGCTAGTGACTTTTGGCACAACATCACTTCATTCGGTGCCTGGAATTAGCATAATTTTCCCTTTAGAATTAATTGGACGTGAGACAAGCGGTTAAAACCAAGGCTGTCGCTAGCGTCCTGATGCGCATTCACGTGGTCATCTCGAAGCACGCCGTTGCTGCACTCTAGCAACGTCAAACCGAAACGGTACATGGTCCGGCGAGTGAAAACATCGTGGCGGAAGGAAAATGTTTGGAGAGAGCATTGCTCAACACTATTGAAACTAAACGTATCGGCCAAACACTTGATCGCCATGTTGGAGCGTGCGGTATATTTTAGTGTTCCTGCTCTGCAGCTACAAGGCTACGACAAGACAGCCGAACAAGTGCCCTGCATGAATAAAAAATTACCGGAAATCAAACATTCCCGGTCAATACGTCGAGTCTCAGCGGTCACGTGTTAGGTCGATACCACGAGAGAAATACACGCGAAATTTGCAGCGTGACTGGCCACTCAAGGCGCTTTGCGTGTATTTGGGGGCTCCTTTCACGGTCGGAAAACAACAGAACGCTGTATCATGAGCTTTTGAACTTGCTCTACAATTTTCTCATTGATACTTTTCATGTAATTATAATAATATTTAAGAAATTGATTAATTAATTAAGACTTATTGTATAATCAGCCGGAATGCAAAAAATAATCTGAGTATCCCCTACTTGCCCCGACTGTGGAGCTGTTAGCAATCTCGCACATATGCTCTGGCGATGCCCCTCGGTACAGGGACTCAATCGCATCACTGAAGAAGAATGAAGCTCTGACATCCAGAGCTCAGAACTTTCACGCCAAACTTGGGCTGTTCAGAGAGCCCACGATGCAGCGGTTAGGCTCGGCCTACCAGTCCCCACGTGGGAGCGGCCCGCAGCTCTGCCCTAGGGCAACTTGTGTAGAAAGACCTTGTAAATAAAGTTCTTTGCCTGTCTGTCTATCCCCAAGCGACGAAACGTTACCTTGGTTCTGTCCAGCTACGTGGCATCTGCATATTCTTAAAGTTTGGCTAAAGTTACGTGGGGCACCCTATGTACTAGTCTTTCAAACCGAGCAGCAACGTAAGAATATCGCTTTCTTCGCCTCGCAGTACATCGTACTTTGCCGTCCACCGATCGTTCGCTCAGCAGCCATAGTGCAGTCATAAATAGTCACGAAAGCATGTCTTCTTATTCTGCCTTAATATACTAAATTTCGGTGCAGCATAATTGGATAAATTTCTTAAAAATCAATGAAATTCTGGGGCTGCACATGGCAGAATCATGATCCAATTACGAGTCACGCCGGTACATGAGCGTGTACGTTTGGATAAATGTGAGCGCTATAGGGTAACACGGAAGAACAGAGAGGGCACATACAAGTCGGCCGGGAGCGTGTTTCCTGTCAACTGCTTTGCCTCTTTTTCTGTAATTACCCTAGCGCTAACATTTACTCACGGAGGAAGGAAAGGGACTGAGAGGAGGAGTCGCGCGACAATTTTGAAGCCTACTTATATAAGAATGTGTCCTAAGACAAAAGAGGCGTAGTATGGCTTTGGATCGACACCGCTTTGCAAGCGCGGCTTGTGCCAGAAGTTTCTGACTAGCTACAACGGGCCTTTCGTCATCACCAGTCGCCTAAGTGATGTGACCGATTCGATTGTTCGTCTCGTATCTAATGGCTACCGGTCTAAGAAGACGCAGCTTGTTCACGTCGCCCGTCTGAAACGTTGTCATCCCCGTGATTCCGAGTGGACGTAACAGTTACTCGCCCAGCGGGCTTCGTTTGTGAAGGGAACAGTGTTACGCTAAAGCTACAGGAATAACGGATGAAGAGAACGAAGCGCGCTTGTCTTTGCAGCGGCTCGGTGTCGGCGCGGCCCCTTTTCATCAATTCATCTTTAAATAAACGCACCCCATCGTAAATATATAAAAAAAATCTCTAAGGAGAACACTCGTGGGAAATAGGCCCTTGCCACGGGATAGGCAAGCAGTGATATCTAGTGAAGAGCGGATAGCGACTGGCGAGGGCCAATCCGCCTCTTTCATGTTCTTGTGCTGCCCTCTGACGCACGCCGCTGGAAACGTTTTGGAAGGGGTGTCGGGGATTTTGCCGGTTGATTTGTGTACCTACGCCCATGTTGAGTGTGCGTCGGTTGTGCGTTTCGTGGATCGCGATTAATCATGAATGGTTTCTCCGGGGCAGCTTGTCGTTCACCCGTCGAGTATAGTGGGTGAACAGGCCCGAGTGCGCTATTGTGGTAACAGCGCGGCCGATAAAGGCACGCTGAGTTCCGTCTGCCGACGCGGCTGCCTTGAGTTCGTTGACGCTGATGTCTGCGATTGCACATCGCTTTTTGTATTCCTTTTACACATTCACTAAACATTTCGCATATCCAAGAAGCCTTCGAGCGCAGCCTTCCACGTGGGATTTGCCAAAGCGGTGCATTTGTTTACCTCTACAGCTTCAGATCGCTGTTAGCTTCGGTTATTGTAGAAACGGCGTATCGCTGATGTCGAATAATCTTAAAACGTAGCAAAACATACAGACGAGTCAGTATGAACGGCCGAGTCCCTTAAACAACTGCAACTGTGATCCAGACACATATATATTACGGGCTGTTACTACTGATTCTCGCTTTTGTTTAACTTAATCATACTTACAGTTTGCGCGTGCTATAAAGTATTATTAGAAAGAACTGTGCTCGGCAGAAGTCCCCACTTATAGGCCGTGTAGTTCTCTCGCAAAAACACGGAAGCCATCGCTGACACCGTTGGCAACTGAGTGAATTTATGCTGCTATACCGAATTCATTGTCTCTTCTTTTCTGTTTGACGCAGAGGTAAACAGTGCTTCTTTGGAATTAAGAAATGTCAGCATAACAACACACACAGACCCACCATCTACGGGGAATGCGACCGGCAGCGTTCGGGTACGGTGACCAAAGTACAAGCTGTTGGCACAGCGCTGTGTCGCCGCCTGCCGCTTATTGTGTACGTGCCGTGCGAAGTCAAGAGTAGTTATCAAATCGCTATAGGGCAACAACCTAACTATAAGAGCGGTTTCCTTCGTCCTGACTGCTTACTTTTTAGGTCGAGCTCCATCGGTAGCGGGTGCACGAACTTGACGGGGTCAGGCCTAGCGCTAACTTCGCTAAAAAGGATCAACATTGACTCAAAGGCCACGTGCACGGCTTGAGAGGACTGAAGCTCGTGCATTTCGATTTCGAAGACATGTCTACGCATTTTGAGCGCGAATAATTATATTTACAAGTGAATGAGCTGCAGCTATTGCGTTGTCGGTTCGACGGCTGATCACGTTGGGTTCGGTCAAGCTATCACGGTCGGCACGCTGATTTTGTCGGCGCCGTCGACACGAAAGCCCGTCGCGCTATATGACAACTCGCACCCGTCGGTTGCGTCGTTGCCGGCCTATTACGATCAAATGGTCTCAGTGACACAGTGCTGAATAGTCCGCCAATCGTCAGCGTCTTGTCGGTCTCGCATCGACCCAGTGTTACCACACCTTAACAGAGTACATGAAGTCAGGCAAGCGGCTGCCACCACCAGCAACAGTGGGCCGACGCTGCAAGAAGACTGCGTCAGCAACGTGTTTTCGAAGTGTCGCCCAAGTGTAACGCAGGGGTTTATCGATAAATTGCACAGCCGTCAATGTGCAGTCTGGACCAAGCCCTGGCCCTTTTCTGTTTCAAAGTGGAGTTGCAGTCTTACGCACGTTTTAGGCACCGCACCATCGTCGAGCTGCCAGTATAGTTTCAACGCGGTACATGGCACGAGCGTTTGCAACAGCGCGCGTCCAAGCGCTTTTTTTTTTCCGGTGTACTTTCCCCCGATGTATGGCCGCGCGGCCCCGCGCACGTGCCTTCCGAAACGTTTTGCGACTAATCCGCTAGGGCAGGGCGCATGCGCCGTCGCGCAGTGAAAAAGGCGGTTTGTGGCGAGAACAAGGGCGCCACTGCGAGCTACCCTGAACCAAACAATACCTTAAAACCATGGAGGAAGGGAAAAAAAAGAACTTGGAAGCTCCGGCAACCGCGTAGGGCTTAATTCCCAACAGTTAACACGTAGGTGGACCCCGGAGGTGGGGAGATGTCGGAAATGATTGGTTTGGCGCGATTGGCTGCCTAACATCTCGTTACTTCTTCGTATTTAATTTCTTTTTCGCTTGTTGCTACTCAAATTTAACTTTGCCGGCACTCTCTTCTGTTAGAAGCAGAGGAAGCTTGGAGCAGAAATCTTGGCACCGCTCCGCTTGGTGGAAGCTCCCGTCTCGTCAGGATGGCCGAGCGGTCCAAGGCGCTGCGTTCAGGTCGCAGTCCGGTCTTCCGGGCGTGGGTTCGAATCCCACTTCTGACATATGTATTTTTTTTCTCCTTGTTACTTCTTTTTTTTCTACGTTGCCAACTTGCTTACGTCGATTTACTAGGAAAAGAAAATGCCGTTCACTGCGCGATGTTCTACAGTAAGAATTCGTATGTTTCTCAGCAGACAAGTGTCAGTCGTTTTGTCGACTATCGACTTCAAAAGCGTGACCGTCTACTGTCAAGGTTAAAGTTAGTCTTCGAGATGTTGAAGTTCTATTCGTTTCATGTTTATCTTCCTTTTAAAAATTACGCTGAGAGACAGTTTACTTTTCAACGAGACCAACTGTCTGCATTTGTCATAATTTATTACTTCTGTGGACGGCAATTCTTCGTTGAGTTAAATAAAGTGTTGTAAGAAATTTTAACCAAAAACATTTTTGTGCTCACAACCACGGAATTTGTTCTGTTGTAGTTGTTGTGGCTTCAAACTTGTATTGTCTTGTCTCGAAATAATGGCCCATACCCGCTAGGGGGCATTGGCCAAGAGACAGGCGGTTTCAAGTATGCTTATTAGAATTAAAACCAAAACTAAATTCGCATAGCAGAGCGTGGGTTAAAAATATAATTTAGCAATTATAAAAATACTAGAATTTTGAGGTAAACATGTTATGTGGAATTTAGAAACGCGCTTTCTTTTATTGCAATAGCAATTGTATAAAAGCCCCAAGCGAATTTCTACCGTCGCCGTTGTCGTCGCTGCTCGCCGTACGCTGTATGTGCGACTGAAAGCGTGTCAGGGTGAGCCGACGATCTCGGCTCAATCTCGCGCACGCAGAGAAGGGAAGCGGGGAGCAAGCGCGCCGCCTTCCGTCGCTCGAGGCGCGGTCATCGAGTGAGATGTGTTCATGGTTGCTTGTGCGTGCGTGACACCAGGCTTGTTAACTTATTCTGATGCCTATGTTTACAAGTTTATACGGCCGATAAAACTACTATCTTTACTTCGTATAGCTGTCCAATAATTTACTATTGCAATCGATGCCTCGTCTTTCTGGCGAAACTGTGGCGTTTTATTTATTTATTTATTTACTGAAGTACGTTTTGGGCAACATGAAACGCTGGACGCTGAATACTTCAGCGAACATTTAGGTCGGATAATGCGCAACTGTTACCAACATTAAAGGGACGTACACTAAACAAAAAAATGTTTTAACCTTTATTAGTGAATTACCATTCTACTACAGCAAAAAAAAAGTCCCCCTACCATGAGAATAAGAGGCTTGGTAGGAGAAAAGACGCAAGAACAAAAGACAGAGGGAGACGCCTCTCGCCGTCACGTCCTAGGCTTTGACGGCGTCTGCTATAGCCTAGTTTATCGACAGAAAATGAATGACTGCGTTTTAAAGGAGATGAAGATTGAAGTCGGCAAGCTTCCTGGAACATTTACTAAGCAAACCAGGCCCAAATGCGACAAAGAAAAGTACTTTGAAATTCTTGACGTTATATTAACATACCAGCGTTTGGGTTTCAGCGCGAAATTTGGAACATTGAACTTCGACCTCCATTTTCTTCTTCTACTGCATGTACTGAACATATTATAATTGACCACAGCATATTTTTCAAAGGATACTTATCAGTCTTATCAGTCCCATTAAGGTTTCGAGCACGTGTGCGGGCCTTAAGCACGGACCCGCATAATTAGTAACTAATTCTATGCTTCTGGGCCTTCCGTGTCCACTAATGTTTTCCTTCTCTCGTAATCGAGTCGTAGAGGCGTTACTGAAGCTTACCTTTAGCAGTCGCATTTTGGCGCAAGTTACGCGGGACGCACTGCGTACTGCACTAATAATAAAGCAGCTCCAGCCACGAGACGAGGCCTGATAAGCCAGGAAGAGCGCTGGAACGACGGTCGAGTAAGGACGCAACCTCGAGGTTTCCGAGCCTTCGCCATGACATCATACCTTCTGACGGCGTCTACGGTCGGGCATAGGTAATTTTACACAGGCTAAATGGGCTATTCCGAGGAGCGAAAGACTGTGCTTGGGAAATTTCGAGAAGTTTCGCCGCTCCACAAAAGTCCAAACACGCGAAAATACTCCCAATTCGCTACGGCCGGCGGCACTGACCTCTGGACTTGGAATCCCGAGTGCGATGAGTCATTTACTACGCTTCGCTGACTCCTCACATCCCCCCCAATCATGCGTCACTTTGACCCTACCGCATCTACTGAAATCCACACGGATGTTATAGTGTTATCGCACTTGGTGCCGTACTCACCCAACGCAAGCGTGGCTTTGAGGAGTATGTTGTGGCATATGCCAGCCGTACACTAACAAAGGCAGAGTCAAATTACTCCTTAACGGAAAAGGTATGCTTGGCTTTCGGAAACATAGACTTACGGATTGGGGCGCGTTTCGAGGGTTGTTACCCGAGGAGCAGACCGAAATTACAGACATTGAGGAGTGGTCGACCGAGATTGTAGACAAGGTAGAAAAGGCCGCCAGGGAAGTAGAGACGGACGAGCGTGTCCACAGGGTCGACAGCCACCTGGCCCATCTCATTGCGACCAAGCAGTCCATTCTGTCGAGGTGGAAGACGCAGCGGGCAAACAGAAAGCTACGCAAGAAGGTCGCCGAACTCTACCACGAGATCGAATCCCACAGCAGAGTGCTACGCACTCAGCAGTGGAACGAGGTTTGTAGCACAGCGTACGGCCAGATGCACTGCGGCAAGACGTGGAGTATGCCGAGACATCTTTTGGATACGACCACGACCAAGTCTCAACAGCACCATAACCTGGCCAAGATCGCCCACAACCCGCCGTGGTTGCTCAGTGGCTGTGGTGTTAGGCTGCTGAGCACGAGGTCGCGGGATCGAATCCCGGCCATGGCGGCCGCATTTCGATGGAGGCGAAATGCGAAAACACTCGTGTACTTAGATTTAGGTGCACGTTAAGGAACCCCAGGTCGTCGAAATTTCCGGAGTCCTCCACTACGGCGTGCCTCATAATCAGAAAGTGGTTTTGGCAAGTAAAATCCCATAATTTAATTTTTAAGATCGTCCACAGGGCGCTGACCGAGCACGGGGAAGACGAAGTGAAGAAACACCTCGACGACAAGTACGTACCTGCCGGTAACTCCTACAGAAACGCACCCGGACTAACCTAGGCGAAGCAAACGAGTGGCTAGATCGAGACACTGAAGTATGGAAAGCCCTGCACGATCTCAACAGCAAGTCTGCCGCTGGTCCCGACCGCGTTACGAAGAGAGCGCTGAAAAATCTTAATGAAGCGGCCATCGAGAACCTCACGGCATACTTCGCTGGCGATCCGGGTCATTACCCCGGCAGTGGAAAGCAGCCAAGACCATCTTGATTCCCAAGCCGGGCAAGCCACTCAACATTGAGAACCTCCGGCCGGTCTCGCTTGCGTCCTGTGTGGGCAAAGCGTTGGAGCACGTAGTCATGGACAGGTGACAGAGGTACCTGGAAGATTCGGGGCTTTACTAAACACCGTCATCGGGTTCCGAAACAAGCTCAGAACTCAGGACGCCATGATACAACGGAAAAGTGAAATCCTCGATGACACTACCAGCACGAAAGACAAGCGAGCCATCTTGGATTTGAACCTGCAGAGCACTTTTCATAAAGTGAGACACTCTGCGATCCTGGCCCAGGTGTCACGGCTAAACATGGGCAAGAGAACATATGCGTATATCAAGGATTTTTTGACGGAGTGGACCACCGAGATCAACGCCGGTGACCTGCGGCTCCAAAAGAAGAAGCTCGGCAGTGTAGGGACCCCCAAGGCTCGGTCGTCTCGCCATTACTTTTCAACCTTGTATTGATAGGGCGGCCAAGCAGCTCTCGCGAGTCGCGGGGTTCCGACAAACCATGCCGACGACATATAGCGCTGTGGATCCCAGGAGGAAGCGACGGACACATCGAGAGTACATTGCAAGAGGTGGTTGACGCTATCGAGCAGCTGGACGGATCTGGGCTCGTCTGCTCCCCAAGCAAGTATGAGCTGTTGGTGATTCCTCCGAAAGGAGGAGCTAGGAAGACGGAAGGCAACGAACCTGCGAGAGAGCAAGAGACAATAAAGATCAAGACGCGCAGCGGTCACGCGATCCCGGATGTCGAGAAGATACGAGTGCTGGGGATGCTGATTGAGCGCAAACGAGTGAACAGCGAGACGCTCAACCTTCTCGCGGCCAAAGTCACCACGGCCATTCGCCTCATCAAGAGGGTGTCACACAGAACAGCGGGCATGAAGGAAGAAGGCCTCAACCGGCTAGTTGAATCCTTCGCTATAAGCCACATTGCATACGTTGCTGCTTTCCACAACTGGAAGCAGACAGACAGACAGACAAAGAACTTTAATAACAAGGTCCTGAGAAGCTTTGCCCTAGGGCAGAGCTGCGGGCCGCTCCCACGTGGGGACGGGTAGGCCGAGCCTAACCGCCGCATCGTGGGCTCTCTGGACCGCCCAAGTTTGACGTGCATACTCTGAGCTCCGGATGGCAGAGCTCCATTCTTGTTCTGTGATGCGATTGGGTCCCTGTAACGAGGGGCATCACCAGAGCATGTGTGCCAAATTGCTAACAGCCCCACAGTGATGCGATTGGGTCCCTGTAACGAGGGGCATCACCAGAGCATGTGTGCCAAATTGCTAACAGCCCCACAGCCCCACTGGAAGCAGTGCGAGCGAAATAAAATCAATGCGCTCATACGCAAAGCGTAAAAGGCAGCACTCAGACTTCTCGACTGCACAAGCACCGACAAGTTCCTGGCCCCGGGAGTGCATAACACCCTGCAGGGAAGAAATCGCCGAGGCGCAGAGGACCGCCCAGCTCGCGTGGCTATCGGAAACAAGAATGGGCAGGCAAGTGCTGCGTGACGTAGGCCTGGGGCCAAAGGAAAGGGGAACCGAAAATACAGAAGTGCCTGTACCGGACGCAATTAGTAGACGGTTACGGGTGTGTCCGGTACCAAGAAACGGGAACCCTGAGTTCCACAAAGAGCAACGGGCGGCGAGGTCCAAGGCGCTCATCGATCTTCATGCCAAAGACCGGGGTGCCATGTTTGTGGACATGGCAGAGTATCCAGATTACAGAAAGGCATTCACCGCAGCAGTCGTCGGGGCATCGACCAGTGCAACGAGAACTGCGGCGAGTATGCGGACTCGGGGGGCGCATAGAGCCGAGGAGGTGGCCATTGCCCTGGCCATCGCCGACCCCGAGTGCACGATTATGCTCTGTGATTCTCGGATGGCAGTGAGAAATTACGCCAGAGCAAGGGTGTGTGGTGATCCAAGCAACGGCAAACAACATTACCTTGGTTCTGTGCAGCTACGTGACATTTGCATGTTTTTAATGTTTGGCTAAATTTTCGAGGGATACCCTGTATAAGCGTAGTGCGCGCCGATGGACGCGCTACTGGTGGCGGCCTTGCGCAGAACACACGGGAGAGGAGCCAGCCGCGCGCCGTAGTTTGTTGTGTCGTTGATAGTGCGTCTCTGTCTTATTCACATTTTCAGAGCAAAATAGGCAACATCCTTCGCATGTGTGGGGTGGCCAAAGCATCAAGGAATGTCCAAGAACAATTGTTGCGGGGTGGGGGGCTCAAATACCGGCGGAAACGTGCCGGCGATACGGTTCTAATAATTCCCCGCAAAGCCTCATCAGCGGGAGCAACGGTAGCAATGGATCGTCGCTTCGGCGGGAAATTTCATGTTCTCATCCTTTCCTTTGTCGCGTCGGTGTTTTTTTCCACTCGATCATAGACGCGTAAGCGACGAAGTTCGTCTGCAGTGCAGCATGAGGTTTAAAGGCATTTCGCTAAAATTTGGAATGCCGTTTGCCGCTTATATTGTTTTCCGCTTCTTTACCGCGTTGCGCTAGCTAGGCAGCACGACTGCACAAGCGCATTGTGTTGTATGTTAAAGCTACTGAAACTGTTGGTTTTATGTGGCCCGGTAAATCCTCGCACCAGCTGTCGCGCACTTCATGTTCTTTTTTAATACGTCTTTATTCTTCATGTTTCATGTTACTGTTCATGTTTTTACATCTATTTTATGCGTGGCTTCGCACATGTTTAACTGTTGCTAGTTGCTTCCCGCATAACTCTTGTTGATTCTTTTAGGCTGCCGAGTTTTCATTCTGCCTCGTTTGTAAAGGGTATAAATCACGCTGTGTTTTATCGGAATGATACCAAGCAAGTGCTTTTTTAACAACTTTATTCTCTTCGCCCGGGGGAATCTTAGATACTGTGGTTTTTTTGGGAAATATGTTTAGAAAATAGGTAGTTCAGGGCGAGAATTGCTAATAGTTGCTGCATATGGTATTATTGTTCCATCTTTCGCTGATAAGTTCGCGTCACGTTTGGGAAGTCATCACACCTCGATGCTGTCTGAGCAGACTTAACACGCCGAGTAATTTGTTTGTTTCACAACGTAGTCCATTCTTGCATGGGAATTTTGTACTCAAGGGAATTTTTTCTTATTATGCTTACGCCGCAGAAGACTAAACCCGGCCTTGCCGCCATGGCGCTCATTTACTTTGACTGGCGCTGCTCTGCCTTTAAATATATCATGTGGCACCTCTCTCCAGTAACATTTAAAAAAAGGAACTGAAAAATTAGTCAGACTTTAGCTTTGTACGTTTCCAAGCAGTTCCCTTGGAGAACTTAAAATTGCAAGAACTGCAGCGGGAACGGCAGTTCACCGGCGTACGAAGAAGAATTGCATCGGCGGTGCAGCGCTAACACGCGCTTTTATTAACCCGTGCGTTTGGTGACTTCTTTGACTAGTGTACGCGTTTCCATCAATAAATTCGCAATTACACATCTTGAGGCGACTTTGACTGCACTTATTCGGCGATGTCACATGTATACATCGGCAGAAAAATCACAACGGCATATGCAGACATCGCACTGTGCGGATTTGTTTGATATAAGTCTGCACTATAGAACCACGGGTGCTTATTAGTTAGGCACAGAAGCAGCATTACGGCAAGGGTAGAATTTAAAAAAAAAAACGATCGCGACATCGCATTATTCAACAAAATTTATCGGCTAGTTAACACGAGCCCCACTTCATGTAAATGGGGTTCATGGCGTTTGTCTGCGGGACGCACCTGGCACGTATGTGCACCATGTTGTCCCAAACACCGGTACCATCGTGTTAATACCCGCTGCCACAGAGGTCAGCGTTTTCCCTACGGCTGTCACCGCAGAGGAAGCAGTCTGGCACCCGAACAAAGGAGAAATCACAGCCGCGAACCACAGCCATCCTTGCCGCAAAGAGTTTTCTGCTACTGCTCACGCGCGTATACTGTTCAAAGCGCCCGCTATCTATAGGTGGCTATCAGTGGCGCCTCTATAGGCGGTGCACGAGGCGTATACTAGTCTTTCAAACCGAGCAGCAACCTAAGAGCTTTCTTCGCCTCGCAGTACATCGTACTTTGCCGTCCACCGATCGTTCGCTCAGCAGCCATAGTGCAGTCACAAATAGCCACGAAAACATATTTTATTATCCTGCCTTAATGTAGTAAATTTCGGTGCGGCATATTTGGATAAATTTCTTTAAAATCAATGAAATTCTGGGGCTGTACGCGGCAGAATCGTGATCCAATTACGAGTCACGCCGGTACACGAGCGTGTACGTTTGGATAAGGGTGAGGGGCTAAGGTAACACGGAAGAACAGAGAGGGCACATACAAGTCGGCAGGGAGCGTGTTTCCTGTCAACCGCTTTGCCCCTTTTTCTGTATTACCCTAGCGCTAACATTTACTCACGGAGGAAGAAAAAAGACTAAAAGAGGAAGAGTCGCGTGATAGTCTTGATGCTTAGTTATAAAAAGAGGGCTCATAAGGAGAACACAAGTGTCACGCGAACACTTGTCACGCGATAGGCAAGCGGTAATATCTAGTCAATAGCGGATAACGCGTGGCGAGGGCCAATTATGACGAGACGAGGTTGCCACTGCGAGCTACCGTGGACCAGACAATACCTTATGAGCATGGAAGAAGGGGAAAAAAATTTGGAAGCTCCGGCAACCACGGAAGGCTTCGTTCCCAAGAGTTAACGCGTAGGTGGACCACGAAGGGGCGTGGGGGGGGGGGGGGGGGGGGAGGGAAGATGTCAGAAGAGGCTGGTTTGGCAAGTTTGGCTGCCTAACATCATGCTCCTTCCTCGTATTCTTATTTTGTTCCCTTATTGCCGTTATTCAAATTTCACTTTGCCGGCACTCTCCTTTGTCATAAGTAGAGGCGGCTTGGAGCACAAATCTTGGCACAGCTCCGCTTGGCGGCGGCTATCGTTCTGTCAGGATGGCCGAGCGGTCCAAGGCGCTGCGTTCAGGTCGCAGTCCGGTCTTCCGGGCGTGGGTTCGAATCCCACTTCTGACATAAGTATTTTTTTCTCCTTGTTACTTCGTTCTTTCTTTTTTGTACGTTGCCGACTTGGTCGCGTCGATTTACTAGAAAAAGGAAATGCCGTTCACTGCGCGATGTTCCACACTTAGCATTCGTATGTTTGACAGCAGCCAAGTGTCAGTCATTTTGCCGACTATCGACTTGAAAAGCGTGACCGTCTACTGTCAAGGTTGAAGTTAGTCTTCAAGATGTTGAGGTTCTGTTCGTTTCATGTTTATGTTACTTTTAAAAATTACGCTGAGAGACAGTTTACATTTCAACGGGACCAACTGTCTGCATTTGTGATAATCTATTACTTCGGTGGACGGCAATTCCTTGTTGAGCGAAATAAAAGGCTGTAATAAATTTTAACCAAAAACATTATTATGCTTACTATCGCTGAACTTGTTCTGTTATAGCTGTTGTTGTCGTCGTTGTTGTTGTTGTGGCGTCAAACATGTATTGTTTTCAAATACTTGCTCATCCCCACTACGGGGGATTGGTCAAGAAGCAGGCGGTTTCAAGTATATTTACTGGAATTAAAAGAAAAACTAAATTTGCATAGCATAGCGTGGATTAAAGAACTATAATTTAGCAATTATAAAAATACTACAATTTTGAGATAAGCTTGTTATGTGGAATGTACAAACGCGCTTTCTTTTATTGCGATGGAAACTGTATGAACGCCCCAAGAGAATTTCTATCGTCGCCGTTGTCGTCGCTGCTGGCCGTACGCTGTATGTGCGAGTGAAAGCGTGTGAGGGTAAGCCGACGATCTCGGCTCAATCTCGCGCACGCAGAGAAGGGAGCAAGCGCGCCGCCTTCCGCCGCGCGAAGCGCGGTCATCGAGTGAGAGGCGTTGCTTGCTTGCTTGTGGCCGCATGACACCATGTTTGTTAACTTAGTTCGCATACCTATGTTTAAAAGTTGATACGGCCGATAAAACTACTATCCTTACTTCGTACAGCTGTCCACTAATTTGCTATCGCAATCGATGGCTCGCCTTTCTGGTGAAACTGCGATGATTAATTGATTGATTGATTGATTGATTGATTGATTGATTGATTGATTGATTGATTGATTGATTGATTGATTGATTGATTGATTGATTGAAGTCCTGTTTGGACAACATGAAATGCCTGGACGCTGAATACTTCAGCGCACATATAGGTCACATAGTGCGCAACTGGTACCAACATTAAAGGGAAGTGCACTAAGCAGCAGGGGCGGGCTCATGGGGCTTCAGCCCCCCCCCCCCCCGAAATTTTTTCGTGCTGTCCATGCACCACCGACCAAAGCAACCCCCGGCGCCAGAAATCATTCTGGATTTAGTCTAGAGCATCTTTTTCATGCTCGAAAAGCAATTTCACCGCGATAATTGCGAACACGGGCTGGATTTCGTGGCAACGCCCATGCACCGGGAGTCACGTAACGCAAGCAGCCCCATCCGAGCACACACAATGTTGCAAGGATGTTTCGATGGCGAACGGGCTCGCCGCGGCATCTTGCGGAGGCCCCGGAATCTACATTCTATCATGGAATTTACGGAGCGCGTGGATGTCAATTCTGAAACATTATGGGTATAAAGTTCTCATAAACTTTTGATGTGAAAGGTGCATTGACATTTCCAAACGTGTGCTCTAGATTTTCAATTGCGGAACTTTGTAAGTTTAATGCTCCCATAAATATTTGACGCCAAAGGTGCATTGACTTTTCCAATGTCGCACATCGGGCCATACAACGAGACAAGCCAAATCAACACGCTATCAGACAAGTTTGGCAAAGCCCGCAGCGAGGCCCGTTGAGACGAAGCGTTGTGGTGGTTCATTCATGCCGTCATGTCACATAAAAAATATCAACATTCTTTTTCACCTGCGCCAAAGCATCCAGTGAAGACACTAAAGCCAGCCAAGGTAACTACGTTCTTATTTATTTTTCTACTTTGACTTTTAATCGCGAGGACACATTGAGCCTCTTCAATTTTTTTGTTCTCGCTCCCCTACCCGCGGGCTGCCAGAGCCAGCCAGAGCGCATGCGTTTTTCTCGTGTTGCCCCGACAACCGCGCGGCGCACTTGGTTGCGCGTTCGGTTTTCTCTGGCCGAATGCATTTTCGCCTGGCAGTTTGGACGCTTTCTAGCTAGCAGACGAGGAAAACAAACAATGGTCGCTAGCCGGCATCACGGTGGGGGACTCGACGGATCGCACCGCGTTCGCTTGAGCGCAACCTCTCCAGAAAGTCTTGTCTCGCCGGTGTGGGTACCGAGCAGTATGCGCATGGTTCTTGTGGACCAAGCATCTCGTGTTTTCTTCGATATTCCTTTAATAGCCACATTAGTTGCCCAAAGTAGGCATTCGATTGTGACCAACATACTTTGCGTTTTTTTTTTAATTACGGTGCCCCCGCCCCATAAAAGGAAAAGAAGCGTTGTTGCGGTGCAGCGAATTGTCGCATGGTGAAAGTTCTATTTTGTTACTTCTTTTGCGGAAAGTAATGGGCCATGGGACGCTTCAGTTGCCTGATACTCTTATTATATTATTGCGATAGCTATTATATGGAAACTCTAGGCGCATTCCTGCCATCGCCGTAGCCCCTATGCTCCGCATGAAGTCCAAGGGCGATAACATCGTGACCGCGCGCCACATGCTGAATGTGCGAGTGAAAGCGTGGGGGGGGGGATGGGTGAGCCGACGATGGTGGCTCAGTCTTGCGTGTGCAAGGGAGAAAAGTGAGGAGCAAGCGCGCCGCCTTCCGTCGCGCGCGATACATCGGGGGTGTGGATGGAATGGGGGCAGGATCTAGGATTCGGTGAATCTGTGATTGCGCAACATGTTTATTTGCCTTGTTTGACGCATTATATACCGTGACTTCTTCTTAGATACATAGATTTATTGAATACTTATACGTATGTTTAAATATCTTGTTGCGAGGTTTTGTGTATAAGTCCAGTGAACTTTGTTTCCAGTGGCACTTTCTTGCCCTCTATCATGCTGTATTTTTGCCTTTGTATATTCCATTGTATCTTCGCATTTCTAATGTTCGAGGGCGAGTCAAATGAAAGTGAGCCTACCCACCCCGCGCAATTACGGTTCTGTTCATTATCTGCAAGGCCTGCGCTTAGCAGACAGGCATCTCTCATTTGCAAAAGTGACACGCAGGTGTGAGGATAAATGTTTCCTAATGATCTCCTACACTGGGTTGAACATGACTGCGTGCCGTAATGGACGCTCCAGAAGTTGAGCAGCGTGGTGCCGTGAGGTTTTTGACAGCTGAAGGTGTTTCCCAAAAAGAAATTAGTCGCCGTATGGCTGCCGTGTACATTGAACATTGCATTTCATTGGCCACTGTGAAGCGTTGGAACAAACGGTTCAAAGAAGGACGTGAAAGTTGCAAAGACGATCCCAGACCGGGCCAAAGCCATCGTGCAAGTACTCCTAACAAAATTGCAAAGGTTGATGACCTGATCAGACAAGAAGGGAGGATAAGCATCGATGAACTGGCAGAGCATGTGAACATCAGTCACGGTTTGGTTCAAGCCATAATCCATGAACACGTCGGTTATCGGCTCATGTGTGCGCAATGGATGCACAAGATTTTGAACCACCGCCAGAATACGGAGAAGATCGGCGCATGCCTTTACTCATCTGATCCGGTATCACAATAAGGGTGACGATTTCTTGTCTGCATTTGTGATCGGAGACGAACCATCATGCCACTACTAAGAGCCTGAAACACGACGGCAAAGCTTACAATGGAAACATTCGAATTCACCCCTCCCAAAGAAAGCAAAGGCCGTCATTTCTGCCGGGAAGGTGTTCTTGACTTTTATTTTTCGATCGTCAGGGGCCATTACTGATAGAATTTTCTAAATCTTCAGAGACTATCAATTGCTTCCGATGTTGTGAAACGCCGGATCGGCTGCGTGTCGCAATCAAGGACAAACGAGGTGGAAAATTGACGAATCGGGTCATCTTGTTCCACGACAATGCCCGTCCCCACGTCGCTGATGTGGTTAATAAAAAACTGGCAAAGTTCAAGCGGGAAACGCTGCAACATCCGCCACACAGCTCAAATCTGTCGCCTTGCGACTTCCAGATTTTGGGACAACCGAAAAAACAGCTCAATGGAACCAGATTCATCTCGAACGATGACGTGAAAGTCAGTTGCAGACGTTTTGAAGCAGCAACCCAAGGAGGTTTATGAGACGGGAATTCCGCGACTGGTTAGTCAATGGGACAAATGTCTATATGCTTATGGGGGCTACGTTTAATTAATGTATCCCGTTTGTCATATATTCGCAGTGGCTCACTTTCATTTGACTCGCCCTCGTATATTCTGCAGAACTCCTCCTTTTTATACGTGCTCTCTGTTGCGACTATAATTTCGGTGCAATTACTCACGATACACTACCGTTGACAGCTGCTGCTGCGTAATACATTGGAACAAATGACAGTGTCATTGAGATTTTTCACTGTGACACTTTATTTTCGTCAGAACGCACATGCATTCTGACGAAAATAAAGTTTTTCCATCCATCCATCCATCCATCACTGGCCGTTGCATATGTACAAGAATGTAAACAAGTATCTTGAATGACAATGTGTCATTAACATATTTGACCTCAACTTGTTCATTTCATTTTTCATATCAGCGGCATGCACTGCTTTGCTGGCTCCGAGCTGATGTAGTCCTAATGTTCGTGTGATATTTTCTTTACTTATTAAATAGACAAATACATGGAAGCATTGACATCAGTTATGTTGGGCACAATTTTTGGCACATATATATTCTCGTACCATATATTCAATATGGCACGAGTATATTCTTTTATGAAAAAAAATCATATTTTACTTGTATTAACAGTACGTAGTGTTCAAGAATTTGTTTGCAGCATCTTTGGCAATGGCAATGCACTTATTATTCGTGTATTTGATCCCTAGGCAAATTGTTTAAGAGAAACCTTTAGCTCGGGCCTAACTCCGACGCGGCCTATTCAGATACATGTAAAACGCAGAAACGCTTTTCTGAGATAACACCTGAATCGCTTTTAATGAAATTTGTTGCATTTGGGAGAGTAAGTTAAATTATAGTGTCTGTTGGGAGCGGAATTTCGATTTAGGGCCTGAACTTTGTTTAAAATATTTTGAAAAATTCGAAAGTTAGAAAAAATAGAAGCACGAAGTTTGCAAACTAATAGCTCTGCATCAAGAACAGATATCGCGGTTCTGTAAACGGCATTCATTACACCATTCAAAGCGGACAAATTCGATATGTCAATTTGTATCTTACGTGGATTGGTTATGTTATGTACAAGGGTTCTGCAAAAGCTGTATTTCCATAATACTTAATTTTTTTAGACTCATGTACAACATATCAATTTTGTCCGCTGTAGATGTACTATTATGTGCAATTCACAGAACTGTGATATCAATTTTCATTGTTGATTTACCGAGCTGTAAACTTAATTGTTTCGTGTTCGGAAAATGTTCGATTTTGCCACTTTTCAATAAAATATTGACGACCTAAATCGAAAATTCGAAACAAACAGTCACTAGAGTTTACGTTTTTCTTTTAAATGCAACAAACCTCGTCAAATTCTGTGCAGTGGTTGCCAAGAAAAACGAATTCTCCTTCTACATGTATTTAGATAGGAACATCCGAGCTAATGTTTCCTCTTAAGGAGGAGACCGAGCTGTAAGGTGAGCCCCCCCTTCCCCCCCCCCCCGAACGAAATTTCTGGCTACGCCACTGCTAAGCAGGAAAATTGTGCAAAAGACAACGATCTGATTATGAGGCAGGCCGTAGTGGGGGAACGCTCCGCATTCATTTTTACCACTTGGGGATCTTCAAACGTGCCCCCAAAGCATGGGACAGGGGCGTTTTTCGCGTCCGTCGAAATGCGGCCGCCGCGTCTGCGATTTGAGCCCGCGAGGTCCGTCCTTATATCAGCGCGATACCTCAGCCGCTATACAAGCCACCATTGTGGGTCAAAATCGAACTCTTCAGTAAACACTCTATCAGTCTGAGCTGATTCAGATTTTGTCTTAAGTGTTCCTGTAATGCAGAAACGTTTCACGGCTATGTGTTACACACTCAGCTCCTCTGAAACCTTCTAAAAAAACATAACGTCACTGCTGGCGCTCATCTCGATCGGGGTGCCCCGACAATTGCCAAGATCAGAAGCTCCATAAAAGTGTGATTACGTAATATGAGTCCTCTGCTTACCTACGTTTATTCCAACGCCGAACAGGTCGACTTTTTTTTCCCTTTTCTTTTCTTTTTTTCTTTTCTTGAAATCTCTATGTATGTAGCACGCCCGCGCACTTTGCGACACAGTCAGAATAGGCAGTCGTACATAGAGGAATGCTATCCAGATAAGCAAAACGAAAAAAAAAATACAATGATGATGTGGCGGGGGGCAGCCAGCACGTGCGAGTTTGGACAATTGTAACTGATTAGCGCCATTGTCAGCTCTTTATGCAACTCGTTTCTGGTATACACATATTGTTTCGCGTTTCTCTCACGCGGCGATTGCGTCATCGCTTATTGTAAAAATAAAAAGAACGGGAAAAGCATAGTCAAGCTATAGGAAGGTGAGTTAAGCGACATGCATCGCGTGCCTACGTTTGTCGTGCTGTCTCCGACGGCATCGTTTCGCTGAGTAATCATCCATCGCTAGATGGCCTCAGTACTTTCACATACAGCCTGTTAAATTGTCAGGAAATGATTAGTTATTAACTAACTTACAGCAAAAATTTTGGAGGAGAAATGAATGAGAAATAGCGCATGAAGAGCTCGCCAGGAAAACTGCCCCAAAGCAAGCAGAAGTTCCTCCACGGCTGAGCAAGCAGCCCCGCGATAGTGTCCAAGAGAGGAGATTTCCAGACACAGAATGTACGGAATGTAAAATTTTATACCAAGTTGTTTAACCGCGCTTTTAAAGCTTTTTTTTTCTTCTTACAAATTAAAAACGGCTATAGCGTAAAGAACAAAGTGATCGATCGCCTCATCGCCTCCAAAGATTTCCCGGCTAGAGAATTCTCCTAGACCATTCTAGACCATTCCCCGTTCTTCTCCGCAACCACCCGACGCGATGTTGTTGTGTTTAGCTCGGATCACACTGGTGCTACCCACAAGTTTAATTAATTTGGCGGAGAAATCTCGACTATTGTTATTCTGCCCCTGACGTACCGATACATGCAGGCTGGCAGTATATGGAGCGTTCGGCGAGCTCCCCCGATCCCTCGCTGCTCTTTAGGCTTTGATGAGCTCACCTCCTAAACAAATTACCAAAGAAATGTAAGGCCGATTTTCCCTTTGTTAGGTTCGGTGCCGAAGCCTCAGCGCCTGTATACGTCGCTGTGACCATCACAGACTTCAAAATAAGTTGCTCGTATTTGGTCCACTTGGTGCAGGAAATGTTCCCAAAGCTTGGTAGCCAGGTGTTATTTTTATATACACTTTCTTTAGAACCCTGACGCAATCCTTCTTTACCGAGGGAGAGAGAGATGAGATGAAGAGGAAAGGCAGGGAGGTTAAAGTAGATATTAGTCTCCGGTTTGCTACCCTACACTGCGGTTGGGAGATAGGGGTTAGAAAGAGAACAAAGAGGAAAGGGTTAAAAAAAAGGAGGGGGTGGAGAATGCACACGCGGAGACACACACACACCAAGGGCGTTCCAGTTAGAGACATTCGCAAAGGTCGGTAGATCGCAAAAAGAGCAGTAGCGCTCGCACGGTCTTCTTCTGTGACGTTAGGCCCTGTCGATGGTGTAGAATTCCTTCTCTTCCGATAGTAGTCAGTCGTCCAACTGGTCCAGTTCGTTGTGGAGGGATTCCCTCTGTGCACTGTACTGTGGGCAGTCGCACAAAATATGGCCAATCGATTCTTCAGGGCCGCAGTGGTCACACGTTGCGGTGTCGGCCATCCCTATGCGGAACGCATAGGCTTTGGTAAAATCAATGCCTAACCCCAGTCGATACAAAAGCGTGGCGTCTCCACGGCGATGCCTTGATGGGACTCGCAGGCTTAATGTGGGATCAAGGAAGTATAGTCGAGAATTCCTGAAATGTGGCTCATTCTTTACCGATAAAACGCTCGCCCATATAGAGCAGAATATAGGCGCCATCAGAATCAATGACGTCACGGTGAGCACTTCAGGCTGGCGTCGACGCCCATCCACGGTCACATTTAATTTCTGCGTCTTTTTTCTGATTGCGAGGCCTCCTTTCACGGTGTAAGAGTGGCCGTTCTTCAAAAAAAAAAAATTCTGGTGTTTTACTTGCCTAAACCTTGATATGATTATGAGGCACGCCGTAGTGGGGAAGTCTCCGGGTTCATTTTAGTGGCATTTGAGCACCAGGGGTTATTTAACGTGCACCCACCAGTGCACGTTATCACGGGTGTTCTTGCATGTAATTGCCCCCATCGAAATGCAGCCGCTGTGGCCGGGATTAGATCTCGCGACCTCAGGCTTATAGTAGCGCAACACCAAAGCCACTACGCCACCACGGCGGATCTATTGCGGAATACAAATTTAGTAGTACGGTGTAATCTAATAATGCTCTTCAACGTCTCTTTAAGGAAGCTGCCAAGGCATCGAGGAAGTATCATTCGATAACTTTGT
This sequence comes from Dermacentor variabilis, assembly GCF_050947875.1. Lineage (NCBI taxonomy): Eukaryota > Metazoa > Arthropoda > Arachnida > Ixodida > Ixodidae > Dermacentor > Dermacentor variabilis. Next base: position 135,920,105 of record NC_134569.1, read on the forward strand.
TTTAACTTCCCGCATATTGCGGCAGGTCAAGCTAACCGAGGAATCTTTAAAATGCGAAAGCAGTTATGTGTCCCGCGGTCAGTAGGGGGATGCGTGTCTTAACGAAAAAAATAACTGTTTTAAAAACGGAAAGAAGAGCAATCACCGCGCAACACCGACTCACTCAAGTCGTCCGTGTCTCTCTCGCACGCCTTTTTGTGTTCTCGTGTAGTCTCTCGCTCAGCCAGCCCAGCCCAGTCAGTGTGACTTCATCAGTGTGACTTCATCGCTCATTAGCATATACGTCGTAAATATGCGATAACAGAAACCAAGGAAACACCTGGAGTCAATGATCCGGCAAAAGATTTTCGCAGCGGACCGCCGCCTGTAAAGCTAACATTTGTCCAAGCTTCGACGATCGTTAAAACTGCAGTTAACGAAACGTTGACCCCCCGAATCGCGACAACACAATTGACATATGAAGTCAACTATAGAAAAACTGAGGAGCGTTTGGCCCGGAGCAATATAGCGCACACCGACACTTCACAACGATTTGTTTGTAACATCTGCGCTGATATATACTGATGCAGGCATACTAACTCCAGGACATTTCGCCATTAGTTGCCCATTGTTACATTGTTACATTGTTGCACAGCGAATTCCAGTGGTATCACTCACACCGCTAAAAGTAAGGGTCAAGAGTAGCTGAAGTGGCTGATATTTCTTGTTTCGCAACTATTGGGCTGGAAAAATGAAATGGCTGTTCACCCTTTTAAGAGCCGCATTGTTTTAAGCGATAACTGATTTCCACTGTAAAGCATCGCTTGTCGCCATAGGCTCCGCAGAATCGAGTGGATGGAGCGTTACTGACTTGGAGGTCACCAGTACAATTTATGACTCCTGGCACAGGAGCTATATAGGAATACATCCCAACCGCGCCGCCCAATCTTTCTTGTCCTCATACTTTACAAAGCAGGGCCCTTCACGTGTAATATCCACGGCTTCCTCATGTGTTAGACCATACCGCACTGGCGCAATAAATGAACAGTGTCACTGTAAACCGAAATCACAAACCGTGGTTATAAAGTGTAAGCGCGTAATTAACATAACGTTGGCGAACACTGAAATAATTAACCGCGAAGAAAACAGAGAGTATGAACATAAAGTGCTGCGCTGCGGCAATGTACACCCTTCACAGCCGAAGCAGGGATCCGTTCAGGAATGGCGCGCGCGTGAAATTTCCGAAGGGCGGGCGGAGGCGCGCCTCGGAGAAATCGAAAAGCTCTCATTTTTTTTTTTTTTCCTTCTTTCGGGGCGTGACACTAAACGATCACCACGCGCACTACGTACGCGGAATGAAAAGCGCGTCCGCGTTCGTGTCTTTCAAGCGTGATATGGTTCATTTGTTGCCGCATATATATATATATATATATATATATATATATATATATATATATATATATATATATATATATATATATATATATATGTGTGTGTGTGTGTGTGTGTGTGTGTGTGTGTGTGTGTGTGTGTGTGTGTGTGTGTGTGTGTGTGTGTGTGTGTGTGTGTGTGTGTGTGCGCGCGCGCGTGTGTGTGTGTGTGTTCTCGCAGAGTACATTACGCAGTACGCAGAGTACGCGTCCTGATTCGGCAGGCACCGTGATTCGAGGCCCGGTCCACCAACGCATCAGCCTGATGCTCTAAACATCAGGCCACGAACTTGGTATTTATTGCATCATGTATATATTACCATATGCGAGAAGCGTGCAAGCACTAGCCAACACATCACACATTGATAACCTAGAGAAGAGCTATAAATCACGACGTGCACACCACGCACCACAGAGAAGCTACAAGAAGTTTTGCACCCGGAAGAGTGGCAACGACAGGCAACTTATCAAGAGGTGTTACCAGTCCGGTTGAAACGCTGTTAGGTCGTATACATGTCCTTCGAGTTACCAATCATTTGAGCGTACTGAAATTTCGACGAAACAATGGGTTCAGCATTTTGGTCCAGCATGCGTACGTCTCTTCCATAAGCAGTGTAGTCCAATTAGGGAGAAAAAAAACATTGAAATGGCACGTTTTCTTCGCGGGTTGCCATCAAGTGTCGGAGGGAATGCCGATTCAAAATGAAGTCTTTCTTAAATGTCCTTTTCGTTTTCGGGACGTGCTTCACTAGGCCACAAACGCACGCATGTTTCTCTCATGCAAAGACCAACTCTTGCAGATGGACGCCGCGTGTTGATTACGATGATTATTTACCATGCTCTGGGCACGTACCCCCAACGGGATATACAGGCGATGAAGCGAGCGGTACATATCGTGCCGCCAACTGTTATAGATTCATGGCCAATCACCCGACTGTGGGTGTGTGGCACAACCAATCGGGTCAACAACAACCACGACAACTACTATAGCTCCCCGAGACGATCACCGGCTTTTGATGACTATAATGGTTCCCATACTGTATGGCGCATATACCCACGACGAGCGAGTGCCGGGTACACCTCGTGCCGCCACGGAGCCGCTCTTTGAGATGATCGCTGCGCGTTGATGGTCGAGTATATGATTGCATACAATGGTACAAATGCCCACATCGGGTATCGGGCACGAAGCGCGTCCGCATGTTGATGGCGGCGATTTCCATAATATGGTACATACGCACATGTACACGTGATAGCAAATGCGCTCCCCGATATACCCTTTAGGCCAAAGATGAAGGAACGAAATGGACATGTGTACTTATGGCATTTTATGAACCGCTTCTGAAAGCTTCGCTTCACATTATACATATCAACATGTGTGTTGGATAAGCGTTCTTTTTTTCTTTGTCGTCATTTTATCATGCTTAATAAGTTTTCCTTGCAACGCTGCACATTTCAGCCGATGTATAGGTATTTGAGTAATTAAATAATCTGTACGGGATAAAGGTACACAATATGGCCGCATAGCGGCATTGTGTATTATACTTAATGGATCAGAACGGCAAGCTTGGGCGAGCTGGTAGGCCAACATTTTTTAAATCAAACGGCGGAAAACGAACAAAGGACAACCGCCCAAATAAAGAATCTGAGAAGAAATAAGGATCAAATAACCCGCGAGCTAGTCGAGGCATATACAATATGCATAAAGATTCTGTGTGCAAGCCAGACATCGATCCGCTTGTACAACAAAGAAACAGAATTCATGATTTGCATGATTTCCTGATGCGCCTTGCATATCTGGCACGTACCGCGTGCCTTTGCTGGTGCGTATATAATATTGTCCGTGCAATAGAGTGTTTAGTAAAGTTTATCCAATCCAAATCGTCAGCCAGCGCCCACACGTTGTCTGAGTAGACGTCCGTTTCAAGCTGTTTGATTTCGAAGATGTGTACCGTTTTTGCATAGCGACAGAGGGCAACATTTCAACATATTAAGACAAAGAAGGCTGATCCCAGTGGGTTAATTAACATAAATCGGCACAAGTGTTCAGAAAAAAAGAAGAAAGACAGAAGTGGCTTGCAAGTTTACTTTATTGTTTCTTTTTTTTTTATGACTTGTTTTCCTGTTCTCCGTATTGTGAAGGGAAGTAGATAAGGAATATGGAAGAAAACAGAAATGGACAGCAAAAAAAAATAATAATAATAAAGAAGAGAGAAAGCGTCAGAAGCACGTGGTCACAGGCGTGATCGCCTTTGGTCCCGGAGCTGGAAGTGAAAAGATAGCGGCGATGAGAAACGGCCCGATGCAAAAATTGCATTGCTCCAGCGCCATCGGCGGCGATGATCGTCAGCCTAAAGAATTTCCGACCGGTTGAAAAAGACCATTCGCTTTGTTAACGGAATGACTCGGTTGGCAGCATGTATCTGATGCAGTGAGGATAATTTAGCATTTGTTGTTTAGTCGCGTACACACACACACACACACACACGTGTGTGTGTGTGTATATGTATATGTATATATATACATATATATATATATATATATATATATATATATATATATATATATATATATATATATATATCATCGTCTTAATTAACTAATTAACTTCTCAAATATTATAATTAGATGAAAATTGTCCATGAGAAAATTGTAGAGCGACCTGAAAAACTGCTGATGCAGCTTTCTATTGCTCAATCCGGGCTTCATACCAGTGTTTTTCTGAGCGTGAAAGAAGCCCGCGAATACATGCAAAGTACCTCGAGTGGCCAGTCGCGCGGCAATTTGGCGTGCATTCGCGGGCTTTTTTCACGCTCGGAACAACGATATTATGTAGCACGTATTGAGTTGCGGGGGTGGGGGGGTGGGGGCTCTGGCAATGCCCCGCGTTACTGCTACGTAAAAAAGGACTCACTAAACTGTTCAATTGAAACTTGACGCGTACCATCGAGTTCCAACCAACTACGAGTCTGGGGATCTCCGCTGGATGCGAGTTATAGCCCTCGAAATCCTCCAGCAAGACCTCCAGAGAGCGAGATTCGACGTCGCGCGCGCGCGCGCTTTCTTTTGCTCGCGACCGCGGATTTCTCCCGGGACGCGATCGAGAAGACGCTCTCTGCTCCCGCGTCAGCGACGTCCCAGGCCCGTCCGCCTCGCTCCGCGTTTCCTCGGGACGACGAGGAGCGCGTGCGTTGACCTTGAACAGGAATGCGGCTACAGCGCGTGCGGGGGCTGCAACGCCACGCGACAAGCCGCATTTGCCGCCACTCAAACACACACACACACACTCGGGCACGCCAGTCTCGCTGCTTCGGAACACATCCTCGGCTTATTCAGTGCCGCGCGTATATAAATAAACACCCCCCCGTTGGAAGCGCTGCATACGTGGGAGTCGCCGATCATCCCAACTCGCGCAGCGATAACCCCTGCCTCCACTGGGCCCCTGCTTCGCTCGCGTTACTCGCTGTTTGAGCACTCGAAGGAGACACAGTAGAATCGCGTAGTTAGACCAATTGGTTCCATTTAACGGGACACTATTCAAAAGCTGGAGAGAGAGAGGGGGGTATGTAAATGGAGGAAAGGCTGGGAATGTAAGCAGCACTGAGCCCGTTTGGCTGCCCTGAGCTGGGGAAAGGGGAGGAAGCGATTAAGTCAAATCCGTATAAAGAGTTCATGAAGTAGCCCCTGATTTGTCAAAAGCATTTGATAGAGTTCCACACAAAGCTTTACACATTACACATTTACACAAAAGCTTTACACATTCGGCATGAATGGGTTGGAGCATGTATCATAGTAAAAGACAGCAATTCGTTGAAATAGCTGGTGAACGTTCGTCTACACTGCCTACAACATCGGGGGTTCATCAGGGCTCGTTACTGGGGCCCATTTTGTTTCTGCTGTATGTAAATGGCATTGCTAATGATCTGAATTCAAATGTCGAAGTGCGATTAGTTGCCAACGACTGTCTGCTATTCTATCGTGTGCAAAGCGCCAGCGATCAAGTTTTGCTCAATGAATCCTTGCAGATAATATTTCATTGGTGCTCCAAGGGGTACACGAAGGTCAACTTTGAAAAGTGCACTTGCATAACGTTCTCAAATAAGAAACTTCCCTTAAGTTTTAGGTACGGTGTAAGCGGTAAAGAAGTCAAAGCACTCACAAATACTTACCTACCTCGGTGTAACAATCACATACAACCTAAATTGGAAAGAGCACATCGACAATATCTGCGGAACGCCCCCCCCCCCTCCCCACGCAAACTTGGCTTTCTGAAAAGAAAACTATCGGCTGCTGCCGAAGTGTGAAACTTAAAGCTTACAAGACGATCATACGCCCAGCCTAGGAATACGCCGGTGTAATTTGTGACCCTCAATAGCAATACTAAATGAATAAACCTGAACGTGTTCAGAAATTAGCAGCAAGATTCATTTAGTCTTCCTATCGATGAACGCAATCCGCAACATTCCTGCTAACAAGGGCAGGACTACAAATGCTAAATGTCCGGAGAAAAATTGTCCATCTAACGTTCCTTTATCAGCTATCAAAACGGTAAATTTAACTTGGACTCAGCGTCATGCCTGCTCCCACCTAGCTGGAAGAACTCCTCGAACCAATCACTGTTATGTATTTCTGCCCTACAACTCACGAGTTGATGTGTACAAATATGCGTTTTTTGTTCGCGCTATAGCTGAGTGGAATAGCCTTGTTCCGGAAGTTTTCAGTGGTGCTGATGGCTTGACTTCGTTTGAACAAAAATTTTGAGCTGTGTTTTTCATGGGTTGTATTTAGCATTGCTTTTTTTTCTCGTGATGATTTGTATTTTCATCCATGGCAGATATTACTCTGTTGTATATGCATATATCCCACCCTTTAACAGTCCGCATGCGCTTACAGTAGTCTAAATAAATAAATAAGGGACAAGTGCACACCAGTTGCCCTCATGTTCATTCTGAAAACAGGCTTGCAGGTTCCAGAGTGGGGTTTTGAAGCTTGAAAACGCTGGAGTACAGTAGTCCACACGCAGCTGTAACAACAACAACAACAACAAAAAGAAAGAAACGACGTGTGAGGAAAGAAAAAAGTGAAAATTAAACGTCAGCCGAGGCTGTTATCCTTCGCGGTCAGAATTTTTTTCATCCTTTTGATGAAGAATACTGCCCTGCGATTTATTGGGGGCGAGGGCTTACGGAATCGCCATTTGTCGGAATCGCCACCTTTGCGTAGTATGAGGGATCACGCGGCGCGCTCCTCATAGGTTTGGCTTACGGCGCTTAATAAAAACATCACGCGGCTGCTGCCCTATTGTACATCTCTGTAAGTACTCTCAAAACGAGGCAACTTTATTACTGTCGAAATAATAATCTTGGGCAGACTGAAAGCACAGAATCGTTTACAGACGCGATCTCTTTACCGAATACGTACCGTGGAACGCCACTGCGCGCGGTCGCTGCGATGGAGTCTACCGAACCGGCTTCTTACGTGAAAGGTCGGCAGTTGCCGAGCGTAAACTATGTGAAATATTTTCTTATAGTGGGCGGTCTGTATAACCAACTGGCGCATAACAGAACGAAGCCTCAATGCATGCAGCGATCGCGCGGGTTCGCGGCGACCGACTGTGCGTCTACATGCATGTCCGCGCACAATGTTTCGCTTTCACTGAGAGCGCTTTCGCACCGTCCTGTGAGCTTTAGGCCGCAGCATATGAGCATTTGACAGCCCACAAGTAACCTCTGTTGCGTGAACGTTATCAGAGCGGTTCAAAGACAATTTCGTTTTAACAAGGGACTTCGACGCATACGGCGACTGTGATGTGTCGTCGCGACGATTCAATATATTTTTTTTTCTTCTAAATTCTTGGAAGTTACAATATTATTTCTAAAGTTGCGTCGCACTGTATGCAGTCAGCGGTCGATTTCGCGCTGCTGCTTTTTCGTAATCCAGTGCGTTATAATTCATAACACAAACATGACCATATGCCATGCCTTTATTTAATGTGCTTCTTACCACTCCCTTTCCGTTCCAGTGAACTTGCCAGTGTCTAGCATCAACAAGTTCATAGAACAAACCGCCGTGACATCGGCCGGGCAGGGAGCGCGGGCGAGCGTTTCAGTGAGCGTTTTCTGCTACTCACCGAACATCGCAGTCCCGGTGCCGTAGCAGAAATATTCCTCGCGTCTGTGCTTGCTGCATACCCGAGTTGTAGCCGATGGCTGTTTGCCGGTTCTAAGTTTCGCGAGCCAAGCTTCACGCAGCTTATTGTCCTGCGGCTACGTGTGAACAAGGCTGACACCGGGCTCTGTTGCGTACGTCCGACATTGCGGCACCGAGAAGTAGCCTATACCATGCTGGACGCCTCCAAAGGCAGCCACTACCTATTATAGTGATTTCAAATGCTGTCAAGCAGACACCCAAAGCGGGAAAGCCTCACCGGTTAATCAGAACCGTAGCGCAGGTGGGACTTTAAACTTTCGTTTTCAGCTCGCTTCCGCGCTTCCGAAGCAGCCGACGCGGCCACTGTGTCCACGTGATCCCTCATGCCACGTCACGCCAACGGTGGCGCCAGATTTTCCATTGGTGGAGCTCGCCCCCAATAGCCACTGCATATAGCCTCGGAGATATATAAGTGCAGCCACAGGTTGACAATCATTGTCCTGAGACAACCGCATGCGAAGCGCGCGGAAGTGAAGGGCACACTGATCACATACTAGCTCGTTCTAGGCCGCACCGACGAGAATGACCCTGTTTCAATGCAGCTTGAACACAGGTTTCACTCCATGAACGGAACCAAGGTCAGCCGTGATCAATACGTTGCGCACAGCCGCTAAGCGACGCCTCTTCCTGTCCTCTCTGTGTTTATTATGTGCCCAAACTCCTGTATGGAAGCCCACTGGGCACAACACGAACAAAAGCTCAACTCGTTCTTTTGTTCGCACACACACACACACTTATATATATATATATATATATATATATATATATATATATGGCGAATACGGAGGGACGCATACGCGTATTATCGCCGTTCGCAGCATTTCCGACCCGTTCGCCTGAAAATCCGCCCAGAGTTTGCTCAGGTGGTTCATGGAGTTTCGAGTTGTTTTCCTTGAGGACCTCCTTGAGCCACGTGTTGCTGACAGACGCAGGCGAAGTCAGGAACACCCAGGCAGGAGAGGAGGGAAGGGCATTGGCAAAGCTTGACACAGCAACATTCCTTCACCCTCAATAATCACAATTTGCACACAGCGCATCAGGCTGTTTCTGCCGAACAGATTTATGTGTTTATAAAATTTCGTCTTAGGGTCAGCAATGCAGCTACGGTTGCTGTTGTCGTGTACGGCTTTTCTGGCGCGAAGGCAACTGAGGCCATCTTGTGCCAAACACAAGGTGTGAGCTAAAATTGAATTCAAAGGGATCTTAAAAAGCAATGTTTAAATAAACAGAGGATCACTAGGTTCCTAAAGTTTACTCAGCATTTCTGTAGTATTGAAAAACTCTATTAGGCTACATCTTCAAGTTACATTTCAGGGTGGTCCCGATTAAGAATTGCGAGTAAAATGGCTTGCTTTTCTATATTTATTAAACTAAGAAAGCTCTGTTTCCTTTCTCGTCCATGTCCAGGGTAAGAGGTAAAAAGAATGGATTATAATTAAAATGTATCGACATTCAGAAGTCCTGTCCACAGACAAAACATCTGTAGTTAGCACGTCAGGGAAGTTTAGACAGGCTGAGACGAAAGCACCACCATACAACTTCTCTTTGCTCCCTCTTTGCTAATGAGAGTGTTTTGCGAGAATACTGTTCACTACCTTCCGTTCACAAACTCTTGGTAGTTCTGGGGCACTCATATGCAACCCAGATCCATGAAAATTCTTCCGCCTTGCGGGTTTCCGTCGAACCTATTTACCATATTCAGGGGCCATGAGCATCGAGTTGTCGATTATTTAGACCTCAACTTCCGAATTGCTGACCTCCTGCAGGGTTAGCTCATATAGTAGAGCGATCGCTTCGCAAAGGCTTTGGTCAGTGGTTCGAATCCCCCCGGGACAGGACGAATTTTTCTTCAACTGCGAAACTCTCTTTCATTTGTACAGATTCATGCTACTGCTGGGTGGATGACAATTTTATGATTCACGACACTTCCACCATTCTGCAGATTTCGGCAGGAATTATTTGGCATGCAGCCAAGCTTGAGTGTGTCGAGGTATTTTGCACTTGTTTTTCCTCGCCGTCGTTACTTGCCAACTTTTAAAAAAAGCTCTGCATGTCACGATTTTTGCTTGACGAGTACAGCGTAGGGTTCTGCACACTTTCAGGCTGATGCAATGTACAGTGACAAACGAATGCTGTGTGTAAACAAGTTGGAGCACCATTAAACATATAATGTACCACCAAATGTTAATGTATAAGTTCATTCGAGCCTCGACTTGTGATAATGGCGAATTCCAAAGGAATGTTTGGAGCTGCTAAAAGTTTTCATCATGCGTAGCACGATGCGTGGGTTCCGTTGGGCTCGTCTGGTGAACGCAGTGAAAATTACTGGATCCAGACAAACGTGCTCTGAATTCACAAGTGAGAAGTCCGATCATGGGCCGAAATCCCCAGGTAAACTTTCGTTTGTCAACGACAGAGTGCAATATAAAATAAAGCCGCTCTAAGCCGAAAGGCGCAACATCACTGGAGCACCTCCTGTCTTACTATAGTATAAAAATGACGGCATGACAAGATGCGTAGTTATTAATTTCACTGCGATTCTGGAACGGATGTAAGAGAACTTAGTTTTTCTTTCGTTCGTGTATCGAGTCGCAGACTTAAAAGCAAACGCGTCGATCACTCAAAATTCGCGCTATAGTTGTTCTGCAGCGGCAACAAGAAGACGCGTCACCGTTGTTGCAAAGCAAAGCACGTGCACGGTACACGGCACATATCATCATCGGCATCTGAAGCCGGCCGTCGGCAACAACGATGTCTTGTCTGTTTTATCTTAAAAGCGCAGCCTTTTTTTTTTTTGTGAGCATCGCCGGGTTTCGTGACCGTGGGCGCTGCGGCCTGGACGTTGCCGTATGGACCGACTAATCACAGCGGTGCGTGCACCGAGGGCGCCGCTGGGTTCCTTGCGCCACCACCAGATGGCGCTCGCCTCCGCGCATCCGGGAAGTAATATCGGGTTCGATCTCTCATGCAAACAGGCGGGTACAGTAGTAGAGCAGCAGCTTCCAGGTTTGCTTCATGCGGACGACATTGTGTTGCTAGCCAACAAGCAAAGTTATATGCAACGTCTCGCTAATATCTGCGGAAAGGAAGGCGAGAACTTAGGTCTGAATTTTAACGTTAGAAAACCAGGTATTGTAGCATTCAGTGAAAACAGTGAAGAGACAGTGTCAATTCAGGGCCAGGAAATACTTCGGGCAAAAGAATAAAAATACCTTAGTACGTGGATAAACAAAGGCTATAGATATATGGAAACTTATGCAAAAACAATAACAGCAAAGGGGCAGAGGAATGCGGCCATAATGAAACACAGGGAGCTATGGGGACTCAATAGGTACGAGGTGCTCCAGTGTATGTGGGAAGGTGTAATGGTTTCAGGATTTACATTAGAAATGCGGTTGTTTGCTTGAAGTCAGGGTGTACAATCAGGACTCGATGGCAACCACAGGTCAGTGGAACGCCTCGCATTGGGCGCTCACGGGAAGACTACAAATGAAGCTGTGCAGGGTGATATGGGCTGGACAAGTTTTGAAGTGAGGCAAGCTCGCAGTAAAATTGATTATGAAGAACGATTGAGGAATACGGAAGAAGGTAAATGGGGTGGGAGTGTGCTCAGGTATTTTTACAGGAAAAACATTGATTCACAGTGGAGGAAAGAACTAGGAAGCTTACCAGCAACTATGTGACCTGCATGGTGAGCAACATGGCAACAGAGAACGTCAAGCGGAAAGTCAGAGAGGCTGAGATAGTCTCATGGGTGGCGGCAATGGAAAAGAAACCTGCTATGAGTAACTACCAGGGGCGTAGCCAGGGGGCGGGCTCGTCGCGGCATGTCGCAGAGGCCGCGGAATCTATGGATCGCGTGGATTTCACGCCAGAAACTTTATGGGTATAAAGTTCTCATAAACTTCTCATGCGAAAGGTACATTAACATTCCCAAAGTCGTGCTTTAGATTTCCAGTTCCGGAACTTTGTGGGCTTAATGCTCTTACAAACATTTGACGCCAAAGGTGCACTGACTTTTCTAAAATTGCACGTCGGACCATACAACGAGACAAGCCGAATCAACACACTATCAGACAAGTTGACAAATCGCGCAGCGAGGTCCGTTGAGACGAAGCGTTGTGGTGGTTAATTTGTGCCGTCATGCCACAGAAAAGAATATCAACAGTTTTCTTTCACCTGCCCCAATTGCATCCATGTCAAGACACTAAAGCCAGCAAAGGAAATTACGTTCTCATTTATTTTTTTCTACTTTGACATTTATTCGCGAGAACACATTGAGCCTCTTCGATTTCCTTATTCTCGTTACCTGCGGGCTACCAGAGCGCTTGCGTTTTTCTCGTGTTGCCCCGACTACCGCTCGGCGCACTTCGGTGCGCGTTCGTTTTTCTCCGGCCGAGTGGATTTTCGCCTGGCAGAGTTTTGGAAGATTTCTGGCTAGCCGACGAGAAAAAGAAACAATGGCCGCTCGCCGGCATCACTGTGGGGACTCGACGGATTGCAACGCGTTCGCTTGAGCGCAACCGCTCCGGCAAGTCTTGTCTCGCCGGTGTAGGATACCGAGCAGTATGCGTATGCTTCTCTATGGACCAAGCGTCTCACGTTTTCTTCGATATTCCTTCGGTAGCCACATTATAGGCGCCCAAAATAGGCGTTCGATTGTGGCCAACATGCTTCCCTTTGCGTTTTTTTCTTTCATTTCGGTGCCCCCGCCCTACAAAAGAATAAAGAAAGACATTGTTGCGGCGCAGCGAGTTGCTGCATGGTGAAAGTTCGACTTCGGCACTTCTTCTTTTGCGGAAAGTAATGGCCCACGGGACGCTTCAGTTGCCGGATACTCTTATTATATTATTGCGATAGCAATTATATGGACACCCCAGACGCACTCTTGCCGTCGCTGTCGCCCTCATGTTCCGTATACATTAAGTCCTATGCGATAAAATCGTGACCGCGCGCTGTATGCTGTATGTGCGAGTGAAAGCGTAGGGGAGGGGGGGGGGGGGGGGGTGACCTGGGTGAGCCGACAATGGTGGCTCGGTGTTGTGTGCGCAAGGGAGAAAAGCGGGGACGAAGCGCGCCACGCCTCCCGTTGCGCGCGATGCATCAGGTGGAGTGGAGGAGGGGGTCCTCGGGATTTTGTGATCTGTGAATCTGTGATTGCGCAACATGTCTAGTTGCCTTGTTTGACGCATTACATGTAGTGACTTTTTCCTAGATACGTAGATTTATTGGAGACTTACCCCTATATTTAAATATATTGTGGCGAGGTTTTGTGTGTAGGTGTAGTGAACTTTGTTTCCAGTGGCACTCTTTTGCCCTTTATCAATCTGCGTCTTCGCATTTGTATTATATTCCATTGTATCTTCGCATTTAATAATGAACGAGGGCGAGTCAAATGAAAGTGAGCCAACCCACCCCGCGCAATAATGGTTCGGTTCATTATCTGCGAGGCATGCGCGTAGCACACAGGCATCTCTCATTTACAAAAGTGACACGCAGGTGTGAGGATAGATGTTCTTTAATGCCCTCATACACTGGGTTGAACATGGTTGCGTGACATAATGGACGCTCCAAAAGTAGAACAGCGTGGTGTCGTGAGGTTTTTGACAGCTGAAGGTACTTCCCAAAAAGAAATTAGTCGCCGTATTGCTGTTGTGTACGCTGAACATTGAATTTCATTGAACACTGTGAAGCGTTGGAGCAAACTGCTCAAAGAAGGACTTTCGGTTATCGGCTCTTGTGTGCGCAATGGATGCCCAAGATTTTGAACCACCGCCAGAAGACGGAGAGATTCGGCGCTGCCTTGACTCATATGATCCGGTATCACAATGACGGTGACGACTTCTTGTCTGCAATTGAGACCGGGGATGAATCATGGTGCCCCTCACGAGCCTGAAACACGACGGCAGAACTCACAGTGGAAACATTCGAATTCACCACCCCCAAAGAAAGCAAAGGCCACCATTTCCGCCTGAAAGGTTTTGTCAATTTCTTTTTCGATTGTCAGATGCCATTACTGATCGAATTTGCTAAACCTGGAGAGACTATCAATAGTTTCCGGTATTGTGAAACGACGCATTGGCTACGCGTCGCAATCACGAACAAACCACGTGGAAAATTGACGAATGGTGTCATTTTTATCCACGACAATGCCCGTGCCCACGTCGCTTATGTGGTTAATACAAAACTGGCAAAGTTCAAGTGGGAAACGCTGCAACATCCGTCATATACCCAGACCTGTCGCCTTGCGACTTCCTCATTTCGGGGCAGCTGAAGAAAGAGCTCAAGGCAACCAGATTTGTGTCGGACGATGACGTGAAAGAGTCAGTTACAGACTTCTTGAAGCAGCAACCCAAGGATTTTTACCCCCCGTCCCCCACCGAACGAAATTTCTGGCTACGCCACTGGTAACTACTTAAGAGGAAAAAACGAAATCAGCAAATAAACCATTTATGATAACTCAAAGGGAAGCTCATTACTTTCCGAAACGACATCAGGGTGCCTTAGAACGCGCACTTATAAAGCGAGATACCACAAGGACAAAGAAGCATGTGCTTGCTGCGCTAGCGCTAGGGAAACGATGGAAGAAAGTTTGGCGATGAGAATTCTTCGTGGTATTTTTTCCCTTTCTTTTCTTTTTTAACACAGGTAGGACATTAGGCAATATAATGACAAGAGGTTAGTGGTGCAAACCACCGCCCCGTTCCAAAGGGGACACTCATAGCATCCATCCATCGATCCATCCGGGGCAGTGGCGACGCCGGTCGTGCAGGGGAAAGCGAAAAAGAAAGAACCAGAAAGCTCGCCTTCGCACATCCGTGGCAGCGGCGTTACATTAGCATCCCTATACAATGCTTGAGTAAAGCCTTCCGTGTCCCTTTGTGAGGACATTCAATAAACACAAACTTGTGTTTCGACTCTTCATGCGCAATCACAAAGCTTCGCTGTATATTGATTCCAATTCGTTGGATCTTATGCTTTCTTTTTTCTTCGTCTCTCTTCCTTTGTCCATGTTGCGTAGCGCTTCCAGGCGAGGTTATGAGCCCGCACCAGTTAGTTTGCTCATGCACCAGTCGTTGGGAGGTATATGAGTGTAACTCGTCGCAGTATACAGCGTATACAGGCAATGGTACCGGACCCACACCTGTTTTTCTTTTTCGTCGTAGCTGACTGACTGGCATTTTTGAGTGTGCCGTAATGTGGATAAAAGTGTGGTTCAACCATCCGGCGTGAGGTGCGCGCGCACGCACGCGCAGCGGGCCCATTCGGCACCTGAACCTAGCCACATGAACGCGTATGGAGTGCACAATACGATCTGTAGGGTCCGTTATTATGTGGCAGTATATGTGGGAGCATAATGTAAGGATTCATTTTGCTCGCGTGTGTTCCTCTCTCTTCAGTCCAGCGCTCTTGAATGGCCTCTCCGTAGGCGAAGCGCAGCTCGAGCCACTGACGAAATGCGAAACAGAAGAAAAAAAAAGAAGAAAAATTGCAATATACTAGCACCGTCCTGGGCCCCTGGTGGTGCATCATGGCGCTCAAACACCGCCGTTCACATCTATACATAGCTTGGTCGCAAGAGATGCTTCTACATGAAGCTGAGTTTAGCAATATCCCCCCCGCCCGCGCGCTTGTCGACAGCGGATGAGGCTAAGGAAACAAAACGGCCACCATGTGGCGACTCCATTGAGCAGCCCAATCAGACGCGTTCACGGGAGGCTGACAGTATATATAAATATGTCGTTCCCCACTCGCCGCGATCACCGCCAGTCCCACTCGGGCACTCGCTCTCGAACGCATATAGTGTACAGCATACTGCGTACTTACGCACTTTCGTACCTGTCATTCCGACCGCGAACGCGGGCGCTCGAGCATTGAGGTCGACGGCCTAGCTAGGAGTACGCGTGCACGCGGAGGCGAGCCAGACGGCTGGCAGATCGGCCCGGCGACGACTTTCCTTTTCCTTCAGCGTTTACGAAAACGTTGTGTAACGAAAGTGGGACGGAGGAAATTGCCTCACAAAAAGGCTCGCTTCGCTTTGGCGCGCCGCTGCTGCAGCGCGCGGGCCCCGCGCACGCGCGCCGCTGTTGCCGAACTTGTATTCCGCTGCGTACCGCCGCCGGGACGGCAGCGCAGTCTCTGCAGCGCTTGATCTCGATCTCATCGCTCCCGAAAAGTTGCGAGAGCAGGCGCCCGGTCAGAAATCATAATCTGTTGGTCGCTGCCACATCCCTATATATGCCCCTCCGTTTCCGCCGAAAGTGTGCGTGTGTGCACGCTACAGAAATGGGCCAACACTTCCCGCCATAGACGCGGGAAGTGTTGTAAGGTGTTGCGTGGGGTTCAGTTGTTCTCTTATGCTAGGGCTGCGCGGTAACGCGTCGCGTAACTTCGCGACCGGCGCCGTTGCAACGATTGTATTTGTGGAAACTGCATGTAGCACAAATACGATCCACCGTTTGGCGAGACAGTTATTGCGCGGCCCATGGACTTTTCTTTCTTTCATTTTTTTTTTCTTAGCTGATAACAATAAAACCTAGCTGCCTGCTCATCTGCGCGCACGTCTCGCCAAATTTTTTTAAGCCACTGCGCGAGTGACCCTACACCCTATTTCACGGGCAGTCTCCTGGTGCCCCTGTTGGACCATGCATCGTGAGCGCATCAGTGCTCATAGACATAAAGAGAGCGAGAGCTCCATATTCTTCTAACTTTTCGAAGATCCAGGCGTGCCACATGGAGCAGTGACACAAGGTTGGCTTATAGACCTCGACGTTCACGGAGTGGCTAAAGAAAGTTTGGCCAACACTAGTACGCACGTGTTGCGCATTAGGAATCAGAACTTGGAGCAGTTCGTACACGTACGTTTGTATTTGAAAGAACTACATCGGAGAAAAGCTCGAACTGCTGCAGTGTCATCTGCATAGTCTGAGTACAACGTGACTGTTACGTTATTCGGTAATACGCTTCCTCGGCTTTAACATTGGTGAAGCCCTTTCCGAGTGACGGTATAAGTTTATGTACCGCACATTCGCCTCATACGTTTTCCCGGATTCCACGTTCTACCTCTGCGTTCCCGTGAAAAAAAAAAGAAAGAACTCTTCTGAGAGGTTAAATTGGTACGATTAGGGCGTGTTTATATTTGGCAATGATGGTAAGCCAGCCAACATCAAGCAAGTCACATCGTCGTCATCAGACCACGCAGCGGCATCTTATGGGTATTGTGGGTCGATTAGTGGCAGGTCATGCCCATATTCGTGCGTATAGTTTGCAACCGAAAAAGGGGCGTGCGTGCTGCAAGTTTCATGAGGAAGAAAATGCTGTAGTACCTTACCCAGTCTATTTTATAGCGTGATCACGCATGTCTCCTCAGAGAAATTTGCGCCGGTATCCTGCATTTCGTAAATGTGCATTACTGTTCTTTAAATATCATGTGTTCTTCATACGACGGCTGTGCTGTCAAACATGCCGTTAAAAAAAAAAAATCTTTCCGACACCGGGAATCGAACCCGGGCCTCCTGGGTGAGAGCCAGGTATCCTAACCACTAGACCATGCCGGAGACATTGTATTCGGTGTTCTAAAATATTTATATACTATATAAGTCAAAAATTTAGATTTCTATGTTATGCATTGTTACGTTCTATTAAGCCAATGAATAGTGAGCATTCGGGTACTTATTCGGTTATTTATTTTTTTTGTACATTTTCTGTAACTTGTGTACTCTTCTTCAATTGCAGTCGCTTGCAACAAGCACACTTCTTGTAGTGTGATTATTGGCGCGTACAGTTTATGTATTGTAATTTGTTACTACGGCTGCAATTAGTCTGATCATTGTGATAAAATTATTTCTGGATTTGTTAGCGTTGTTAACACGTTTGCAGCGATAGCCTTTAAAACAACATGATCCGATTTTAAGCTTGGCCACACTGTCGCCGCCAATCAAACGCAATCATGGCGGCATGTCGTCTGCTGGGCAGATCTGCTTGCAACATCAAAAAAAGAAGTTTTGTCTTCCAAAATCAGTTAAACCATACAGTACGATCTGCGAGGAGCATTCAGCGCTCTTCTAGGGACGGCACTGAGGCGTTTGACGACAGCGGCGTTTATTCACAGACGTCTCTCCTTGAAAAGTATTTGAGTGCCAAGCAAGCGTGCGAGGGTGCGTAGTTTACTCAGCTTTGGTGGACTACTATTCGTTTCACTGGCGCTCGGCATTACGCACGCGCCTTATGTGTAGGGGAGGCAAACTCAACTTCCGTAGTGTGACTGTAGCTTACTGGCGCTTCCTTTACTGCACAATAACGTCATCCCCTATTCTGCTATCATGTCATTGACCTTTCTGATACAGGGGTGACAAGTGGTGTCGTCGCCACTTCTCGTGTCTGACGCAGTAAAGTTAAGAGACGTCGACACAAGGCTTTTCTTGTCGGATAATCTGGATCCTTGCCGAACATTTTGTTGGGCTGTTTTCTTGTATTTACTTGGCTGTGTTACCTCACGATTACGTCTGTTTATTACAGCTTTGCCAACGCCGGAAGTGAACCCCTTCGGCGTATTCGCCAATAACGAGCTGGATATATCACAGATCGAAGTGTATGGCTTCGATTATGATTACACGTTGGCTGTGTACACAGAAAAGCTTCACTACCTCATCTATGACCTTGGCAGAGATTGGCTCATCAACAAGTTCAGGGTGAGGTTTCCTTTGTTGTTGTTTTTTTTTTTTTTTGCTACCCCTCTCTCTCTATTTTTTTTTTTTTTTTTTTACTTCTAGATGCTCTGTGATAGCTTTTAAAGTTATGAGGGAGAAAAAAGTCCTTTCTGACATGGCTAGCAAATATTCATCTGACTGCAGATGTACATCTAAGCTGATAAATGTGTAACAGGACGGGCGCTTGGGCAAGATGGTTCGACAGTATGAATGGTACAACTGCACAAAACACGTGGAAGAAAATACTTAAGGCACACGCATTGTCTATGAGTGTCTTATGTCTTTCTTTTGTCGATGGCTTTTGTGCTGCCACACCACTGATAACAGTATGCCAATAATATTTATGGGTCTGGCAGAGAGAACTTAACATTGCATAGTTAGTATTATACTGCCACAATAACAGCTGTCAAAGCCTATCCCTAACCAGTATTGTCATAAAAATGATTGGCAGTACAGATTTTGCATGTTTGTACCAAATGTTGAAGCCAGCGAACACAAGTCCTCTTAGCTACATCACATATCAAGATATTATGAACTGACAATATTTTGAACCATACAGCGAGGTGCCCTAGTTTGTCACCACCTGTTTTTTTTTATTTGCATATTATTCTTTGCCTATTTCAGCGATATTGAGCCTATGTATCTAGCCTTTATGCCAACACACTGATCCAAGTTGTCTACCTGCTTGGGTTTGTTATACAGTCATCATCACGCCATTTTTATGATGCACTTGTCGTCATCCCTTTGTCCTCACATCATCATTGCCACTGTATCGTCGTCAAACAGTTGTCGTGCATTCATTGTCATGTCGTCGTCAGGGTGCCGTCGCGGTCATTCTGCCGTCATTCTTTTAACTTTGACATCTGAGTTTTGTCATGCCGTCACCATACCGTGGTCATCATGCCATCATTGTCATCCTGTGATTAAACCATTGTCATTACTTCAGTATCATCATCCCACTGTCGTCATACCACCTTCGTTGATCCACTATTATTCCTTGTTCGTCATTCTGTCATAATTATGCTGTCATCAATCAATTGATGACATCTATTTTCATGTCAACGTTGTACACATACACTATCATGCATCCGTTGTCACACCGTCATCATCATACAGTTATCATGTTGTTATACCATCGTCATAATTTAGGAATCAAGATTTCATTGTCTTCACGCTGTCATCATTATATGCTTTTGTCATTTGATCTATATAATTCCTTCTTTGTCATTCTATCGTCACTGCATTGATGTCATACAGTCGTTGTCATGCCTCCATGCTCGTGTGCGACCTCTGAAAGCAAGTAGAGCAGTATATCACTAGGTGGCATCGGCACCAGGCGCTATTGGCAATATCACTTTATTGCCATCACAAACACCAAGCGCGGAATAGGGGTAACTGGATAGCACAACTACACATGTATACTCCTGTACCTGGGAGATGGCACTCCCCATAATCAAGGTCCACCGACCATGCTCAGTTTATCTGCTGAACTCAGTGGCCAGGTCTAGTACACAACAACCAGGGTTGCTGTTTTTCTTAGATTTGACACTTTCCAGCATTGATTCTTTTGTTTTGCTGCTTTGGACATGCACTTTCTAGCTACAATTTGAGGATATAAAGACAGACAAGAGCTAAGCATAAGCACTTAAAGTATGTATGGGTTTCTCTGAACTTTTGTACCATGCCTAATATAAAGATGTTCCAGGAAAGAAAGCTGTATAAAACAACAGATGTACTACAGCATGTCTTTAGTGCACAGTCTTGCTGTCTTCTGTTCATGTTACCTTATATTTTCTCTCTTGCAGTATCCAAAAGACATTGCACAACTTGAGTACAGGCCTGGCTTTGCGATTCGAGGCCTCCAATATGACATGAAAAAGGTGAAGTTGACGATCGACTTCATTATTAAGTTGCAGCAGTGTCAATTCCGCCATTCCCTTGATAGGCTCTGCAGATTCTGAAGATAGCGGTAGGGCATGGTGCAAGAGCAAAATTATTCTATTTCGCCGCAGGTGACACTCCTGGTGCGCTTTTCAACCAGTGTTTTACTGCAGATATTGTAATAAAAAACTCAGTGCCCTTCCACTCTGTGGAGAAGGATGACCAGCAAAGCTGTGTATGTGGGCCCCTTAACGGCGAACTGCACCTCCGCCACGGGTCGGCCCGGCATTGCATTATCTTCGGGATCAGCCCATGTAGGGGGAGTGCTTAACACCTGCTTCACCTCTGCCGCTGGTCGGCCCAGCATTGCAGTATCTTCGGGATCGGCCCATGTAGGGGGAGTGCTTAACACGCAGTTCACCTCCGCCATGGGTCAGCCCGGCATTGCACTACCTTTGGGATCGGCCCAAGTATAGGGAGTTTTGTGTCTGCATATGGACATGATCCTGGGGAACTAGCCCTTAACAGCTTCGCTGTAAAAATATGTGTTAGCTTTTGAGGAGAAAGTTAGAAGCTGGCTTATGTTTTGACCAAGATTTAATGCTTTCATGCTGAAAAAGCTGGACAGTGCCATCTGAAGGGGTACTCATACTAAGTATAATGAGGCCCAGTCTTGTAGCTCAGCATAGTGTAGTGTTGGGCATTCTTTTATGTCTCTTGCACTCTTCATTACTCATCAAAGATTTATTCCTGCAGAGCTTGTACAACAACCATGCATTCTACTGTTCTTCTTTTGAAACCTAATCTTACTGGATAATGAAACCTAATCTTCCTGAAACCTAATCTCGCTAATCAATGTCCGTGCCTTTTGTATGTCACCATGCAATAAAGCACCTTCAGTGAGGAGGCTGCTACATGAAAAGAACAAGAAACCTGTTCTATACCATTTCCTTATATGCTGATATGTTTTTCTATATTTGATAGGGCGTGCTTATGAAGATGGATCTCTTTCACCAGATACAGTTCTGCAGTGTTTATAGGTACGGTTGGTGTCCCAATTGCAAGTCCACTTTGTCTTACAGCAGCTGTGCCCATATTTTGTAGTTCTTTACATGTAGCCACTATTCTTGATTAGCTTTCTTTCACTTTCGCTTTGCCGTATAGCCATTATTTCCTTGCTTCCAAAGCTTGAAGATTGCTTTCTATGTTTATCTTATAGATTGTCTTCTGTGTTGTATTTGAGCTTTTCTTTAATTTGACCTCACTTTTTCCTGAACCCAGAAATCAAACTTCATTTCCTTCTTGATGCAGCTTTCATAATTTGCCACTTGAGGTCCTCGTCTGGAATGTCTGTGACTTCTAACCACAACATCAAATGCTGTAACCTTAAGTCACCATGAAAATGTGAAGAGATAGTGTCTGCTGTATTGCATATACATTTCTGAAGTAGAGGACTAAATGACAGCATGAACTGCTGAAACTTTTCAGAGGCCTTACACCACTCAGCAATGAGGAAGTAATCAACACCTATGGGGGATCGTACATTCCCCAGTACATGATAAGAGGCAATGCGGAACAAGTAAGTACACAAGCCTGGCATTCTTTAACCTATATAATGAAAGAAGTTTGTGATTACTAATGAGTGTTTTAGCCTTCTGCCTATAACAAGAAATACAGTACAAATGGAGGCAGGTACTAGCACAGTCAGCTGTCCTTTTAAATGTCTTGGCATTTAGTAGAGTTCATATCCTTAGCATCGATGTCAATATGAATCAGTGCCAGTTGGCTTGCAGTCGTAGTAAAGGACCTCAAAATTGAAAAAGATGCAACGCAGTGAGGATTGAAATCCAGGACTGCAGATTCCAAACAGAGCACTCTGCCTTTATGCCGTAGAAGGTTGTGGCATCTGCTTCCATGTGCAAGTATTTAAGAAAGTGGACTTCCTTTCCTGGTTTTTTTTTTTTTTTGTAAAGCAAATGTGCAGAAAGATCAGATGAGAGTAGGCATGTGCAACATCATTGTGCACATCTATTTTCACATATATTGTCTTGCAGATTTTCCAAACGAAATTAAGCTTAAGAAACCAGTCCAACTTTTCAGTTCCTTTCTCTCAGTGCACCATAGGCAACTGCACAAGGCAATGAACGTACTGGCATCACATAAATTGCAACTTTTTCTATCCTGCATGTATCTCACGAAGAAGGTTTTCTCGGACTTGACGCACAGATAATGCAGCTTTGACGTGTGCTGTTGCTACAGAAAATAAAAGGGAGAGAAAAGGACTTAAGCAATAATTCAGCAATACTGTTACTTTTCATCTTTTGTCACTGTCCTGCACAGCACACCACCTATGTTATGAGTCACCTGATCAACAGAGCTGTGCATATAATAAGAATAGCACAAAATCTGGCAAAAATAATTGCTACATTATACAGTTGCACCTTGATATAACAAACATGGATAAAATGAATTAATGGAACAATGAAATAAATCCACAGCGTTTCTCACCGATGCAATATAATGAATATATTATTAGCACTGATTGCTTTCAAAGTCCTGTACCAACTAGCTCACCAGTGCACGCTATTGCAAAAAATATATACTTATGACAAACTTCTGAGAAGAACATCTTCACACATAAAATATAATGATAATATTCTCATGTAGGATAAGTCTTTGTCATCATGAAATTTGACTGTGCAGGCCCTGGTTTCTTTCCAGTAGCACCAGTTTTCATCATTGTAAGCTACTTCACAGGCTGTTTGAGAGCATCTTTTATGCTGTCCGACAGACTGAGGCCTCCTTGAGCAAAGTACTTGGCAAATGTAACGAGCGCAGATTATAGTTTTGCCCGGCAAACCCAATGTCTGACCATTTCATTCTAACTGCTGTTTCTTTCTTTATGTCTCTTTTATTACTCATTCAGTGACACCACAGAGAGCGAGCGAGTCCTGTACTGTCTACTGCTGTGTCGTTAGGGATGTGCTCACCAGCAAGGCTTTGCATGGTTTGGATGCATGCCCAGCTTAAAAAACGCCGTGTTGAACAGATCTTAAAAGTGCACCAGCACACATACAAAAGGAAGCCGGTGCACTGCAAGATCTCGCTATCTTGTTTTAAGGAAGGCCAGATCTGAGCTTGTATATGCGGCAAGCGATGCAGTTTGCATTTGCAGCGACTATAATCTGCTCAGACACTCCCAGTTTGGACAAAGTCCCTGTAGTTCTTCTATTGAGTACAATATATTCAGTCATTAAAATGGGGAAATGTAGCGTCACAATTCTCACCCTTTAACAATGACATTGTCTTGCATGTGTATACATCTAGAGCTGAAATTTTAGCGTGCACGTTATACTATAAGACTGATGGCTAGAAGCAGAAATTAAGTGCTGGCAGCTACAAGGTTGTTTAAAGGCATTTCTCTAAATAGTTGTCTTAAATTTGTGTTTCTTATCAAATGACAAGAGAAAGACAGCTTCTTTTTGCATAAATATTAATTAGGCAGAAAAGAATCTGGTCTTTGTTAGCCTTGTCGCTTGTGTGCATGACTGGGCACTCATGGCTCAGGCAGCTTAACTCATGTAATGTAGTACATTATAAATTAAAAATAAGGAAAAAAGAAAACACAGGAGCCAGGGTAGTACAAGCGTTCACTGAGATTACCCAACGGTATGAAAAATTTTCACAGCCTAAAGCAGGAAATCATAGGTATAATACTACCACTATACGGCTAAAAGCTTGTCGTGCAAACAGCAATATTATTAAAGCATGTACTACACTTTAAGATATCACAGAGAAGTACTGACAGTGAAGAGGGGCTTGTGGACTTGCCATGAAGCTTCTGACAGAGAAATCCTTGTCTGGCTCTTTTTGACGCAGGGAGCTCGGATGAAGCAGCTCAATGACCTCTTTTCCGTTCCTGAGATCTGCCTGCTGTCTAACGTGACCGAGTACTTCGAGCGGCACAACATTGCCTACAACCCAGAGATTCTCTTCTTTGACATTCAGGCAAGTATCCTTTATACACTTTGAGGTAGGCTTAAAAGGACACTGAACAAAAAAATAATTTCAGATATCTTAGTACATTACCCTTTCTCAGTGTCAAAAAAAAAGCCACTCTTTACTTGGGAGGAGGCTTTGTAAGCCAGAAAAGATGCAAAAAATTAAAAGTAGGTAATAATGCTGCCTTGCAGTTTTCGCACCAAGTTGCCATGTCGTCATGGATTTTGTCAGGTCAGGCCTAGTTAATTGTTCACTCATAGAGATAAACTACATTGTATTCTAAGAGAGCCAAAAACTGAACTTTGCAAGTTTCAAGAACTTTTACTGTACAACAGCCAAAATGTGAATAAATACTTTGACTTCCGTGACATCACATTGACATACCAGTGCTGAAACTTCAAAGTGAAATTCAGAGTAGAATTTCGACCTTCATTTCTTTTTCAATGACTGAACTTTTATCATAAACAACTACAATATTGATTTGAAGTCATGCTTGATTAATGGATAAAAGAGCTGAAAGTTGGGCTAGTTAGTCTTGAATAATCTTCACAGCTTTTTCAGTGCAAGAAACGACATGGGACGACAAAGGAGCACACATAGACAACGTTGTTCATATGTGTATCTTTGTCATCCGTTTCTTTTCTTGTGCTGGAAGAGCTGTTTGAAGATGAATAATTGATTGGGTTACACTAATTGCTTCTTTTTTAGTGCCCCTTTAATTGTTGCCCTTAAATCATCACGAAAACTCTTTTTCCAAATGATAATAATCACTTTGTAGTGGTAAGCAGATTTTGAAGTTAAACTTTCGTTGAAAGCGTTTCCTGTTGTCATTAGGTAGACTTAAAGTACAGGGAACATCACTGCATGTGTTTGTGAGCTTTAGGTTAATAAAAAAAAACTATCTTCAACTGGATTTCTGTCATGTTTGTTGCAATTCTTTAATTATATTTATTGCCCCGTTACATTGACGTTCCTCCTGTTCTTGTTTTGGAAAACCGTCAAAATCTTAAACATAATACAGTCAAACCTCCAGGATATGAATTAAACAAATTCAAATACAACTAATTATTGGATATAACGATGTAAATATAAAATGCTCCTCAGTAACAAGTAGACTTACATCAATTTGACTCCTGTTAATTCATTTTTCGGTTATTTCAGTCCCAACCAAAGGTCCCGGCCAGCGACCATGCATTTCTATATGCCCAAACTTTCGTTATTTCTATCCTAAAATTGGCCTTCACTGGATAATTCGAATTCGACTAGTCAGCATTTACGCACCTGACCCCTTTTGTAGCGAGCATGTCTCGGCAGAGCTTAGGGGACAGTGAAGGCATTTAACACACATTAATTTCATGTCGAAAATGCATATATTCAGCGTGCCCTGGCAATATTTTCAAGCAATAATGGTCTCTTGCAATGTCTGATTATGGTATTAACCAAAATCTAAATTGCACCTTTTTTTCCCCCGAAGGAAATTGGGCCGCAAATTGCCCTGCACAGTGCAATTTGATACAAAACCAAAACTGCATTTGCGACGTTAATATACTTTACCGCAAAGCACAACTCTATTGCGGCAAAGCTGACTTTAAAACTACCATACAGCGCAGCTGAGTTTAAGAAACCAGCTGCCATTTTGTAACACATATTAGTCCCTTGCCCATTTTTCTTGCTAAAGAATTGGGTGCCTGTTATATTTCTACTTTGTTTAGGAGCTTTAATGTCATTTCTACATTATTTTTCTACTTTGAACTCGTAGAAAATGGGGGTGCGCTTGATTCAGGGGCGTGTTAGAATCAGGCAAATACTGCCAAATGAATGAGCAGTGCGTTTTGCATTATTTCTGCACCTTGTTTAATTTGCTTTGCTGGTTAAGTATATCAGTTTCGCCACACCTCCGAAGGCAGAATTAATGGAAGTCAATGGTACAGTATGCAATGAAATCATACTTATAACAAATATTTAATACAATGAACGTACCTTTGTGCCAGATGCATCTTTATTTTATTTCATCATGGTGATGTCCTAAATGTTGAACAATCCATAAATCTTCCACATTTGTGAAATGTGTCGAGCAGCATACTACAAGCTCTAGCTGCAATCAGATGTCAGTGCAATAGTTGCCTGTATGATTTTCCTTATTGCTTTCTTATCTTCTTTTTAGAATGCCATTTCAAGCATTCATCCGGTGATCCACAACACACTCAATGAAAGCAACATTAGTAAGTGCTGGTTGTTCATTTATGGCACTAAATCTTAATACATGCACGCAGAAGTTTAGCAGAGCTGTTCAGGTACATCTGGGGAGGCATACGAAATCATGGTGTCCTGCTTCTCTCTCTTTAATATTATTATTACTTAGGTTGAAGATATGCCAATTTATAAGGCAAGTAAATGCAAATAACCTTATTTCCACTTTTTTTATTTCTTCTTATTCTCAAAATAAGTGCTGTAGGTGAAGGTGCACATCATCAGCTGATAGAGGTTGAAGAAACATTTGCAGTGGAAAGTCTATACTAATTTTTGCTGCGTAATTCAAGACCTAGGTAACAAGAAGCTTGGAGGATGTTGTCAGCGTGTACTACGTTTCTGTCCAATCCACCAATAACAATACCAAGAGCTACTACGTACCAAGACTTACGGTGCACAATCGAATGTAACTCCATATAATTATCAGCTGTTTTAGGACTATTAGCATTTTCTTCGATTCTATCTTGAGCACATAATGGTTTGGTAGTGGTTTCATATCAGGTAAATTTAGCAAATTCTGACTTTAGAAGAGCTTGTTTTGTGTATAGCTCAACGATTCAGAACGAATGGAAATGTTCTAATTCTGCTAATAAATGGTTGCTAGCCAAGCTTATTGGTATAAAAACTTAATACGGCACACAGCGCAAGAATGAGACTGAGGCTGGAAAAATGGACACAGGCGCGGGACCCACCATGAGATGGACTGCACTTGCATTGTCCGTTCGTTTTTTTTTTTTTTTTTTTTCAGTCTTAGTCCCATTTTGCGCTGTGTGCCGTATTATGCTGCTGCTAATGAAGCAAATGGCAGGAGCCTGTGAAAGGTTCTTTAAGTGTGGTGTGATGATTTGGTGCATGACTGTGGGGCAGAGCAAAGGACTGTCGTCAGCACACATTGTGCCATTGGAAGCGCTACACGCAGGGATTGTCACACTCTACTTATTGCAGAATATGGATAAAATGTGCTTACTCACTGCTTGGTGGCTTTTTTTTCGTCTCCCAGAGGACTACTTAGAGAAGCGTACAGAGCTGGTAACTTTCCTAGAGCGTTTGAAATCAGCTGGCAAGCAGATGTTCCTGGTGACCAACAGCCCATTCAAGTTTGTGTAAGTTTACCTCATTGATGCTGACAAATACACACTTTATTTATCTACTCTGGAGCAGAAGTGCCTTGGCATCTGGAGCTGCTGATTTGCATGGTTAGTACCATTGCTCTTCAGTAGTTGAATCTTCTTTGCAGGTGTCTTGCAAACCTGTAATTTTTGTTTCAGAGTGCCAAATGTTTGCCTGCTTTGTTGGGCTAATCGTTTATTTGAAGCACTAATGTCACCACCTTCGTCCCTGATTCTCCAATGATGAATTTGTCAAGACCTTTAAAGGCACACGAAGGAGAAATATTAGAGGGACACTGGATAGAATAACAGTTTCAGCTGTGTTAGTAAATTACCCTTCTAATATATACCGGGTGTTTCAGCAAACACTTTCAAAAATCTTTAAGAGTTGCCTGTGGCAGGTATCACAATTCTAGTCCATGAGCTGGTCTACTCGAAGCCGCGGACAATACTTGCACAAAAAATTGAGATGCAACATCGACAAACTAATAAACATTCACTAATTAAGTTTTGACTAATTACATTATGGCCCGTATTGCAATTTCCAAATTATAGCTGTGCAGTTCCAAGGCAGATCCACATAGAACGAATTTTCAAGATGACACCAGTTTCGCTATATAAATTCCCAAACTTTGTGGAGAAATGCATTGGCGTTCCAGTTAATTTGTTAACAAAACGTCGTTTCATGCACTGAAGCCCACAAGTAACCGGAACGCCAATGCATTTCTCCGCAAAGTTCGGGAATTTATATCTCGAAACTGGTGTCGTCCTGAGAATTTGTTGCAAGTGGATCCGCCTTGCGAAGTCCACTGCTAGAGTTTGTAAATTGCAATAGGGGTCATAAGATAATTAGCTGAAAAGTTAATTAGTGAATTTGCGTTAATTCGACAATTTTGCATTTTATTTTTTTTGTGAAAATAGCGTCCACTGCTTCGAGTAGACCGGCTGATAAACTAGAGCTTAGCTATCTGCCACAGGCAACCTTTAAAAAATTTTGAAAGTGTTTGCTGAAACACCCTGTATATATATAAAGAGTAGCACTCTTGTCGTGAGAGGAGGCATGATAAGACATTAAAACGAAAGATGGGCAGCGACACTGCCTTAAGTTCTCACACCAACTTGCCATGACGTCACAGATTTTGACGCCACCCACTCAGGCCAGTTATTTTTTATTGGTAAGGAACACGTTTGTGTTCTAAGGGAGCCGAACATTGAACTGGGCAAGTTTCAAGATCGTTTATTGTGCTACAGTGTCCCAAATACAAGAAGATAGTACTTTGAAGTCTGTGATGTCATAACGGCATACTGACACTATGGTTTTGGTATGACATTCAAGAAACAGAACCTTGGCCTTCATTGTCTGATGTAATAATGGAACCTTCACCGTAAAATTAATAAAAAAAACATTTTTGAAAGGATACTTCATCAGTCTAAGATAGTTTAGTATTCCTCTTTAGTGTAGATGAATTGGTAAATTACATCCCAGGAGTACCAGAAATGTCAGTCTGACTGTGAGCAGAGTCTTGGGGAGCCGGTAAAGATGCAAAAATGAAAGATGGGATTTAAGTGCCCTGCGTTAGCTCCTCGTGGCGTTAGGATGTTTGGACAGCACCTTCCTGATGATTTTTACTGTTTATTGATGAACAATGATCACATTGCATTCTAAAGGTGCCAAAGGCTCATTCTAATAAGTTTTAAAAACTTTTTCTCCAGAAAAGTGGCCCAGACATTCGAAATAACTTTTAAACCCGCAATGTCATACTAACATTCCAAAGCTGCAGTTGTGGTGCACCTTTAAAAAATGCTGTACTAGATTATACTAGATTAAGCAGACCTAATTTTGCCCTTAGTGTCTCTTTAATAAAAGCTCATAAATAGTTCCTTTCTTATTTATTCTCAAGTGAAGCAAGGCATAAAGTTGATGGAAATTTTGAACATTTTTGTATAATAGAATGTTTATAAAATTTGGGACAGCTTGTATGAGGTTCTTCCTCTCAGTGAAGCCAAAGTTAAAGTGGAGAAAAATGTTGTGTGTGTGTTAGGCTTGGTATTTATTTCGCTTACATGGAAGTACTACTGACTTGTTCACAACTTAATAAAATTTTTGCTGGAAATAACTAGTTTTAGCGGGGCTTCTCAGCTGAAGTTGTTGGGGTAAATGGTAGCGTGAAAAAGCAAAGGCTGTCCAGACAGACCGTGCCAGCCATACTGCCGAGAAGGAACGACTTCTGCTGATGTTTCTGTACTTGGCTGCCTCGAAGGTGACTTCGAAATTACAGCTTGCAGAGCAGCAACTGTTTGGTTGAACTTGCACAGTGTGCACCATGAGTTAACTTCCGAATTCCTAAAGTAGTAAGTGCGTGCCTATTTCAGATAACCTGACTTTCTCGGAGACCATTTATTGACTGCCATTTAATGCAGAATTGTGCTGTACAACAACCCCTTTTGCACTGCATGGTAGCATGTTATTGAGGGACTCCAAAACTGAGCATCGTGGAACTGAGTTGATCTCCGATAAGACTTTCTTATGTCCCCTGTCAACGTCCAAATCAACGCTGGTGGCCAAGTGGCTATGGCATCCTGCTGCTGACCACAAAGCCATGGGATCAATGCCCGGTCGTGGCAGCCACATTTGTAAATACACAAGCTAAATGCATGCAACACTTCCAAATGCATGTAAAAACACATGCAAAAACACTTGTGTACTCAGGTTTAGCTGCACGTTAAAGAACACAAATTTCATATGTCATAAGAAATTGCATTTGTCAAATTTGATACAGTGCTCTCCACTACAGCATTCCTGTAACTAGGGTCGTTCGTTTTCGAGTAAACTTGTTAATTCCTGTTTTTTGCACTCTGAGCAAACCTCACATAGATTCAGTTAAACCCAATTTCTCCCTACAGTTCTGCCCTTTCGTAAAAGGCAAGAATAAATGCAGATGTTACGAAATCAATGAATGCTGCCCTTCTTGTGTGAGCAAGTAGTCAAGATATATTATAATAACATTATTAATCATAAATAAAGATTACATATGCTTTCTTTTCATTTAACATTAAAGCAAAAACAGACATACATAGTGTATGCAGCACCTGCCAGCCTTCAGTGAACAAAACCAGGTTGCCCTTTTAGCAGCCATGTTTACATGAATGTGACAGTGGAACATCGCATTGCATTTCTTGCGCATCGCATGTGTCTAAATGGCGGGAAGGTGCTAGGAAGTGAACGCAGCGCTGACATTGCTCTCCACTGCAGGTGGTAGCTGTTAGGATGTTTTTCCATATAAGGTACGGGCAAGGGCCCGACAGGTCTAGAATGGACCCAGCAATGTTCAGAGTGCAAATGGTAATACACGTCAACCAGGGCTTGCAAGATAAAGGAAAGCATCGCACCTTTTGCAAAACATGCCTGTGTGCACTACTATTTGTGTTTTTTTATGTGTTAATTTGCAGAGAATAAAATAAACAAAGGATTGCCATGTACATCTATATTTGTTTTGTTTTGTATTTTTTTGTTCGTGTGGTGTCCTTAAGAAGTGTAAATAATGCATGTTAACGAGGATTGCTGCAGATATGTTCGTCACATGATGCGAGAGAAGCTCTTCTTTTAATATTCATCTGAGTTATTGTGCCTGCCATGCACCGTGCACTCAGCCTGTGTTAATCTATTGTGAATGTTCCCAGGAAAACCCTGTACTTCAGGCTATCAGCCAATAAAAACTCCAATTTCTCCTCCATTTGCCTTTTTAAGTATAACACCTTGTTTTTACCCCCTGAATTATAAAAAACATAGAACCTTATAACGAAGGAACCTACTCTTTACCCACTGTGCAATTTTGGGATGTTAAATTCCACAATTTTATTTTATTTAAATGTGTTTACTCCCTCCACAACTGTGGGCTTATATTGGCTTCTGCACTGCTACTAACCACTTGCTTGTCCTGTCTTCTGCACTAATATCTGTGCTCTCCGTACTTTTATTTTTGGAAGTTAGATATTTTAATAGGCCTGTCTGTTTGTTTAGGCTAATTAATTATGAATTTAATAACATCTTCAACAGAAAATGAGATTTATTAAACCCAACGTTTCTGGTCAAACTTGGCTGGCTCCTTCCAAGTTATTGTGCCTTGATTCTCGACCCGCCTCCTGTACTGTTGAGCTGAAATGAAACACATACGAACGAAATGAAGCACCAGCGCGGTTTTGTCAACTTGCACATCTTCAGTTCCTGATGCAGATGTGCAACCAGTAGCCCAACATCCTTGAGGTATAGCTACTTATGCAGACGTACAAAAACACTACTTGAAAAAATAATGCATGTAAAAATGTGCAAAGGTGCCTGTTCAAGGTTCTTCCAAACAATTCGCATTCCATTCCAGCACTGCGTGCAGTACAGATTTTTTAAAAATTTATATATACGCAGGTAGTTTGCTCAGTTGCTGTAGCTGTGGCTGCTATCTTGGTTTTAACATTGTATGCTCATGTCATCGTACTCAGATATGTTTTTATGTTTTCATGTGTTTCTGCAGTGATGTTGGCATGCGATACATGATTGGTCCTGAATGGCAAGACCTTTTCGATGTAGTCATCGTACAAGCAAGGAAGCCCAAGTTCTTCACCGATCAGCACAGGTAGGTCCAGTTTATGTTCCCCGTTTTTGTTTTTAGAAATGGGCTATGTTGCCCAACAAGAGCTTATTTTCCTCATATAATAAGTCCTGTGCATCAAAATTAAGATTTTGCTGAACCAAATTTGTTAAATGATACATATAATGACACATTCTCAAACTTCTGCTCATGTTGTAACACCTGGCAGATGAGTATAATATTCACCAAAACCGTTTAAATGATATTCACTGGGCGTTTAAGTCCTTCCGTTTTCTCATACTTCTTCAATAACTCCTCTCTGCTAAATGTAACCGAATATAAGTACCTTGGACTTGTATTCACTCACAATTTATCATGGAGCAAGCATATTGAAGTAATATGTACTAAATCATTAAAAAAACTTGGCTATCTCCAACGTGCCCTTTATGTGACTCTTCAAGAAACTAAACTGTTAGCATAAAAATGCTGATCTGCCTAATCCTCGAATATGTATCTATAGTTTGGAATCGTTTTTATAGAAACAATATTAACAAGTTTGAGTCCATACAAAAGAAAGCTGTTTGTTTTTTCTACATTTGCTGCAATAGGGGTTTTTCACCATCTTCTAACCTCTCTATCTCAACTTAACTGCTCTGACAACACTTTGCCGCAACAAAAGCATGAAGTTCCTGCACACCTTAATTAAGGCTTCGTGCTTTACCTGCTTAGATAAATAATTTGTTTGTTGAACCTTCCCGCACCCATAGCTGTCACAACCTAAATCTTTTGCCACTGCAATCCAGAACTGACATGCTCAAACATACCCCGCAGGGGCGTCTGCGTCAGCAGACATTTGGTGTGTTGCGACACCACGTACCCAAGCACAAGAGGGTTGCACCCTCCCGCATGTAGCCCTGCACGGCTTAGCCGTGTCCAGGGAAAAGGGAATCCTGGAGGTTGAGCCGATGCCGCGTGTTCGGACCATTAAGGCTCCCCCGGCGGAGGCAACACACCTCTTTGGCCTCTGCTTCACGTAGATGGCACCCCCAGACTGACCCACCTGAGGGAACTCGGTAGTTGCCTTTTCCCGTCTCTCTCTCTCCCTCACTTTCCATCTTTCCTGTTTTCTTCTGGCTTCCCTTTGCTTTCAATTTTTCCAGGCAGCAAGGGTTAACCTTGTGTGAATAACCAACCTAGGCTATTTTATATTTGGTTATATTGATAACGTACAGCTGGCATTTGAAGAACCTGCAGTTTTTACAGTCCCTGTAGCGTCCCCTTGTAGGGCTCCACGGTGGGTGGCTGGCATTATTGCCGAAAACTACACATGCCTTTATGGCTAGTTCTTTCCCCTCACTCCCTGATTGCCCTCAGAAAAGAGGGGGCACCGATGAAGTACTCCAGTTTTTTGGTCGGCAAAAAGAATCTTTTCCCAGTTTTCATGTTATTCATTCTGAAAAAACAATAAACCAGTGCGAACAATTTTGCCATTCCTCGCTACTAAGTCTCTCACTGAAGTTTTTGGCACAGGTTATAAAGCATCCAGGATGGGAAGCGGTGATCACCTCTTGGGGCTCCACAACCAGAAACAGTATGAAAAGATACCAAATCTAGTACCATTTGGGGATGCCCAAGCAACAGTAACGCCGTACTGTACTATGAATACCTCCCATGGTGTAGTCTCAGATGATCTCTTGGAGCTGACTGAAGCCGAACTCCTGGAGGGCTTCAGCGAGCAGAATGTCATCAACATTAAACGAATTAAGCTGAGGCGTGACAATAGCGAAATCCAGACCAAACACCTGATAATTACTTTGGCACAAGTGTTCTGCCCGAGTCTATAGAGGCCGGATACTATATCAAGCTTTGTGCTTGGCCACACGTTCCAAATCCCCGGCGATATTTCAAGTGACAGCATTTAAGTCACAGTTCACAGAGCTACCGAGGCTGCCACACCTGTGCGAAAATCAGTGCTCATGAGCACACCTCTGAATCTTGTAAAAATTATCTTCACTGTGTAAACTGTGATGGGGAGCAGGCTGTATACTCGCGGTCTGCATACTCGCAAGAGGCGATGGGCACAACAATGAGCCAGACAGCGCCACCAGCGCCCAAGGAGCGGCAAGATTCTCGCGATCACTCCAAAAAAGACAAACCTCACATCACGGCGCCTGGACAGGGCGCGTGAGCTAATCTCAGTCTCTTAAACACACAGCACCAAACACATTTATCATAATGTAAACACAAATACTACAATGGAATGTTAGAGGACTTCATAACCTCGACGACATTATAGAACTACTACACAAACACAATCCAAAATTGCTGTGTGTTCAAGAGGCTTATCTGAAACCTATGAACACAAATTTTCTTCGTAATTACAGCATCTCCTGAAAAGACCGGGCCAAGGCTAATGCTTCCGGCGGTGTAGCCATAGTAGCTACCAAGTCTGTAGCTTGCTGGCACGTCACCCTTCAGACGCCCCTTGAGGCACGTCAGTTCGAGCCATTCTTTTTAATAAATTTTTCACTGTATATTCCATATATATACCCCTGAACCATCATCTAAAAAAAATAGACTTTTATAACTGCATTGATCTGCTTCCCAAGCCTTGCATACTCATGGGAGATTTTAATGCTTGTAACATAATGTGGGGAGACTCACGATGCGACACGAGAGGTTGACTCATTTAAAATTTCCTTTTAACCTTTGGTGCAAGCCTCTTCAATAAGAAAGAACCAACGTATTATAAACCGCATCATAAGTCATACTCATCAATAGGCCTGGCGATCGGCTCTGCTTTTATCTTCCCTGATTTAGAATGGGGTGTAATTGAAAATCCATTTGGAAGTGATCACTTCCCAGTAATGCTGAACTTGGTAAACCCACATGACTTCCCTCCACACTTCCCTCACTGGAAACTGGCCTCAGCTGACTGGGAACGTTTTAGAGAATCCGCCTACTTATCACGGGATTTCATAGGTAATTTTAGTATAGATCATGCTGTTTCATACTTTACCACTTTTATCATTGACACCGCTGAAAAGTTCATTCCTCAAACAAGAGGCACTTTACTCAAAAGATGAGTCCCCTGTTGGAATGACGATTGTAGAAAGGCACAGGAGAGACAAAACAAAGCTTGGTGCAAACAAAGTGAAAGTCCTACAGCCGAAAATTTAATAGAATTTAAACAGGTTAAATCACAGGGAAGAAGGACACGACGACAGGCAAACAGGGCAAGCTGGCAGAGGTTTCTCTCAAGTATAAATTCGTATACTGAAGAAGGTAAAGTATGGGACGGGCTAAAAAGGCTAAAGGGACAAGAAATTCATCCGTTGCCCCTAGTGAATGATGAAGCGAACAGCTTGGAAGACCAAGCTGATGCTCTTGGCAAACACTTTCAGCGCATCTCCAATTCTAACCATTATTCCGAGACATTCCTAAAGAACAAACAAGTAGCAGAACGCAAGGCTATTGACCGCAAATGCAGACAGAATGAAGCCTATAACGTGCCTTTTAACACTGCTAAGTTTAGAGCCTCCTTGACTGCATGTCAGAGCTCTGCACCTGGACCTGACAGGATGATGTACGACATGATTAGCCTCCCCAGTGATACTCAAACAACTCTACTCACACTTTTTAACGCTATATGGGCTGCGGGGTACCTCCCTACCACATGGAAAGAAACCCTTGTCATCCCAATTTTGAAACAAGGCAAAGACCCCACCTTAGTAACAAGTTACCGCCCAATTGCTCTCACAAGTTCTATATGCAAGCTTTTTGAAAAAATGATAAACCGTCAGCTTTTACACTTCTTTGAGTCAAACAAAATTCTTGATCCATATCAGTGTGGTTTTGGAGTAGGATGGTCTACAACCAACTATCTTGTGCGCATTGAAGCAAACATTCGCAACGCCTTCGTGCATAAACAATCCTCCTTATTCGTGTTTCTCGATATGGAAAAGGCAGACGATACAACTTGGTGTTACAGAATCCTGCATGACCTGTCGACGCTGGGCATCCACGGCACTATGTTAAACATTATAGAAAGCTACCCACGCAACCGAACATTCCGGGTGAAGATGGGTAATGCACTGTCGCATGCATTCATACACCCCAGGGAGGCATAATGAGTTGCACGCGCTTTGTTGTTACCATCATCTATTTTATATTCCGTCTACATAGATGACATACAAGTAGGTTTCAAATCCTGCAATGTAACGGTCTGTTAGAGACAAGTACAACAGTGCTTGAACAAAGTTTTTAAGTGGGCAGATGAAAACGGGTTACCCCAACAAAAGTTCTTGTGTTCTTTTCACCAGGAAGAAAGGGCGTGCTGCATATCCCACTGTCGATGAGCAAAACGTGAACAAGGTGAATGCAGGAGCCAACGTTTCGACAAGTGGACTTGTCTTCTTCAAACGTTTCGACAAGTGGACTTGTCTTCTTCAAGGCCTTGAAGAAGACAAGTCCACTTGTTGAAACGTTGGCTCCTGCATTCACCTTGTTCACGTTTTGCTCATCGTCTTGAATTGCCATCTCCCGCATTCCCCGTCTTTTCTCTGGATTTGTCCCACTGTCGAAATATATGAGCAGCAAATACCTGTGAACAAAGAACACAAATTCCTGGGTGTTATACTTGACTACAGGCTTACTTTCATACCACATGTAACATACCTTAAAGCAAAATGTCTAAAAACGATGAACTTACTTAAAATCCTATCCCGCACAACATGGGGTAATGACAGAAAGGGTTTATTGAATCTTTACAGGAGCTTAATTCGATCACAATTGGACTATGGTGCCGTGGTATATCACTCTGCTGCCCTGAGCACGCTAAAGATGCTAGATCTCATCCACCATCTGGGTAACCGTCTGGCCACTGGCGCATTTAGAACAAGCCCTGTCGAAAGCCTATACATAGTCAGATGAGTGGTCACTCCATTTTCAGAGAACATACATCAGTTTAATTTAACCTATTTTCTCAAAGTGCACTCTAATCATAAACATCTGTGTTCCACAGCCGTTAATGACTTAACGTCTGCAACACCTTTTTGTAGTAGATCCTCTATGAGACTACCTTTCTCATTGTGTGTGAGAGAACTTAGCGAAGAAATGGATGTCCCGATTCTTGAACATCGCCTAATGCCTCCAGAAAAGCTATTACTGCCCTGGGAGTGACAGGTGATAGAATGTGATGAATCCTTTGTAGAGGTCACAAAGCACGCTCCTGAGCTTGAAATTGCCATGCATTTCCGTGAACTTCAATCGAAGTACTCCTGCTCTGAATACAACACAGATGCGTCAAAACCGCATGCTGGCATATCTTATGCTGCCGTTGATCCCTCTTTTTCTAAAACTGACATATTGAACCCCCTAACAAGTATTTTCAGTGTAGAAGCCTGTGCAGTACTGTCTGCGGTAAAACGTATGAAGAAATTAAAACTTCACAGAGCAGTCATATTCACAGACTCGTTAAGTCTTGTAAAAGCGTTAATGTCTTTACAAAAGCATACAAATTCTGTTTTTATTGAACTTTACTCACTCTTGTGCAACATTTATTTATCACAGAGACATGTAGTAATATTCTGGGTTCCTGGCCATAGAAGAATCGAGGGTAATGTGCTTGCTGATAAAATCGTCAAATCAATAGCATCGCAGGGTATTCATTCTGCTGCTGTCCCTGCCACAGACATGAAGCCTTTCCTATGAAACAAACTGCGAAGCCACTGGCAATGCTTGTGGGATGCTGACACGAGCACTAAGCTTTACATTATTAAGCCGAAGCTAGGTTTCTGGCCCCCAACTGCAAAAACACAAAGAACAGGTGTCCTATTCACTATACTGAGAATAGGACACACATTTGGCACTCGTAACTTTCACTTGACTGGTAACGAGCATCCAACCTGTGGTAGATGTGGTGACAGGCTGACCATCCTTCATGTCTTCCTGGAGTGTCGGGAAGCCAAAAGAGACAGAAAGAAACATTTTCCTCTTGCATACCGCTATTGTGTCCCTTTTCATCCGGCTGTTTCTTGGTGAAGAACCACTTTTTAAGACCATAGCAGTCCTTGCTTTCTTGAATGGTGAGCTACATGTTATAAGCCTATTAAATTCGTAGCACATCCTGTTTCCAGAGGATGCCGCTATGATAGCTGTTTTGTATAGCACATGCCTCTAGGCCCTTCTGTTTCAAGGGCTCTGGTGAGGCAGTAGTTCTCTAGCCAATTTTAGCATCTCACATATTTTGTATATTGGATCATTCTTTCGCAGTGTGTCTTAGTGCTCATAATACACATCATTAGTCATTGCCGTAATCTTATTACACATACATTTTATGCAATATACAGCAACTGTTTTAGGCCCTTTTACAGCCACGTCACATCAACTTCATAGAACTCATCAATCCACTGCGAACTCATTAACACTAGCATGCCACTCTTTGGCCATACCTGGTGCTTGCGCCATTAAACATCACACATTCATGTTCAAACATAGCTTTTTTCCTTCAACAATTGAATGTTGCAATGCATTGCCCGGAAATGTTCATTCTTTGCTCCTAACCGAGACAGACTTTTTGTTTGCAATTGACTTATGATGTTATTGCCACTCCTGCTATAGCCCAAGATGGGCTGCAGTATGTAATAAATAAACAAACAAACAAACAAACAAACAACAAACACCTTAAGGTTTTATGACTTCAAACAATCACAAGCTTGTTTATATCGCCACATACATAAAGCAGCAGAGTTGATCATTAGTGCTAGTGTTATGAGAGGCTTAAAGGTAAAATACTAAATTTTATGTGAGCATGAGAAAAGCCATTGCTTAACTTTGCAGGACAAACATAGCTATTGCATGCATGCATTGTCACAACTCGAAACACATTTGGCAACTGTATACCAGTTTGCCATTATAACAGCCTTGCATTTGTGAATATGGATTAGTATCAAGAGGGAAAAGAGGTCCTTGATGGAGGCCTTGCATTGTGAATCCTTACCAACTAGTTCAGCTTTCTGTCGTTCTAAGGATTGTGATATTGAAACACGTGCTTGTTTATCCTTTTTCCGGGACTACATTTCACCCCTAACAACTTAAAGCTATCACTCAGCGCAAGATGCGCCTGTATGATTTGGAACTTGCTCGAATGTTATAGTTGACTCTCTCTGTTGTGCATGTTCTCGTCTAACTTTGTGTAATCAGTTTGTATGTACAATACGAATTGTATAGTACTTTCTGGAAGGCAAGCGGGCACCAGTGATTATGCTGGAACATTAGACAAGCCATGTATAAAAGCCGACGCTTGACTCGCAGACCTGATTTTCGCCG
This sequence comes from Dermacentor variabilis, assembly GCF_050947875.1. NCBI lineage: Eukaryota > Metazoa > Arthropoda > Arachnida > Ixodida > Ixodidae > Dermacentor > Dermacentor variabilis. Next base: position 135,959,584 of record NC_134569.1, read on the forward strand.
ATCACCAACTGTGCTCGCCACTATCGTTGTGCTCAACTATTACTTATATTTCTGGGCACAGGTTCACCCACTGAAAAGTTAGTTTCTAGGTGCACAGTTTTGCTACTGTGTTCTTCATCGTCATTACAACGTACAATGTAGCAGCCTTCAGCTCCTGGCCGTTTGATGTCAATGTTGAATGGCTGTGCAGCGTGAAAGCTTTGGGAGTTTTATCAAAAAAATAGAATACTCTTTAGCTGTTTAAAAAGAAATCTTATTAAGACCGTGTCTAATGTTATAAAAAATAAATGTAGCCCTTCTAATCATCTGCTGCCTCCTTACTGCCAGCTGCATGACCGAGATGTAACTGGCCCATGTACCTCTAGAAACAAACCATTCATTAGTTCTGCACAAGAAAAAAATTGCTACAAAAGTACAATTTATCTCCAGCAGTTTCTAAAAGTATCATGCTTTGAGGTTTTCACGCAGCAAGGGCACAGACTTATTGGGTACAAATTTAACTCTAGCACATTGACTGTTAAGTTTTTTCAACGTCCTTGTATGGATGTGTCGAGGCTAAGAGTTTTTTTTTTTTTTTTTGCTTCCCCAACAATTTCTTGAGCACACTTGTGTCGAAAGTTTACTTCATTGTAGCTTTCTGGCAATGAAATCAGTTGGAAGTTGGTGCCTGTCCTGTCCTTCTTGACTGTCTCCTATATGGCTCAATTCCTAAGATTGCATTTCGTTCCATTTGACTAAAGGAGCAGACTCTATTGAGTGTGCCATGTTTGTAATTGAAACACTTTTTATTCAATGTGGAAGAAACATTCACTTGTATCTTTTATGTAAAGAATGTGTGCATGCAGTTATTTTAGAGCAATGTTAATGCACATGTGCCCTCATTTCTGCACCCTAATGTGAGTTAGTGCTACTTTCCTTTTCAAGAAGGTGTCGGTGAGCAAAATGATTTTTTTTTCTTAGGTTCTTGTCGTCGATTCCTGATGGAAAACTAAAGTTATGTCTTTGTGCGGGAGATATCAGACAGGGTGTCTAGAACAGTTGGAGTTAGCAAGCAGACAGGCTTCTCAAAATAAGCCCAAATATGTCCTTGGCTTACCAAAAAATGGCCAGAAAACAAGAAGAATATTTCACCCAAAGAACTTAAAATTCAGTTATTTTGAATTAAAAATTAATGTTCTACATTGTATTCTTCATGAATGTTAAAAGGTATGGCTTGATCTGCTGTAAGCAGTGGGTTATAATCATTGCACATAGGTTGCTGTCATTAATTATACAGCTAGGTTCACTACCATGACTTAGAATACAGTGAAGTAATGGTAGTAATAGTTTTTGGTTTGCTCTTCAGGTTTCCCACAAACTGTACACATCCAAACGAATGCTTAAGTGCACCAGCCCACCCGAAAACCAGAAAAACTCATTAGCACTAAAATGTATGTAATGATGTCATTTCTTAATTTTATTACGCTTGCGTGTTAACAATTCCAAAAAGCTGTGACAAGCTATTGGATAACTTCACAAGTAACTAGGCGAGAGCAATGAGACCAAGCTTTTGTATTAATGAGTAGCACTGGCCACCCTTATCTGCCACAACTGAAGCAGATAAGGGCAACCTTGTCAGCTCTGATGCTATTTCTCACTTTTAAGATGCACACACATGCACTCACCTGCAAAAACCTCTTCTTGCAGACCGTTCCGTGTCTATGACCCGGAAACAAAGAGTCAGCTCTGGGAGCGTGTCACCAAACTGGAGAAGAACAAGGTCTACATTGAGGTTTGTGGTGTTGTTATTGTTGCATCTGATAAACATCATGATTTTTCTTGATGGTAACACGATCATGAAAGTGTTAAAATGTAGTGCAAGTAGCATGCAGAGACAGAAGAGCAATGGACGCACACACACAATGTGAACTTGCAGCTACTTTTTATTCCCAGTAAAGAGTGACACTTCTTGTCATTCACCCAAAAGGATAACACATAAATATTAATCGTAATGTTTATTTGTTACCTTTTGGCTAGACATATGTTCTGTGATGTAACATGTGGGATGTATAAGTGTCGCTGTTTCCCAGGAATAGCATGTTGTTGGAAGTTAGTTTCGTGTGCACCTGTCCTTACCCGCCGCGGTGGCCCGGTGGCTCTGGCTTTGCACTGCCGAGGTCATGTGTCCACACACAACCAAGGGAGCATTCCATGACCTCGTCAAGCAAACACGTCAGTCATAAGCCCATGAAACAGCCGCAACATAGTGAAATGGCCATTCCATCACTTTATGCATTGTTTCAGGGGCACAAGGCACACAAAGTGCTTCATGTGTCCTGTGCCCCTTCTCGCGTCTTGTGCACCTACAGTGTCTGAGGCCAGCTGAGGCAAGCAATGGACGTGTCACCGCGTGACCACTGTATCTTTGTTTTACTTTTTGCCAGTGTCCATTTTCTCATGATTGTCACTGTTATCAAGTTATCGCTTGGCACAAGACGCACCCACAGTATCCTAAATTTCTTGAACGTTGTTGCTAATTCTATAGCAAAGGAATTGCTAGCACATTTTGCACAGCTTGCAAGTAGTGTTGTACATTCTCAAATGTACGTGAGTACCAGTAGTTACTCTGGAATGTACAGTAAGACACATATAAATGGCAAACACATTTAACCCATGATATCAAATTCGACGACAGCTGACTTTGTTCGCTACTAGTATTTCAGAAATTTTGTCTATTGTTTGTCTTTCTGGGCACAAGTTTGCCTTATGAATAGCCAGATTTCTAAGTCATACTATTGGTAGTTTTTGTCTCTTCATCATTACTATAACAATAAAATATGAAGTATATAGTATAGTCCATCACAACACATATTGATACATGGATGCAACATTAAAGTAAAACATCTCAAGAGCTATCATTCAGCTAAATTTAATAATGAATATGGTACTACATATTTACATGCTAGCAGTGTACATGGAATAATAGCAATAGGAAGCTTTGTAGTACAGGAAGTGCAAGCTGAAACTGTCATGCCGATAAAGTGTGTGTATGATGAAACAGGAGCAAGTGCAACAGCAAAATAACTGTTGCACAATTTTCTTTTGTTTCTTTGTACAAATGCCATTATGAATTGCCTATTTCCAGGATGTGTAACAAAGCAACTATGAAAACAAACTTTCTTATAGCTCTTGCTTCGAAAAGTTTTGAGTTCAGGGCTATGTGTTAGTTAAAACAAATGAGCGGCTGAAATAAAGAAAATAAAATGTGAGAAGATTATGCGCAGTAGCTGAGGAGTAGATAGTAACATTAGTATTTTTATGTAACTTGTGGGGAAGTCTGGGCCTGGCTAGCTAGTTAAATTAAAATTAAATCAAACAGTGGTGTTTATTGCCCCAAAGCTGTGCAGTCGGTTACAGACCCTTTTCACCTGCTAGTTCACTCATTCTAAACAGATGGCGCTTGCACCAAGCCTAATCATTTCTTGCCTAAAGACCCGCCACATCGCCTTCGCAGTGGCTCACTTCCCAGTTGCAGCAGGCACGTTTCCAGAGGTATTAGACACAAAAATTCTTCTCATACTTAGATTTATGTGTATGTTAACGAACATCAAATGGTTGAAATGAGTCCAGAGCCCCAGTGCTACCGCGTCCTTCTTAAGCCACTGCACACTTTGTACACCCATGAAAGCCACTGTACAACTGTGGGAGTGCGATGAAAAGTTTGTCGCACTCCCACAAAGTTTGACGAAAGGACGCCATGATGGGGGTCAGGCTCCAGATTAATTTAGACCTCCTGAGATGTTTTAACCTGCACCTAAATATTGAGCGTTTTCTTGCATTTTGCTCCGATTGAATTGTGGCCGTGGTGGCCATGAATGAAACCTGTGACCTTCTGCTTAGCAGCAAGTTGGCAGATAGTTTCATTTAGTTGTGGGCTTTCTTTTGTCACTTTCTTGGCCACGATGTTGCTGCCGCTGTTCGGCATGCTGGCTGAATGGGCAAGAGCTCCCACAAACGTTGGAAGCGTCAACTGAATTGAGGACATTCTGCTAAAAACTGCCCTCTGAGATGCACTTCATTGCTGCACATCATGTTCCCCACCCAGGGCACAGTCACACAGCTCCAGGCCATGACTGGCTGGTGTGGCAACAGCGTCCTGTACTTCGGAGATCAGATCTACAGTGACCTCGCTGACCTGACGCTCAACTATGGCTGGAGAACGGGTGCCATCATATGGGAGCTGGCGGTGAGTGCTCACTGCCACATTAGTGCTGCTGCAATTGATGACAACTGTTTGATCTGGCAAAACACAGTGAAGATCACACGCCACACTTGCCACTGTGTGTGAGCGATTCTGAAATTGTACAGCTATGCATGATGTTGTATATTTGATTCCCAACTCCAGTGGCTGCATTCTAATAGGCACAGAATGTACAGACACCCACATACTTAGTGAATTCATATGCATGCCAAAGAACCCAGGCGGTGAAAATTATTCCAGTATACTCTACAGTAATAGTCAAAGACAATGACAACTTTATTATACTATAAAGGCACAGCAGTGTCCAAGGTGTCAGTGTTATGAGAGATATTACCAAAGCAAAACTGGGGGATGAACCTCCTATTGCATGTGCTATAGTTTATTACATAAGCAGGTGAGTACATTACAAGCAGAGCTGTACAGTATCCAAAATACATGTATCTTAGATACTACCTTAAGATATTTTGTGGGTATCTTGTATCTGTATCATGATACATTTGGCAAGGTGTGTATCATATCTGTATTTCCGATACATTATACAAAGTATTGTGTATCCTAAAGTACAAGCTACACTCGGTAACAAAACCCATGACATCTCCCAGAGTCACTGAGGCAAGCAATTGACGGCAGGTAAAGTTAGAATCTAAGAGATGGCAGTTTGATGCTAACTAATTTTTTAAATAACCATTTACGATTGACAAAATCTCATGCTGTGTAGCGCTATTAGTGACAATTTATAAAACGTTACCATACAACTTTTTAATCTCAGTCACTAGGCGGAATGTTGCAACTACAGAGTGGAAGTCAAGCCAGTTCTCATGGCATACCTTTTTGCTCGAAACAGTGTGCAGAACGATTTTCGAGAAATATGCTCTGAACACATGTCGTGAAATCTACTGCCGTTTCTGCTAACAGTCCTGCAAACATTTTGCACAGTGCATAAACATATAATTTGGAATAACAATGTATGTCACTTCAGGTTCCGAGCGCTTTGATTGCGAGTGCTGACCCAATCACTGTTATGTACCTGCACAAACGTTTTGCAATTAAATTTGAAGCTGCAAAAAGTGGGTGCTAAACAAGAGAGAAACATATCTGCCTTTGCGCCAGCAGGCTGTTCGAAGTCAGTTGACCTGAAGGAAACTATCTGCCAGATTATTCTGCTGCAGCTACACAAAATTTGATTAGCAATTGACCCCGAGGAATGATTTGGATAACATGAGACAGAACAACATGGCTGCTGTCTCAATCAGCGAGCAGTGCGAGAAGGTGTATACAGGGGAATTTGGAGCCTGCTTTCGTTCTGTACTCTATCAAGAAAGCCATTTTTTTTACTAATTCAAACACAAGTTCATTAACCTTGCGCCTCCAAGTTTTAGAACACGATGCCTTTGACAGGGTAACTACCTCCTTAGTTGCTTCTACATGGGTACTTTGATGTGACAACAAAACTTGCTGAATAGTTTCTGCTCTATTTCCGGATGTTACGGACACTTGTCATTGGCAAATTGTTCTTAAATGGAACATTGTCTGCTGTTAGATGATCTACTGTGTGTGTGTGTGCTTTATGGTTAGATGAATATAAAGTCAAATCTGGATGCACATTTTGCAAAACCAGCAGTGTGTACTGCTCCACAACGAGCTTTAAAGTCAACTGCTATAAAATTATGGGTTACGTAAAAATCTAGATTCAGACAGTCTCATTGCAAAATTTACTTTTGAAAATCGAGTAGATGCATCGTGAAAGGCTTGCGAACATAGGCATTTCTGATACTGAAACTAGAAAAAAGAATGCTTACATTACCACTTGCCGGAAGTGACGCGTGATTGAGATAGCACAACTTTGCAGCACAACATCCAACATTAGGCACCACCTGCGGATACCCGCAGCGAGCTGAGAAATTTTGGAGGGGGCATGCTGGGACTTGCATCATAGCCACTAAGCACCAGAAACACACGTCATCTGCTTAGGAGCTATTCGAAGCCTGTCAATAAGAAAATTTCATGATTTTGAGTCATGCAGCTGTTTCAAGATTGCTTGAGTAGTATATTTGCTACCACTTTATTGCCAAAGTGAGATTTCGTTGCACTTGGTCTAACATTAAGTTTAAATTATGCACACTTTGAACATTGATACAAACTCACAATGACAGTGTCATGATTATAACAATGGCGATATGGGCATCTTATTTGAAACAGGGTAGTAGTATACGTCACCAAGTTCGATCTTCATACATTCTGGTGTTTCTTGTCTCTAAGTACCTTGATGCACTAAGCTACATTCACTGACATACGGAAATGAAAACTTCATAAGGCAATATATTGCTCATAAACATTATTATCTCCATAGAATGCACAACCTGTAATACCTTCAATTCCAGGGCATAATACGCAGATAACACACTGAAGCCTAATGTGGGATGGATAAGAACATATAGAAACAAATACATAGAAAACTAACACGCTGATGCACATTATAATTGGGCCATTGCACTCGGTGCATTGCACCGGTGCAATTGCACCGTGCACCGGTGCAATTTTTCTGTGCCTCCTTTGCACTCGGTGCATTGCACCGAGTGCAAAGGAGGCACGGAAAAATTGCGCATTGCGCAGCGTGGCTGCTTTGATATGATGTTAGTGCTGCTGGCCACATGAACTGTTGCAGAATAGCGATGTAATACTTAATAGATTGTCGAAAAAGAATTTACATACAGTAAAAGGAGCAAGGTCATAGGAATTTGCAGTAAACACCTGCAAACTTGCAGCAACCCCTGTAGTGTAACTATAAGGAGAAATTTATGTATTGAAGTATCTGAAGATACAAATGGCATGTATCATATTGGGTACAATTAGTTTGCGAGCATCTTGAATCTGTATCATGATACATTTACAAAGTATTTTTGCCCAGCTCTGATTACGAGGTAGGTTTTCTACATGTAGTGCACTTACATAATTGAAGTGTAATATTGGAACATGAAAGCTGATCAGTTATAGATTTCTCAGCATACTGGGCAGTTAGGCCCCCTTAGGCACGATCCAGATGTCGGACAATGGCGAACCAGAGTGAACAAACACAATGACGCCAGCATAAGAAGACCATGCTGCAAAGTTGGGTCCTAAATGCCGATGTAGCCTCCTTGAATAGTCTGCTGTCTTAATCGCACACAGTACTCCATATTATATAAGATTCTAATATTTATAGTCTTAGGCCAGTACTCCCCTCATTCACGCATGACCAAAAATTGTTGAACAAGGTGTGTCGCTGGAGCCAACATTTCAACAAGGGGACTTTTCTTCTTCATGGTAACAGCAGTTGTTACCATAATGAGGACAAGTGTTTACCTTGATGAAAACAAGTTGTTATCATGACAAGGACAAGTTGTTGCTAGGGCAAAGACAAGTCCCTTTGTCGAATTGTTTGCTCTAGAGACATCTTTTATTTGACGGTCATTTCAAGTTTATACATTCCTGTGAACCTCTGTCTAATTTGAATATCCATGCATATACATTAAGGCACTGCACTGTATGCTTGACCTGAGTGGAATGACTTGAACTGCTTGCACTTTTTGCTTTGTAACCCACAAGTCTGAGCTGTGCATATCGACGCTGCAATTCATTTTCATTTGCTCGCTAGGTCTGTCATGCGTGTTAACTTGTTTCACAACACACATCTCTGAGTTTGAGCATTCATACAGGTCATCCTTTAGTTTACATTCCGTTTTGCTTCCATGTGTTCAGAGAATGTTACTTTATACCTTTACATATATGTAACTGACAAAAAGATCTCTGTCTTATAACAAGTTGTCTTATTCAGTGTTTTCTTTAATTACAAGGAATAATAAACCATATATATTTTTTCTATATTTTCTATAGAGGACATTGTATGCAAAACTTTTGTGAAGTCAAAACAAATTTGAAATTTTTGGTAGTTTTCTCAGAATAAACTGCGAATTAGAAGGATAAAGTTTCACTTTGTTTGGTAACCAGAACGGTTATTTTTTAACCAAACACATGATCCTAAACACGAACACTAGAGCAGGAACTTGCTAAACAAGAGTATGCTGATCTTTCATTTTCTTCCTCTAGAACGAGATTAAGATCCTAAACTCTGAAGAATTTAGACACACTGTCAGCTGGCTTCAGTCTCTGCAGCACTTGATTGAAGAGATGCAGGTAAGTTTTTCATAGGTGTGTTTAAACTGCTTGTAGAGGTTGTTGTGCTGATTACACTGAATGAGATAGTAGTGTGCTAGTGAAATTTTGGTATTCAAGGTATTTTTTGCTAAGCAAGTGTTGAACAACGCTTACCATGCAGGTGTTTCGTGCATATATAATTGATAATCAGATCAGCAACAGCGCCATAGTATTGAATTGAAGTTTATTTCATATATAAGTACATTTAGGCATGAGCTATATACAGAAGGCGGTCTCGTATTCAAAAACTGTAAGGGCGAGCCCTCCTGTTAATACTTACAACAGGAAAATAAGATGTGTTATTACAGCAAATGGGAAATTGGCGCATACATGAAAAAAGTAAGAGCATAAATATGTAGTAAAACATGAAACATAGGTATGAAAGAAAAGAAAGGGATAAAAACAAAGAAAAACAAAGATACATAACACATATAAAAAGTCAACTTTATAGATGTTGCAAGAACACACGCACCTCGAATTTATATGAACTAATGGCAGAATATTCTATAAGCTTAGTGCGTAAGGCATTCCATAGTGAGGTTGAGGCAAAATTAGCAGTGAATTCTCCATAATTAGTTCTTGGTTTAGGCAACAAGAAGTTATTCTGTGAAGCGAATCTCATAGAAGCAACATGGGAGAACTGATCTAGATTAATAAGGGCTGTTGGGAGTTTTCCATTGATGAATTTGCAAAATAAAGTGCCGAGGGAGTATTTGTTTAAGTTATCCAGTGGAAGTACGTTGGGATCACGAAGCAACAACGGAAGCATTATCTGTGGGATTGTTAAATGTCATGATACGTATAGCCTGATTTTGAATATGCTTCTATGAGGACAAATGTGAGGGGTAAGTGCTACCCCATGTAGATATACAGTAATTAAAATGACGGTGCCTAATCCGTAATGAAGTGATAGCAGGGTTTTAATATCAAAGTATGACCTAGCCTTTAGTAAAATCCCAATGCCACATACCGATTTCTTTATTAGTGCGTTCATATGCATAGCAAATTTTAGATGCCTATCTAATTTTACCCCCAGGAAGGTGGTATTGTCAGAAGCAAATATTATGTCATTACCAATGTGAATGTGAATAGATGGAGTGAAAGAAGTGTACCTATTGTGTGAAGAAAAGATAATAAAATTAGAGTTTTTAGTGGTAATACTTAGTCCATTACTCTAGCACCAGTTCAATACATTGGTGGCACCTTTGTTAATTTTGGATAAGAGTAATTCTATACATTTACCTGCACTTTTGGATAAGAGTAATTTTATACATTCACCTGCGCTTAGTATGGTAGTGTCATCAGCATAGAGTACACAATTAGATAAGCTTAGGCATAATGTAAGGTCATTGATACAGATTAAGAATAAGAGAGGACCAAGAACGGAGCCTTGCTGCACACCAATATTAGTTACTTTAGGTAATGGGTAAGTACCAGAAATGTATACCGATTGTTCTCGATCTTGCAAGTAACTGCGGAGTAAAGTTAAAGCTGGGCCGGTTATTCCGATTGATTCTAGCTTCTGAAACAATATACAATGAACAATGGAATCAAATGCCTTTGAAAGGTCAATGAATAATGCAGCAACAAAACTACCAGCATTTATTGCAGTTTTTATGTTGTCTGTTAAAGATATTAATGCTAGCTTAGTAGAAAAGCCTGGCCGAAAACCAAATTGAGTTGGAGAAAAAATGTGAAATTTTTCCAAATAATTAGTCAAATGAGGAACGATAATTTTTTTATTAGCTCTGCTGAAGAAGGAAAGTATGGCATTGGGACGATAGTTCGAAGTGAGGTATTTGTCACCTTTCTTAAAAACAGGAATTAGCTTGTTTTTTTTTTTTTAATGCGGCTGGAAAAATGCCAGTTTGGAATGTTAGGTTGATGATGTGTGAAAACATGTCACAGATTAAATGGGCTATTAATTTAATGTGAACTGAGTGAACGCCGTCCTGTCCTGCACTTGTGTCTTTCATGTTATGGATGACAATGTATATTTCTTCGGATGAGACAGGATAAAGAAAGAACGTGTGAGGCAAATGAGAGCATAAGGAATTGACAGGTTTAAAAGAGTAGACTTCCTGTACAGGAAATGAACTATTGAATTAATTTGCAATGACACAGGGGTTATCGTAGGAGTCATCTCCTGACTGAATCTTGGGTATAAGGGTATTAGGTGTAATCCTGCCGAGAAAAGAATTGATTACATTCCATTGCTGTTTCCAATTATTGCCAGTGCTTTTAATCATGTTCTCGTAATAAGTCTTTTTAGTGTCCTTGAGAAGCCTCCCTAAAATGTTAGAATATGTCCTATAGTGATTACATAAATTAATGTTGAATGGGTGACTCTTTCTTTCTTTATAAAGGTCATCTTTCTTTCGTGGACAGTTCAATAGGATAGTGGTTATCCACGGGTTAGATGCAGTCGAAAACTTATGTCCAAGTAATTAATTTAGTGCTTGCGGTGAGGGCTATGATACTCGAAAACTTCTGATAAGCAATTTCTGGAATTAATGTTGCAAATACTGGTGACCAGTCTGTGCGACTGATTAGGTCTATGAATAATGAGTTGTTTAGCTTGCTCTTAAAACACTGCTTCTCAGTTTTAGGCAGAATACTTCATTGAGTGAAGACAGTGAAGAATTGAGTGGTCAGTTTGGATACTTCAGTAACACCAGCATTAGGAGGAGGACTAAGATTAGATAATATATGGTCAATAAGAGTACCTTGTCCATCAGAAGTGCCATGGATTGGAACAGTCAGTAGACATTGATAACCATATCCGTTGATGCAGGTAACATATTAAGTGACAGGTGCGGTGGGCTCTTCTAGAAGATGAATATTTATGTCTCCTAATATAATGATGTGTTTTTGTTCTATAGATAGGTCATGCATGTTTTGCCCAAAGCAAAACAGAACTCATTAATAGAAGATGAAGGTGATCTATAAATGGAAGCCATAACTAAGTTCTTTCTACGGGGTCTCTTCTGAAAGTGTAGGACTCGTTTTTAAAAAAAAAATTTATTCATGAGAATAGTACAAACGATTAGAATTTTTCAAAGTAGCACCCTTTCGCATCTACACACTGCTGCCAACGAGTTTTTCAGTTTTCGTACGCCTCCAGAAATGCCTGGGCTGGAATGCTGTTTAGCTCCCTCGTCACGGCCTGTTGAACCGCCTCTACCGATGTGTGATGCTTCCCCTTGAGCGTCGATTTTATTCTCGGGAATAGAAAAAAGTCTCGCAGGGCCAAGTCGCAAGTTTAAACCACTTCAGTTACAGTTTTCTATACTGCATAGGTTTACTTTCTTTCTTCAGCAGAATATTTAGCTAGCTCTTGAGTGGCCCTTGTGCAGAGAAAATGTGAAATCACCAATGTAGAAATTAGGTTTGCTATTCACCACTTACCCAGCTAAATTTAATCTACAGGAATTCTGAGTCTGGTGGCATACCGTGTTCAGTCTTTCAAGTCAGCAATTGCTGGTTGCCTGGTGCCTTTTAGAAAGAACTTGAGGCATAGAGAATGCTAAAAAATTACCTACGAGGTGTGATCAAGGTGTGAGATTGGAATGATTGCACACTGGCCAAACCGGCTAACAGGTCGCACTGTGGCAGCTTTTTGCCTTTTCAACTCTATAACTGCCTGTAAGCAAGCTACAGCCACTAAAGTAAATAGGTGCAGTGACCAGTCTATAATTTTTGAGGCAGTAAAAATGAGTGACGTGAAAGATCAATGCATGTGTGTGACATTGCGCCTTAAACTTGGGAGAGCTGCAAACGAAATGCGGAAAATGCTTCAGCGAGCCTCCTAGGACAATTGTACGAGTCGATCACATTGCTTTGAGTGGTACAGTTATTTAAAAGCGGGAAGGGTGTCGACTTATGAAGATTTCCGAAGTTGACGAGCTTCCATGTCAACAGGTGATTTTCACATCAAAGAAGTTTGTGGATTGCTTCTACAAAACAGTGTTTTTGATATAAGAGATATTGCTGAAGATGTAGGCATCTGCTTCAGATCGTGCCAAGTAATTCTGACTGAAAAACTGAACATGCATCTCACTGCTATGAAATTTATGCCCCGTGTGTTGACAGATGACCAAAAGGTGAACCGTGTTAACATCAGTCAAGAACTGCTTGATCATGCCAGTGCTGATGAAAGAGTTTCAAAAATTATTGTAACAAGGGATGAAATCTGGGTGCATGAGTATAACGTTGATACCAAGGCTCAGTCATCACAGCGGGTGGGGTCAAAGAAAGCTTGGATGAGTCGATTGATCATGAAGGTGATGTTGGTGGTTTCCTTTGACTGGCAAGGCACTCTTTATTACAGGTACATTCCATGTGGACAGACAGTAAACAAGGGCTCTACGTGGCTGTTATGGAGTGTTTAAGGGCAGCCATATGCCATAAGAGTCCTCATCTTTGGGCGAACAGAGTTGGGGAGACAAAGCACCAGTTCAATTATTGTTCCTTGTGCATTAGTTTCTGGCAAAAAAAAAATTAAACAACCATTGTACCAGAGCTACCCTACTCCCTAGATAGGGCTCCAGCAGATTTTTTTTATTTCCTAAGTTGAGGTTCTTATTTGAAAAGCTCAGGAAAAATTTGCAGAAGGAGTTGTTTGCTATTCCTAAAGAAGCATTCCAAAAGGCTTTCCAAAGTTGAAAGAAGCTGTGGGAGCGATCTGTTACTAGCAAGGAAACTACTTCAAAGGCAACAAATTATTGCAACTGCCGAGTCTTTTTCTTTTTTACTTATACCTCATATGTCAAAATTAAGTACACATATATGCACTGTACTGTCATTTTTATGCACGTGAGATACAGGCACACCATAATATAACAAACGCAAATATAACAAGTTATTGGATACAACACGATAGATATAAAATGTTTTCTCGCTGATATCGGCATGTGACGAACGTATGCTTATAATAAATGTTGGATATATTGAAGGTGTTTTCGTATGGAATGCAAGTTTGTTACAACAAGGTTAGAGGGTGTTACATTTTCATGCATGACCCTAGGGCCCCTTCTGTGATGTGGTGGGCTCTCCTGTCACATTACACAATGATTGTTCTTGCGATTAAATCCAGGACCATGAGGACATTGAGGACTTCATTGAACAACTCCTGCAGGAACGAGATCAGCTCAGGTAAGCAAATTATACAGTGTTTCATTAAAAGCAAATAGCATTCATGCATCGATTGTATTTTGTACTACTAGTATAACTATTTGGGAATGCAATGTAGGTCTCTTCTCACAAAGGGACTTGCCAGGTAGCAATATGTTGACAGACTTTTTTTTTTTACACAACTTCAGTGGTTGGCTGGACTGTGGCAGCATGCGCCAGTATAAATGAAGAGAGTTTAGGCCTCCACACACTCTGCCACAGTGTAAAACTGGAATTTCTTGCTTCCTCATTTTTATATTAGTTTATACATTTCCCTACAAGCACTGTACTTGCATAAGCATGGCTTCTGTCAGCAGTGCTTGCTTTTGAGCACGTATGTACTAGCATTATAAGTACTGCCTTCTTGAGATAAATATGCTACTTTCTTTTTAGCCCTCCGTGCAACAAACGTTGCGTACTATACAAGGCAGCCTCGAATAAAATGTCAAGTCTAGCTGCCAGTCTTGGTTATTGCCAGTCCATTGAAAAGGGGGGGGAGGGGAGGACTACCAGAGCTCTCCGCAGTAGGGATGGCATAGTAAAACTCAACATGTTGATCTGGCAATTAGTTGCCAGCAGATACTGTCAAAATCTCGGATGTCATTGGGATCAGACACAGGCATTTCAAGGTGTCATGGCAGCAGGCCTTTCATTACTCCATACTTTCTGGATTACCAAGCCTTTGCTTATTATAAGTCTCACATATTGGCAATGTACAAGTGCAATCTGTCAGTCGAACTGAACATTTATCTTTAGTTACACTTTAAAGGGACACTAAACTGAAGCATTGATTCAACCTAGACATTTTCTGCACTTCCGGGCAGCGTCCATTGGTTCTTGGCCGCAGTAAAGTAAAAGTGCTGCTGTCTGCTGGGCTTCCTGACATCTGTCTCATAGAGCCTTAGTAGCCATCTAGCTTGAAAGTCACAGCTCTGCCGAGTGCCAAGCCCAAGTGGGCTCGTGTCAGTGTATTTGTCCATCAGCCATTATAAAGGGCCAGGCATCAAAGCGCATCATCGTCATTACCTAAGCCCACAGCCTTTAGTATCCCTTTAAACCTTTCAATAAACACAAACTGTGCATCGTAGTGCTTTGCATTGACCTATTTGAAAAATCATGGTTGCGTGGTTGCATTTGTTTCTGCTTCTTCTTTCTCCCATACGCTACTCAAACAGGAAAACCACGAAGTCTCTGTTCAACCCCAACTTCGGAAGCATCTTCCGCACGCATCACAATCCGACATACTTCTCCCGACGTCTGTTCCGCTACTCAGACATCTACATGTCGCATGTCACTAACCTGCTCAACTACTCACTGCGACATACCTTCTACCCACGTCGTGGAGCACTCCCCCATGAATGCCACACCCCACACAGCTAAGTTCCTTGTCATTGAGATTGCTTTGGTTGAATGGTGGAGTGGTATGCCACTTAGTTCACTCAGCGCCGGCTGCATTTTTTCTATGCGGCAAAATTACCATGCATACAGAGCGGGGTCAGTCCTGTGCGGTGAACCGCACTTTACTGCGACAGGCAAGCGGTGCAAAGCCAAATGAAATAGCAGACGATGCTTCCTGACCTTCAACATCAAAGTATTCCAGGGTACGAAGTAGGTAATGCATAAGCTAAGTGGACAGACATTCGGTTTGAACTTTGATGGAACAGCAAAACAGAGAAAGTGTATTTGATCAGTAAAGAAATGAGAGATGTAGCAGAAGTGGAGATAACAATGCTCATGAGGATGAGTAGTGGAGGCTGATCTGCTTTAGCATCATAGCAGATGAGAAGAAAGATTTCAGAGAAGTGTTCCTTTATGGTGTCGTTCACTGACACTGCGTTAAGGAGGTGATGTCCTCGAATGTGCTTCATACATTTCTGATAGAAAGAGAATCGTGGGATGTTAACTTCCTAAAAAAATAGCAGTGCTCCTACCTGTAATGGCCTTGATATGTTATGTTGTGTAGTTGTGAAGTAACCGAAATGCTGATTGATGCTGGCCCTCTTTTAATTCAGCTAATATTATGGCTAGACCGCATTGAATTATGTAGTCAAGTTGTTTCCTTAAGGATATCCCACTATCCACGAAGAGTGTTAGCAGTCCCAGTAACGTCCTTTTTCCTGACAGTATAGGCAGGCATATTTGGGATTTAAAATGTCAATACAAATCATGCACGCACCAGCAATGGTTTCACACGACGAAAAGCTAATAGGAGCTCCAACGGAATTGAAGCAAACTGCTATGGTTACACATGTTGGGTGGCATGCATTGCTTAGCAAAGTAGACAGCATTGTTGAGACTGGGTCTGTTCCAAATAGTCACCTTGGCAGATTACATATGCAAAGTAAGATGGGATGGATAAAGCCATGTCGATGTCATATCATTCATAAAGCAGCCTGTCATACTCTCTTGTTGTGAACACTGTCACACTATGGTACCGCATCCAAGTCAGTTTTTTTTTCTAAATCTTTTTACGCTCATACCAGATATCTCACACCCGTAGCACGTGTTTGGTGTGCTGCTTTTTTAGGTGATTACCAATGGCCAAGAGGCAGTGTCAAAAACAGCTAGTCTGCTTGAGAAAATCGCAGTGCTGGTAGGACTTGCGTGACTCCACTTTTTATTATTCGTAATGTCATTGCTATCATTGCTAGTTGCTATTGCTATCATTGCTATCATTGCTAATATCAGCAATGATATTTGTAATATCACTGCTGGTCACCTATTGCATTACTAAATTCGTCAGCAAAGTTAAAATTAAGGAGAGAGAGAAAGAGATATTTTTGGGTTTTTGCAGCTGCCCCAGAATGATTTGAACTCTGTGTCATTACTTTTATTTTTTTTTTTCACAATTTTCACAAAAGCTCATTTAATACTGCAATGCTTATCCCTTTCACCATGCAGGTTTTTGTGAAAGTCCGTTAAGGATACTATTACCCAATGGGCGTCATTAGCAACATAGAAAGCGATCGAATACTCCAGTCATCATTTAGACACCTTGATAACTTTTTTTCCCCTTGTCTGCCCATTTATCGCACTAACATCATGGCATGTGCATCTTTAATTGTACATTTGGGTCATGTTGGAGAGGAACAAACTCAGGTATTGGGAAGGAGTCAACCACTCAAGGGAGATTATCACTTCAGTGACAGTCCTGCATGTTTACGTACTTACTATTTGACACTTACTTGGCAATGGAATGTATGCAATGGAATGTGTTCATTGGTTGTGTGCCTGCCTGTATCTAATGATGTGTGACTGCCCAACTGGAAGTACTGTGGAATTCTAATTTTTAAGACCCAATTCCCTCTTTATTGTTAGGCTGTTTCCTATCTTTAACAGCACTGCAAGAGTTACATGTCACTCATGTATGTAATAATTTAAGATCCAACCTCCATGTTATGAGGTATAGCAAGCCACTGACCAGTCATGTATTACCACGAATTGCTATTCTTTCTGTTAGCATTTCACCTTTTTGGTGTGTACATTAGCATGGTGAAAAACAAATCCAAGCATAGTTTACTGTAGAAATCAGCCTTCTTCACCTGAGATGAAGCCTCTGTTATCAGCAGCGCAGTTCCCTGAGGATTTTGTCATTGTGGGGCAGCATCAAAAAGCATTGTTCATTTGCGCTCAGGGCAAACAGCAGGTACAGGTACAAAAGTACAGCATTTTACTGGCTATGGCAATCGAGGTAGTAAGAGTTTGTTCTGGTGGCTGCCAACACAAGCCACTTATTTTCCACAAGCTCAAGCCTTACCACCTCCTTCTGTGTTTGTTCTCCTGTTTGAATCCATGCCCAAGATATTTTGTTTAAATGCTTCTGCCAGCCCTAAACAGAGGCTGATTGTCGAGAGTACCAATAAGAGTAAGAGGCTTAATGGCCACACTATTGTTACCCGCTCATATTTTATAAACACCTCAGCAGTGTTGGCAGAGACTAGTGAATTAACGTGAGAAAAATGCAGCCAGCAAAGGTGAATTGAGTACAGCCGGTGAATGATTGCTCGGCCAGTGAGCTTGCACTGTGCACGGCTAATGGAAGAAAAAAGTTGTTCAAGAGAGAGTGTGTGTGTGTGTGCATCAAGTGACACATAATTGTGCAGCTGACAGAAGCATTACAAATGGTTTTTCTCTTTGTCAGGGTAAGAAAGCTCAGTGGTTTTGTGTTATGGGATGAAAAGAAGTGTCATTCACTGCATATTAGCTGTAGTTTTCTGTTGTGGTTAGTGAAGTATGGTTGCCAAGTTTTACAAATACTAAGAGCTGTTGCTGTCCCATCTTGAAGTTATATATATATATATATATCTTTCTGTGTATTTTTATTAACCTATACTTTACAACGCATGCATCTTTGTATAGTTTTCTACGAGTCTTTTTGTGATTGTGCATAGGAAATTTTCCAATGACATTTCCACATCTGTAATCTCACTGAGTTATATGCATCTGTTCATGAAACTGGTCTGGAGTATTTCTTTTTACTTTGACGCAGCTTTTCCTACGTAAACCAAGCAGTCTTTCATCATTAAAAGAATAGCAACAGGTTGCTTTGCTCTATGCTATTGAGTGCTGAGTTATTCTGACAAATAGTTCTGGAGCCACATTGTTTTTAAGTATGATCAGTCATTGATGTTCATAAAGGTTTAATGATTGATACAATGTTACTGCACTTATTTGAATTGTCTAGCCATTTGTGCTTGCCTTTACACATTGTTCTGCCCTTTTGACCCGCTTTTGGCATTGGGGGCGCAAGTTTTGCTTTTCTTTTTCTAGTTGTGTTTACAGCAGAGTTGGTATGGCTGTGTAAACTAATGATCGTTGCACTAGAATCAAGTGGTGCTATCAAGAGCCTGGCATAAGAAGAAAAAGCACACACAGCTGGCGCAGGTGCGTTTGTATGTCTTACTTTCTGCGGCACATGCAATGTTTCATTCTACGATCTGTTCCTATGAATTGCTGTTGCTGCGAGCTGATCGACTTCTGCCGAGTGTTTAGATATGCAAATGCTGGAGGGCTTTCACTGTACAGACTGTTCAATTCTGTATGTGTTGAAATCAGTGTTTCCGGTGTGTGTTCTTGTCTATTGCTTTCTGCAGGATAACAGGTATCAGTCCATTAGGAACTCGTCAGTCCTGCACGAGTATTTTCGTCGTATTGATGCGCACTTTGTGCAGCATAATTGATCTGTCAGCTCACATAACACAGTATTTGTAGCTCAAAAGTTGATGCATTCTAGTTGGCTTAGGTTACTTGTCAGGACCTGTTCCATTAGTCAGGAGTAGTACAACTCAAATAGAAGGCATTGTGCCATAAAGGACAGCCAAATGTGATGCACAAGAGATTCAGTGTTCTTTGTAAAAATAAATTGGTCATTGTACTGTTACCCTTTATGTAAGTTGGCTTAACTACCTTGAAGAAGTATCGTGTATCATTTGGCTACATTCTGGTGCACTTAAGACATGCACTTCAGTTAACCTTGTAAGCATGTGTACCCGTTGCTGTCTGTTTTATTCGTTGGAATCACTGTTGCCTGCTACTCATTTCCTTGAGTTTACTGACACGTCTCTGTTGTAAACTTTGTTAGCTTGTTTTTTCTACGAGAGTAAAAAATGACTGTTCAGTGAAATAAAATCTGTAATCTACGAACAAGAGAATGCATGTATTGTGTCCATATTGTGGCATTGAGGTTAACTTTTCATGTATGTATATACTTATGTAGTATGTGGAAATACAAGAAATTTCCTGAGGTATAATGTGAAATGCTTGCACTTTAGTGCACATGGCAAGCATATTTGCATAATGAACAACATATATTATCTCTAGTGTTTTGACGACAATAAATGTTTGCAGGTAGTTGTGAATAAGGAATGGTGGAAATTGTTACGCACAAACATTAATTTGATGAACTTTGCTGGGATGGCACTTTTAAATTAACAAGCTGAGCACTTGGATTGCTCAAACATTATTGCAGTTATACCTTATCGATTAGTTAAGTAAATTACAATTTTATCTTATTAATTTTTTATTCAGTAATTATTCGTGCAAAACGCAAAACAAAGTAGTAATGATTAGCGTGAACAACGCCCTTCAACATACGGTGATCGCCGTTCACGTAAACACCTCCGTTATTGCGCACGCACATGCACACACGCGCACGCACGCACGCACGCACGCACGCACGCACACACTCACACTGTTAGTGACATCTGGTTGGGACAGCGGGTTTAGGAGGCATGCAAAACAAGGCGGCGTGGACAACTTGTAGACGCGCTTCTGCACACACCTATTTTGACTTAACCAACATAGCTGTCCTCCATGCGCTAAGGGGGTCAACATGCGGGCTGGTGACGTCACTCCTGCCGCCCACAGTTTCCCGCACCGTCCTAGCTTTCAAAACGCTCCTGTCTCAGCTTTAACAGTTCTGCCCGCAAGAACGCGACCATGTTAATTAGGAAGAGTCAAATATGTGGGAAAGACTGCTTACAGAACTTTGCATATCTTTAATTGGTTTAGGCTTAACAACGCTATAAAGAAGAGCAAACCTTTCGCTCACTTATCGTCGATACGGTGAACTTTTCTTTTTTTTTACTGGCGCTATGTCAGCCACATTTGTGGGACAAGCTGGAGGGAACAGCCATTTGTAACTTTTCAGGTGACTATTCATGCACGAACCTCGACACGGTTTCGTCTGTGCGTATCCGATGTACACCTTGAAAGCTGGCTTCACGGCTGAAAGAGGCCTTCTGTGGAAAAGCCCGCCTTCTGTAAGGCGGGCTTTTCGATAGGCGGCATAGTTCCACCCGGCGAACAGGAACACTTTCAAATACTCGGTAACTCGTCGCGGTGGCTGAGTAGCAGACTTGTACAATCGTGATCAAAAGTTTGGGGACCAAGGGTTCCGCGATCTTTTTTTTTTTTCGCGGCCTGGGCATTTCGGCTGAAAACGAAAGCCCACAAGTACGCGCGTGTGTTTGATCAGTAAAATGTAGTTAACCAATTCCAGGCCGCGGAGCTGCGCTTGAATATATATATATATATAATATATATAATATGGTGCCGTGGTCCTCAAGCCTTTGATCGCGACTATACATATCTTAATATGCTATACTCAGTTGCTCTGTCTTAAACATTTTTTTATAGTTTTTTGGCATATTGAAAATACATTGAGAGAGGAGTATTTGTGATGTAGCCTAAATACATTACACATTTCGTAGTATCTTCTACTCGTTATCTCAAATAACCTAGATCGAATAGTCAACCCCTTTAGCAAGAGAGCACAAGAACAAACTACATGGCCGCTACAGGCACAATACCGTATAGACTCGTGTAAGGGCCGCACTTTTGTCCCATAATTCTGACGAGGTACGGCCCTTACAGTGTGTCGCAGTATAGGCGGAGACGTGAGGAGGGCGTAAGGTCACGAATGTAGTGTCAAACGCGATGTCGCATGCAGGAGACTGGGATTATAGGTCGTCGGCGGCATTCAGATAGTTGTGTCAGAGGTCATAAAATCGAGACAAAATTGCGAACAAAGCGTCTGAAGTAAGAACAGAGGCCGCTGAAGATGCGGAGATATTTGAGTGTCTTAGGTTTTGGAAACTCTGCCACAACGCGAAATTTTGATGGGTCGGGACAGGTTACCTCTTTGGATACGACGTGACCTATAGAATCACGAGCTTGCGCGCGGCGAACTGGCACTTTTTCAGGTTCAGTTGCAGACCATGACCAGGTCAAGGACGTGAACACTTGCCTATAAGGTGGAGAAGATGCGCGTTGAAAACGGAAAGCGTTGAAAACGATGTGGTCGAGGTAGCATAAACACGTGCTCCATTTTAGGCCGCGCAAAATATTGTCGATCATCCGTTGAAATGTTGCAGGCGCATTGCTTAGTCCAAATGGAATCACGTTAAGTTCGTATAAACCAGCTGGAGTAACGAGTGTGGTTTTAGGGCGATCAACTGCCGACATAGGGAGCTGCCAGTAGCCCGAGCGTAAATTCGACGAAGAGACTAATTCAGCGCCTTGCAAGCGCTGTCCAGAGCGTCGTCTATGCGCGGTAGAGGGCCCACGTCTTTTCGTCTTTTTCTTAAGACGGCGATAATCCACGCAGAGCATGTCGTACACGTGCTGATGACCTGACGCTCTTCGGCTGCGACGCAGTACGGGCGCTGCCGCAATGGCGCGTTGGATCCAATGTCGATGTGTCGACTGACGGTCGATGTGCGGCGCAGATTAGGCTGAGCGACGTCACCAGAAGAACGAAACTGGGCAAGCAGGTGAAGGAGCTAGGAGCTTCGCTATGAAGTAAAGTCATCGGCAATGAAAGGAGTGAATGCGTCAGATGATGGAGGAGCAGAAGTGGGAAGTGCACAATAGTCAGTGAGCTCTGCGTACGAAGCATCCGGTACGTCGATAATAATCATGTCATGAAGGAGCTGAACACGTCCAAGTGCTTCGCCGCAGGAGCCTTCAGTGTTGTTGGAAGCGGATTGCAGACAACTGTATGAGGCCGAAACCGCCTGAAATGTCAAGCGTGGTGAAAGGGAGCGGAGTATCTTTGCGCGTTATGAAGAGTTCCGAAAGAGTGAAGAGGACACAGCCTTCAAAGACAGCGGCACAGAAAAAAAAAAAAAAAAGAATAACTTCCGGCGAGTACGGCGGTATTATTATGTTTTCCCGAAGGACCAGCTTAGCAGAAATAGAAGTGCCGCCGGCGAGAGACTTGTCACACAGAGGCGATAATGTGACTTCAGCACGCGCACAGTAAATGGCGTTATTTCGCGAGAGAAAGTCCCAACCAAGTATAAAGTTGCGAGAGCAGGGCGGCAGAACCACAAGCTCGACAGAACGCCCCGAATAACAACTCTTGCTGTGCGGAGAGAAAACCAAAGAAAGTGGCGTCGTAACTTTTCGTAGAGCGCGAGAGAGGCGTTCGTTTAGTATATAGACACGGCAGCTCCAGTATCAGCGCAACGGTAGGGGCGCCGTCAACAGTAAGGTCGACAACGTTCGAAAGCGACAATGGAGGTCTTGTACAGATTGATGGCGACGCAGTTCTTGCCTCCCGAAATGCAGCGCTTAGTTTTCCTCTTGCGTGGGTGAAAGGCGCCGACACATGGGAGACAACGAGCGCCGACGCGTGGAAGTTAAGCGACGTGCAATTAACGGGCGCTCGGCTGGTGGCCTGCTCGAAAGCGTCGTGTAAAGGTCGCACGTCGTCGTAGGGAAGTGTCTGCACAAAGCCATTAGAGTGCAGCATGCGGCGGCAGCAGAGTGGTGCAATATGTCCGCAGGCATAACATATGGGCCTGTTGTCTTGCGTGCGCCAAGGAACTACAAAGGCGGGAGCATTAACGGGATGACGAACGGGCGGCATGTGGCCGTAGATGTGACGCAACGAGTGTCTGTCGAGGAGGCTGCGTGGCGACGGATGCGTAAGTGAGGGGAATGGCGGCAGGATATTGCTGACGTGCATTGGCAGAGCCTCAGCAACTTGCTCTTGAATAACCCGCCGTAGCGTTGGGGCGAGCTGTGTAGGAGGCGGCTGCGGCAGCGGCTGCTGTTGGGGCAGCTCAGCGAAGAGTAGTTGAGAAAGCTGACGTACAACTCTCTCCCGCGCGAATGCTTGGATTTGTTTGAGCAGGGGTTTGAGCAGGAACAGCTGGATGGCCGAGTGGCTCTCGATCGTGCCAATCACACGATCCGGCTGACTCGGTGGTTGCACTGCAGGCATGGAATAGACGATCTGGCTGGTCTTGTCCGTGTGCTCTTATTCTTCATTACACACCAAACGGTCAGCTCCACCGCGGCGCGTGCAAGCGGATTTGTTTTATGAAAGGATTAAGCTACCTCGTAGTTCTGTACGCCCCCCCCCGCCCCCCTTTTTTTACTGTCGCTTAGGTTTTCTTTCCTCGTTGTCGCTTCCAGACACGTGTGTACATCTTTGTAGTCCGCTGGTAGCGCAGGTGTAAGAAACTGCGGCTTCGGAGGCCCCTGCCTCGTTGTGGTCAAATGGTTCGATTTATTTGATTTATCCTACATGCGTAATGGGCAAATGGTGCAGCAGACGATCCCCGGACTGTTGTATGTGGACGACATAGTGCTTTAGCGGACGGTGCAACAGATTTACAGAGACGTGCGAATATGTGTGGCAACGCAGCGACAAAGCTAGGCCTTAAGTTTAGCGCAAAGAAATCGGGAATAATGATATTTAATGAAGAGACGAGCAATTACGCGGTGTAAATTCGACAGCAAGTCATACCCATAGTCAAGCAATCTACATACCTCGGCGTATACGCAAACAAAGAAAAGACTTACTCAAGCACCCACCAATATAATTTGAAAATAAAGGGGAAGCGGTATGCAGCACTAATGAAACAGCACTTTGAGGCCACAATAAATATGAGATGGTGCGGGAAATCTGAAAAGGAGTAATGGTGCCAGCGTCAACGTTCGCAAATGCCATGCCGTGCTTAAAATCGGATATCCTATCGGGGTTGGCACTTAGCCAAAGATCGGTGGGCAGGTTGACTTTGGGAGCCCATGGTAAGATCACAAATGAGGCAGTACAGGGGCACATGGGTTGGGCGCCTCTTTTGAAGTCAGATAAGCGTAGAGCAAAATTTGTTTTGAAGAAAAACTCATGAACATGGATCAAAATGAATTGGCGGCTAAA
Source organism: Dermacentor variabilis (assembly GCF_050947875.1). NCBI lineage: Eukaryota > Metazoa > Arthropoda > Arachnida > Ixodida > Ixodidae > Dermacentor > Dermacentor variabilis. The sequence goes on from NC_134569.1 coordinate 135,983,862, forward strand.
GTGCAGAAGTATCTGTACCTAAAAAGCGCGGACACAGAATGGAGGAAGAGGCCAAGAAAATTGGCAACCAAATGAAATTACGGGGTTTTACGTGCCAAAACCACGATCGGATTATGAGGCACGCCTTAGTGAGGAATTCCGGAAACTTGGACCACCTGGGGTTCTTTAACATGCACCTGAGTGTAAGTACACGGGTGTTTTCGCATTTCGCCCCCATTGAAATGCGGTCGCCGTGGCCGGGGTTTGATCCCGCGACCTCGTGCTTAGCAGCCCAACACCAGAGCCACTAAGCAACCACGGCGGGTAAAATTGGTAAGCAAGTACAGGATAATTGAAAGTGTAAATAGACAACCATGAGTCATCAGAAAAAAAGTGAGAGAAACAGACAGCACTTGGATGCAAATAATGAAAACAGAAAGGACCATGGATATTTACAAGAATGGGAAGAAAGAAATGGAAAATCTGTACGATAACGCAAAGGGCAGTGCCTTGCTATTTGAGGCTCTAGCTGGTTGCCTCAGCGCAAAAACAAACGAGCAAATACTCGCAATGAGGCATGTGTAGAGTGCAGAAAAAATACGGAGAACACTTAGCACATCATAATGGAATTCGACGGGATACACCCAGTGAAGCCGTTAGAATGTACCCCTGCCAGAAGCGCTTGGATTTAAAGTGGACAGAAGAATCAACCGGTCAGCATTCGAGATAAGCAAGAGGCTTTTACAGTATTAATGGGAAAAAAAGAGAATATATTGACACGACCGCATCCGTAACAGGCATAGGTAGAGGTGCAAGGTATATGGGGACGTTTTGAGGAAGGAAAGAAAAAAATATTAAGGTGATGTATAAAAATAATGCTAGAATAAAAAGCATTTAACACAAGCAGGCTAGGTGACTATTTGTCACCTCCCCGTTTCAAAGGGGGTGCCATTAAATCATCATCATCGTGAGATCGTTTACCGACATGGTTTTCCTGCAGCTCTCAGCAACAGGGAATGGTTGTTTATAGACGTCGCCGAAATATGCGTCCGCAACCCGCCGCGTGACTAAGGTTTGAACCTCTGACTACGAGCTTTGGTTTGAGAGACTGACTACGAAAAACTTTGGAAAACAATTAATCCTTCACGTCAATATAGCGTTTTGTTGCACTTCCTTTTCACAAGAAAACGTTTCTTGGAAGTATCTTCAAAGTAACGAAATACTTTTTACGAGTATTTGTAGTACCATACTCAAGTACTTTTATGAATTAAGTATTTTTTACTCTACTCAACTACGTTTTTCGCGCAATGCTTAGTATCTTAAGTACATTTCTGAAGGACCTTGCGTGCACATGCCTGCTCAGAACAGTTGTTACTTGTTTCTGCTGAGCGCAAGGTCGAGGGTTCGATTCCAGATCGCGGCTGCTGCATTTCGATGGAAGTGAGAAAGCAAAAACGCTCGTTTATTGTATTTAAGTGCGCATTAATGAACTCCAGGCTGTCAACGTTAACCCGCATTTTATCCACTGCATCGGCTCACATTGTGCATTTAAATGTATCTGGATAGCGAAACAAAACAAGAACACAAGAAGAAACGAAGACAAGCGCTTGTCTTCGTTTCTTCTTGTGTCATTGTATTGTCGTGCTATCCAGATACCTTTCAATGATGACCGACCAACAAGCCCGTATCGCCACCCACATTGTGCAGTTTCGGGACGCTGGCTCAACTCGTGGGAATTGCGCCACGAGACATACAATAGTGAACAGAAAGATTCGCTATTGTTGCACTTGCGTCGTGTGAGCTATAAACTACTCGGAATGTTGGCGCTGCGTCATTCCAGAGCGCTACCCTATAGGGCAATATATTGCCTTGAACGCCCAGTGTCATTGTACTTTATGCACACCTCATAGACCTTGCGCCCACCGTGCACACAATTATTTTCGTATTCGAAGAGTCTATCACACGAAAACCGTAATGTCAAACAGTAGCGAACCAGTAGTAGTGCTGGTGAGATAAATTCTAATGATAGGTGGCGGGGTTAACCGAGCAAAAGGCCACGCAAATTGTCCCCCCCCCCCTCCCTACCCTACCGGAAAGTTGCGCCCTCCTCCCCAGCTCACTTTAAGCCCTGCTGTTAACCAACAAGAAGCCAGAGAGAATGATCGTGCACTGTGAATATCGCGTTGGTTGGTTGATCTCTGACTACTCAGCGACTTGCGGTTTTTGTTAGTCATCGCCTTCTGTTAAAGCATTTACCCACTGTTTGATTCCTAACACAGCGTATACCGCAGATTAAAACCAAAAGATAACCAGGCGCGAAATTCAGTACACAGGTGCTGCAAGTACTAAAAAAAAAAAGCCCACTTGGGGGCTTTTAAGTGCAACGACTTAACTTTTTGTTTCGGCTGTTTATTTCAGATTGCACAAAGTGTCGTGACCCTTTTCGCTGCAGAGACCTCTAACAGGGTCGTGGCCGGATTTGATCCTCGGCCGCAGGGGGGAGGGTCAATGCTTCCGACATTACGCAGGACCAGTGCGCCTAATTCCGTGACGTCAGGATACTTCGCCGAACCTTCTACTGCCTAGCACGGCGTGACGAAAGCGCGAACACGATAATCGTAGTCGCACGCTTGCGCGCGTCCCCGTTTGATTGTGTGCGTGGCTGTCGCTCCAAACAGCGTGACGTCACGGCACTGCACAGGCCTTGTGTTGTTTAGGAGGCGCAGAGAGGGCGCGTATTCCTACGAGGCTAGGGTGCCATATTACGTCCCTGGGTGCTGAAATTTCGAAAGTTTTTCACACTTGGCAGCAACGCTACGACATAGCGAGCGGTCGAAACAGGAAAACGGGAGGAACGCGATAAATATTCGCCTTCACATCCTCGATAGTTAATCGCGAAGTAACAGTGTCTGAGACCTGAGTGTGCCCAGGTGCGCATGCTTCGCTTGACTTCGGCACGTTTGCGACCGAGATCAGAAACTCGAGCGTTCCCGAGTTTCACTTGGGGGAGAGCTTCATTGCGTAACATCTTCATGAACGATGCCCCCCTCCCCCTCCCCTCCCCCAGTGGGCGTCCTGTGTCTCATTTTCTTCGCATCCCTGTGTCGGTGACGTATGGGGTGATGAATGAGAGCCTTGTAGGGGGGGGGGGGGGTGTCGCTCTGGAACCCCGCTACGGCGTCCCTCGTGTTGAGATGTAGCTCTGTGATGCAAAGCATGTCAAGCACACATTTACTCGTGTTCACAACGCTGCTTGGATAAGCTGTGTGGGAAGCGAAGCTCGCTCGTGCACCTTGCGAATGCAGAAGCTGGGGAACGTCCAAGCGGGTTTGTTCTTTCTTGATGGCGTCGCTAGAGATTTGAGAGCCGGAAGAAGGCCAGAATCTTGAGTTGCAGCTAAAATGCATATAGTCGTCCTCATCTTGTCCCTATAGGTAACAACGGTACAAGCTTCTCGTATACAAATGTGTACAATCTCGTGTGTAAAACTTTGACGGCCTCTCTACGGAAATCGTTCTTGTGAGCAATTAAGACTGAAATGATGCGTTAGTAAGGGTGATTGGTCTCCAAGTTCGATATTCCTGGTGCGCCAGACGGCCCGTTATATACCACGCCCAGGACAATATGTAGGAATGACCACGTGACGTCTGACACGCGTGAAATGTGTAACAAGAGAAAGGCGCTCCACGTCGACTCGAGAACGCCGTACACCCGTTCCTTTCTTTAATTCTCATTCTTTCGTCACGGGCCAACATTAGTCGTGACCCAGATGATCCGTTCCGTCCATTTCATCTGCTCAGGCGCACTCTACTTTCCCGCTCCGAGTCGCTCAAGCGACCGGAAAGAGACAGTCCGGCATAACGGTCACGACTGTCCGAGCAGAACAAAATGAAAGTAAAAGGGAAAAAACAAACAAAAGAACAGGTGCATTAGGCAAGTCGAAGTGGGCAGAATAACGAAAAGCGAACGTTCGTGTGTTGAGAGGCGCGCGCGAAAGCCTGCATAGTCGTGCGTACGGAAGAAAAGACAGTCTTGCCTTAATCGTTGGCGGCTGGGTCTGCCCGCGCGCAGTGCAGCGTGCGCAGACTGAATACGCATTTTTTTTCTTTTTTTTTTCCCCCTCGCGTAGTGTTTTCTTCGACGCTTTGGAGTAGTTCCGCGCGAAGAAAACCGTTCACCTGACGCAAGAAGGCGGCCGCGCTTGCGTACGCTCACCACCATGCGCCTAGCCCTGGAAAGGCGCGCAGTGAATTGTCTCTCGGCGCTGTGCGCATCCAGCTGCAGCGCACGTGACTGAGTCGATGGACCACGAACGCGCTACCATCCGGCCGCTGGTGAGCTGCTACCGTGGCTGCTACCGTTCGTCGACCCCGTAGCGTATACCAGCTGACTGTATACGTGTCGACGAAACCACGGTGGGTGTGTCTTAGACGCTTTTCGAATCGCCTCGTGCGATCTTGTGGTCGGCACTCGGAAGAGCTTTGTAACCTATATAGTGCGCTTCGCCGACACCGTTTCATCGCTTGTGCGTCAATTGCCTTGTGGGGTTGTGATACGAATGGACGAGAAACGTTGTGCAGCGAAGCTCTTCACCTGGTATGCGCGCGGATCAGCCGAGTTTAACGCGACGCCGCCGTTCCCGGTCTACATCCCCATGTCAGGCTAGATCCGCCCAGAGGTGAAGTTTTGCTGACTAAACATTTTGAATTGCGAAAGCACTCGAAGGGCGACAACCACCTTAACGAACAATGCACTAAATGCAACCGAACGTTCGACCAAGAAACCGGAGGACTTCAGACCGAGATCCAGGTAAATAAAGGTGCTGTTTTCCAGCTTGGAGAGCAGCAACAGTCGTACTGCCCTTATCGCATCACAATCACGTGCTAAGGCGCACGTGATTTGACCCAGTGCCACGTCACCTGAAAAACTGACCACCGCAGAGCTCCGAAGGACCGCGAACTGCCACAACGCCGCGCCGGACAACTGTTACCACGTTGGAAGCCACAGCGAGACCAAGGAGGAAGCCGGTATACGCACTCCAAGCTAAAGTAGACACCGAAGTTCTTCATTGCTTCCGCGAGGCGGGACCCATCACCCAGTTCGTATTCCTTGGCGCAAACACTGCGACTGCCTCGAGCCACCCGACGCGTGGTGTGCTATCCTCGATCTCTGGAAGACGACCGTGCAGTCGCGTCCAGCCAAAGTTCATCCGCGAGACCGGACCCGAGTGCCGAAACACGGGGGCCGTCATGGCCAAGCTGCCTTCGCTCTGCGACTCCAGCTTGCTGCAGTCGCACAAGGGAGCGGCGCCGGTAAGCGAGCCGCTCGCCGACGCGCTGACTCCGGCGAGGGTTCTGCGCCTCACATTCTTCACGCTCATGTTCATCATGGGCGGCGTCATGCTTCTGATGCGCGCCTTCTACGAGAGCCGCGAGGGGTTCACCTCCATGGCCGAGTCGAGCGGCATCCCGACGGGACTCGTCGGCGGCGCCGTGGTCTTGATCAGCGGAAGCGTCCTGCTCACCGACGTCTTGGTCGTCTTGCTGCATCTGGTTCGACGGTCGTCGTCCGCGTCCTCCGTCGACTGCGAAACGTCGTCCGCCACCGTTGGGACGAACGGCCACTTCGTTCCGGTTTCGGCGTCGTTCAGCAAGTGCCAGTGAGAATCGAGGGCGTGTTCCAAGCGTTTACCGCCTGCATGCTCGGTATACGAGTGCCGTGTTTTCGGTGCGAATCTTCTTTTTTTTTTTTTTGTACGACAAAGGAAAACAGTGACGTGACTGCGGTTTTCGCGGTTCAATAAGTTCCGCCTGCCTCTAGAGGGTTTTTTTTTTTTTTTCGCGCGCTGTGTGTTCGAAAGGTTATCAGCGGTGTTCCCGTGGTCGTGTGGTATTCGTGTAGTATGGCGCCGACAGTGGTACAGATATATATCTAGCGAGTATTGTCTGGCTGGATTGTTGTTTTGTGCAATTCTTTACAATGCAATATGTGAGCGAGATTGGTTGTTCGTTGATAATATCGCTCATACGTGCGACATTCCCTGCCACTTCAATTCGCAATGCAAGGAATATGTGATTGAGTATGCTCGGCCGACACATCGGGCTTTCTTTTTTTCGTCACGTAGGGAGCGTGCCTTAACTTGCGCATGTTTTCCTCAACTCGTTCCCTAGGAGCGCGTATGATAAAATAACTGCTGCGAAAACTTTCCTTTTTTCTCTCTCTCTCTCTCTCTCTCTCGCGAACAAATCGAAGCACCTGATTGTGATGATTGGCATTATTGTGCTCTCTCGAGAAAGTGGCACTGCTGCATGTTGATGGACAATTGCTGTGCTGTTTTTTTTTTTCTTAAGGAATCTGTGGAAAGGTTGAAAGTACGTTCTAGCGTTCCTGACACTGTCTGTTTGCAAACAGGCAGAACATGCTATGTTCGCGCAAACATTGTAGTTATAAGAATGATTCATGGTGTTGCTCTCGAGGATTACTTTGTCACCGTCGTGTTACGTCATCCGCAGCACTAAACGTGCTCAGGTCTTCTTTTTCTTCTGAGTATGTTGCGCGCCCGGTGGGAATAAAGACATTTGCTACGTTCGACGCGGTTACGCGTTTTCCTCATTTCTCAAATTCAACGCCAAGCGTACGTATGTCGCTCCGCGGAGCTTGAAACGGCCGTGTGTATAGTGGGATGACCTTATGCGACTCCTCAGCACTCCTGGCTACCTCAACGCCGCACGAGGCAAACAACAATGCTTTAAGTGTACTATTATACGACGCGAACAGAAAACGAAAGCAAACTTATAACGAAATCTTAACTAAAAGAAAGCAGCAGTACAGCGCTAAAGCGCTAAATGTTTAAAAGTTAAAATGAAAGAGCGCAAGTCATTACAGGTCACCGCGCGAATCTCACATGTGCGTGTTCGTATACTACACAGCTGTCCAGGATAGCGCCAACAGGTAGGACAAAGGAATTGACAGAACGCCCAGCACTGGCTTGCATCTAAAGATACACCGAGAAGCACTCGCTTTGCCACACAGTCACGCACGCGTACATCTGATTTTTTTTCTGTATTATCGCTTAATATGGTAAATCTGGCTGAACTATCAGATGGTCACGTTCGTTTACACAGTTCGAACTGCAAGTGAACGGTATAGTAAAACATACGAGCTGCAACGAAGACAGGACGAGGAAAAATTGCACAGTATTTGCATAACGTGTTGCAGGCAGCCGACTGAACGGCACAGTTGCGCCACGCATTAAATTCCTGGATCGAACAAACACTGGCCAGGAGGTGCTATGCGGCAGTCTGAGTGTACTACTATACGCTGACGCTGTCCAGTAGGAAGGTCACAAAAATGGTACGATATTTTGAACGATAACAGAGGCGCGCACGTATACCAACGTTTGCTTTATAGCCCGATCCGTATACTGCCAAGTTCTATGCACGGTCGTCCACGTTGCGAGCAGTGCATGCGCTGTTACGTTTCATCACGTCGGTGACCAGTCGGGCTGGACAACGCCTCAAAATAATCGCGGAATTCGCTGGCACCAAACCGCGGCTCCTTCTGCCAAAGGCTTTCCTCCGCGGCATATAGGATACGTGTTATGGCGCTGCTGTTAGCGTGCGAACTTTCACCGCTGGTTGCCCATAGCCGCCTTGCCTAGAAAGACTTGCCAAGAAACTTGGACTTACTGTACAACTTTTTTAGCCCAGCCCACCGAAGGCGTACTTAAACACGTGTCAGTCTGTCTTTTGTATTCCGGATGGCTGAAATATTTCCCGCTGCCGTCTTTTACTAGTGCGGTGTAACACTCTGTGTCTTGTGAAATCGGGTACGCGTCAGCAATCCATTTCAATGCGTGGGTGAGTGTGCTCCGTAGTATGTGGTCAGTTCAGCAGTGCGCTCTCCTATAGCCTGACAGGCTTATGGCGTATTCGGCCACATATCATGGGGATTATATCCTTGAAGTTATATGCTTGATTTTTCTTGTCGCTTTTATCCCGCTATTCTTGACATTTCCACACCAACTGGCCTGCATGCACTTCTACGCTCGCGCGATATTTGTGCAAACATGCTGCTTCTAAAAATAGACGCAAGAACGTGTGTTCCCGAGTTTTGTCTGCGACATTCGTCGTGCTTTGCCGATGTTGTCGCAGACAAAACTCGAGGACGAGACATGCCCCTGATGTCCGGTGCCGGTAGAACAGGCAAACCTGGAGCACATTATATGGCAGTGCTATGGCCTTGGTGATACTCGGCACCAGGTAATCGAAGACCTCCCTATCGAGCAACGACCGCATTCTTTCCGTGAGTGTATTCGCCCCACGGGACGGCTGCTGGAACGAAAGGAAATACTGGACAGCCTCGTGGACTTCATCCGGAAAGCGTTGCTCCAGTACTTAGCCCTGACAACCCTGCCAAAGGGCAAGACATGAGGACCATTGTACTGGTAGTTCTTTGGCTCAAGAAAGTCATTTGAAAACAACTACAACAACGTCTGTCCTGAGCACTGGTCGTGCGGAAGCAGACGACACGTGAGCAGGAATAGAGTCTCTCTTGATTTCAGAACGCTTCGTAACCGTAACGTCACGTTCGTTTAGACATGGGACCCAGTCAACCCGCTAGAAAAACGAAATTATGGAGTCGTTTACACGTGTAAGAAGGGCGAGTCAATAGCGGTTCACATCGAAGAAACAGAGTTTTCTTTGGTGCATTATTGTACCGTGCGGTTTGCTGTTTAGGGCTGCGTGCGCTATACCTTCGGGATCGCTCAACATAGACTGCACCATCTCCGGGATCGTCCTACATTTTTAGTCGAGTTAAGCGCCGCTACCGGTTCTAGGCGTGCGTAGTTTAAAAGCCGATCTATAGCTCCTGCATGGTTTTCATTTCGGTCTTTTTGTACTATAATTATGCATTATTACTGCTCCGTACTTGGTGCGTCTTCGGTGCGCTAACTTGGTGCGCCTTTTTCGTCCCAAGTTTCATTTTGACGCAATTTTCGTTGTCTACGAGACCAAAGTGGCCATGAAGCTTGCGCCTGGGTGAATTTCATATCGAGGAAAGCCGTGCGTCTCGACGGTCCGGCAACGCGGGCAGTTTTGTAACAGTGGTTTATGAACTCGGCCACGTAGATTCATTCCATTCCTTAATATATACGCTGCAGTCACTATTTCTGCAGCAAGCTGCTGCACACGCGTCTTCCCACCATACCGTTCCACATTTTGCAGCATGAGTGGAGCACAATGCGTTGGCGATCACCCAATATCATTTCCGACAGCTGATCGCACAGTTGCAGGGCACACGCGGTAATGGTTTCGCGTTGGTGGGCTTTCGCTTGAGGCATGCAACGGGCTTCGCAAACTACACCGTGAAAAGGGTCCTGATAATGATAACCATAAAGCATTATTAAAATGTGAATGGCCTATCGGCCTATTGGGAGACATAAGATGTCGACAGGACCAGCTAGCAAGAAATGCTCCCTGGACGGTTGCACCGTTACATGCGTCATGCCCGATTGCGCAGCATCAAGTACAGCAGGTGAGAGGTGTATCAATTATTTTTGAGGCATCTGTTTGAAGCCAGTCATCGCGCACTGAATGTGACAGCCCAGAAAATGATCGACCCTGACTGTTGTCACAACATGCAAGGGTCGATATACCTGAAGCACGCGCTACCGACATCGGTGACCCGCAGTCGACCGCGACCTCGCGACGTCACGTCGCGCATGTTTACAGAAACCGTGAAGTTGTTTTCTAGAAATTGCTGGGCACGGAGCCAGCCGAGACCAGTGCGGCTATAGACTTCGTCTTATTCGTCGCAAAACCGAAGGTGGCGCTTTGGCAGCCGGCGAACCCAGTTTATTCGGCGACGCGATCAGCGTGCATCGTCGATCGGTGCGCCGTATATGAACCTGGTGACGAGCGTCAACACTTCCTTGGGCTTGTCGAAAGCTGTCACGTGGCCAGCTCCCCTCACCAGCACCTGAGAGAGAAGGCGTGCCAAGTACGCTTAAAGTCATTGTTTTACAGTATTTGCAACAGTTAAGACAGCAGCAAAGACAAAAGAGCGAGAAACGCGAGACCAGGTTTGGAAACCTTAGTACGTGTAACGTTACGCGTAAAAGACACGGACAGAAGCAAGTAACGAAGATACACGAACAGCGCTGAGTGCGTATCTTCCACGCGAAACGTTACGCGTACTAATGGCACAACAACAGACCCAAGTAGCAACCTTTGGAAACCTGTCTGCGATAGTGGTCGTAGCCGCGTTACAGCGATAGCCACAACGGGGACATTACAGCTGTATTCCAGTGGCGGTGTGGGTGTAGCACTAACTTATCATGTTCCCGTAGCGATAATGAACATGGTACGCGTCGCATGTGTGGACGGTGGGCAAGGAGAGAAATAACAAAAGCATAAACTAAAGGAGAACAGAGTACTTGCCCATAGCACTTGACGATGCGTTGAGTTTCTCATTGTGGACGGTCCGCAACTGACTGTTGGGTTACTATACGTACGGCAGAAGAACTTCAGTTTGGCCTAGTTGGTGTTTACTGCATATCCTGTGGACCGCAAATAAAGACGGGGACAGGGGAAGAGAACACAAAAACAGCACGGGCGGTAAGTTACCGCCCGTGTTGTTTTTGTGTTCTCTTCCGCTGTCCCCGTCTTTATTTGCGGTCAATATGATATGCAGTATACGTACGACGTCATAACAAAACAGTAAATGTATCTAAGTCACTTCAAATGTGTCTCCCCTCGATTAGAAGACTGGCGCTTCACTTCTCTTCGTGCTCCCAAAGGAGGAACAAGAACAGTATGCGTGAAGCACCCCGCGCCGGCGAACTACACGTCAGGGAGTCACGTATGTGCATGCGTAGAAAAGGAGCGACGCCTCAGTACCTGCTTGTGGGCCGGACAAATCGAACGATGCCAAAGGCACCAAACGAAATACGGAAATGGGAGCAAAGTGTTACTTGAGTGGGAGTTCTATAGGTCAGCCGATAAAGAACGCAATCACGTAAATGCATGCACTTAGGCCGCGTGTGCCTTTGCGGCACGATGTCGTCTGCGCAGTCTCCGAGCACGCCTCCATGCGCTTCCTCTTCAGTGCCACGTTATTTTGAAACGCAGTGCAAAATGATATAGTAAACGGGTGCCCGAGATTAGGCGTATGCACGCTCTGCAAAGGGCCCCTCACCAATTTTGGGCACTGCAAACGGGCAAGCGCGATCCATGAGGCACACGATCACGTGTGCCGAGCGTCGGAACCGCTATGTACACGGCTCGAAAAACAGCTGAAATTTCAAACGAGAGCCCGCGCGCACTTCCTCTCGAGGGGATCACGCTTCCGGTCGCAGAATCAAGGTCACACGCATAAGCACGCCTACGTCAGACGCGTTACCTGCAACCTCGCCGATTTTGGCACGTGACTCCGGTAAATCATTCGATGCGGAATACGCCAAACCGCCCCTGGAAGTGCGCCGCGTAGCTAATGAACGAAGAAAAAGAGACATAACTGGCGGGGCTCGTGACGTCAAAATGAGGCCGCCCTGGATCCGGTATGGGAAAATCGCATGCAGGGAAGGAATATGGTCGATCGCGGCGCCTAGTAGAGGCAAAGGGAGATAGTGTATATTGCCAGTGAAGCTCTATCAACATGCATGTCCGTAAAATTCTGTGCTAACGTTTTTTTTTTTCGGCAGCGTACTAAACGCCCGCTAATGAGAAATATATATATATATATATATATATATATATATATATATATATATAGCCTCTAGTGAGTGAGTGAGTGAGTGAGTGAGTGAATAAACTTTATTGTAGGTCCGGCGAGGACGCGAACTCGTCGCGCACCCGGCTAGTCCCACGTCGGGACCGGCAGGTCTAGCCCACCGGCCCGGTCGCGGGCACGCTGGACGGCCAGGATTTGCTTTTCTAGAGCGGGGCTACGCAAAAGCGAGTCCCACTCCTCCTTGATGAACTTTCAATCCACTGGTTTCCAGCTCACGTAGGGTCGGTCGAGGGTGCTCCCCCGAACCTCAATGAGTCTGCTCACGAGGCTGCGCGTGACCTCACCGACCGCGCTTCCTCTACAAGAAGCACCGACTCCCCTCCTCCCTACGGCCACAGGGACGCTCCCGCTACTCACAACGAGCTTATTAAATTCTTCTACATGTCTAGAAGGGTCTTTCCACCCCCTCACCCCAAGTTGAATAGGGCGCAAGCCGTTTCGCTTAGGCTTCTGCAGACCAGTACGTATCCGTGTCTGTCCGTTCTCCACGAGGCTTACCCGGACGTGTATCGCGACGACGCCTGCCCCTCCTGCGGCCAGACCTCCACTCTAGCGCACATGCTGTGGGAGTGTGGGTCGACATACCCCAAGTGAAAGACGCACAATGCTAACCTCGGTGTAGTTATGCACGTGGCGGTAATAGCCCAGCACTTGGTCCGTGCCCAGTCGCCAGGGCAGCCTCGGCGTGGTGGCGTACTCCATTTGGCCTTTCCAGTTCAGCGTCTTCATGAAACGCTCCACGGAACTGAAGGGAGTAATCAGGTCCTTTTGGCCTCCGTACACCAGCACCTGCAACGGTTACGACACGCACCAGCTATATACTCATCAGGGGGGCACCGCTTGGTCCTCTTCTCGTCGGCTGTGCAGTCGAAAGCTTCTAATAAAAAGCCACTGTGAATCACTAAATCATGGATGATTTGTTGTGTTCCAACAGAATCAATAGCGTCGCCGCCGCTGAACTGCGATGTGCTTATGGAGCGCCAGTCAACATAATAATAATAGTAATAATAATAATAATCATTCAGTCATTCATTCATTAACTTACCGTGCCCAGGAACAACCCCAAGGTCTGAATGCTGGAGCACGCGAACATTAAAAACCAAAAGGAAAGCACTCCAGGGGAATTTAAGCAAACAAAGAAAACAGAATGAGTAAAAAGAACAAGTGTAGTAATAATAATAATAATAATAATAATAATAATAATAATAATAATAATAATAATAATAATAATAATAATAATAATCGTTAACGAAAAAGGGAGACCGCAAGGGAGGGCCGTACTCCGCAGTAGATATGGTGGTATAAATAAATAAATAAATAAATAGATTAGTGGCTTCATTCACTAAGTTTATAAACATTGCTGAACATGCTTGGTGCGTTCCTTTGCGAGTGTAGGGTGCACGATCTTTGCAGCGAAGTGACCTGTATAGCGAAGGATTTTGGAGGTCCCTAGTGCTTCGTTATATGGGCTCTAGACTGTATTATATATTTCAACTAGGAGTGTAAGGATAAGTGCGCGATTATGCTATACAGTGGATTGATTTTGTTTATTTGCGATGTTATGATTGTACGGAGGAGAAAGTTGGCAGGACCAGTGCGCTTTGTGTGCATTTAGTAACGGGTAGAAGTATGTGTACTCAATAAACGAAACGCGTAATGTTCGAGGCATTCTGCGTGAATTATTCTCGCTCCAGTAATCGGCTGATGTGGCGCACGGCGGCCAGCACTTAATATATAAGCATACATGTCCTGTTGACATTTCTATAAGGTATCGTGGAGGCTCTTTTTTTCTTTTTTTAATTGCGAGTTCCGCTTTTCAGGCTCAAGCTTTACCTCACGTTTTATATCCACTCTTGTGGTCTACAAAACGGCCATCCGCAGCATGCAGCCTCATAACGTCACACCAGTGAATTACTGCAGAACCGCTAAAACATTAAACATAGTGAGGGGTTGGTCGAGAAGCGCCAATTTGATAGTGGAACGAAAAACGTGATTATAGTTATCAATTTGGAGCGGCAATCTGGAACGTTATGATGGATGATCGGATGCTTTCGTACGCATTGTATTTCAGAAACGAATCGGCTCTACGCCAACATTCGACGACGTCAGCTTTTGCGAGGCCACGGGGATGTCAAGAAATGGAACAGTGGTATTTTGACGCCGCTTCAGGATTTCTAATACGATGTGGGCAGCGGATCACAAAGCGATGCCGATATAAATTTGCTAACGGGCGGAGCGAGCACGGTTGGAAAGCCTAAGTTCGACATAACGTGCCACCGCATTTTTTTTTTCAGAAATCGGCAGAACTCCTGTTGTCTCGAAGAAAGGAGAACTGACGTCGCCAAGCTGCTTGAATAAATTATTAAAAGCGTGAAGCCACGCACCCCATTTTTTCACAAGCTTCGTAAGTAAGGCTTTGTGAACGCGACACTCGCGTTCGGGCCGGAACATCAAGCGTTAAAAAAAAAAATTTCACTGACAAGAGACACCACGCCCGATCTAACATTAGTGAAGAACGCAAGAGGAGCGAGTTGGAATAACACGTTCGAAGACCTTGGTAGTGACCACAGAATTCTCGAAACGAAATTATTGGAGAATTTAAAGGTCAAACCCAACAAAACCTTCAAATGGACGGACTGGGACCAGTTCCGTAAGAATCGAGCCGGAATGACGCACGCGCCCATCACAGACATTTAACAATGGGCCGAAAAAGTAATGGCTGACGTCAATAAAGTAACAAAGACCGTGACGCCGGAACTTCCCGTCGAGAAGATCGACAGCCGCCTGGTGCACATGTGGGAGGCCAAACGATCGCTTCAAGCCAGGTAGCAGAAACAAAGACACAATAGGAAGTTGAGGAAACGCATAGCGTTACTCAACAAACAAATAGAAGAACACTGCAAAACTATTAGCAAACAACAATGGGATGAGATCTGCAACGAGATGGACGGACAGATTGGCACCGGTCACACATGGCGCCTTCTCCGACACCTGCTAGACCCGACCAAGACCAAGGCAACACATAGGGTAACCATGCGCAAGCTAATACACACACACCAAAGACGAGGAAGAAATCCTTTCCGAACTCTGCGGCAGATACGCCCCTCACAGCCCGACTATTCAACACGGGAATACATGGGAAATCCCCATTTCTCTCTGGACAGAGACTTTGGCGAGGCGGAAATCCGGGCCGCTTTGCAAAAGCTCAACAGCAAGTCGGCCCCGGTACCGGACGGCGTAACTAATAAGACCCTTCGTAACTTGGACAACGAGACCATCTCCGAACTGACCAAGTACATTAACGATTGCTGGACCCGAGGATGCATCCCCGACCAGTGGAAAAGAGCAAAAATGGTGCTCATCCCCAAACCAGGGAAACCCCCAGATCTGGCCAACTTTCGACCAATATCCCTTACGTCGTGCGTCGGCAAGTTGATGGAGCACGCCTTCCTCAACCAAATCAACGCACACTTAGACGACGTGGAAGCGTATCCAGACACCATGCTCGGGTTTCGAGCTCATCTCTCATTATGATCGGCCTCCCCGAGCGCCTCAACGCCATCGAGGGAGTGCATCACACAATATACGCGGACGACGTTACGATCTGGGTGTCCGAGGGAAGCGACGGAGAAATCGAACAGCGATTACAGACCGCGGTCGAGGTGGTGGAAGAGTACCTCGTCGGAACCAGAAAAATCGGAACTCCTCCTTTACCGCCGGACTCTTAGGGGAAGACCCCCCAAGGCTTACATCCAGCATGCTGCATACGAAGAAATTTGTATACGCACCAAATACGGACAAGAAATACCCAGGGTGAAGCAGATTAAGGTGCTCGGACTCACCATAGAATCGAACGGCAACAACGGAGAAACGGTCAGGCATTTGGAGACTAAGATCACGAACACGATGAGGCTCATCAGAAGAATCACCAACAGAGATCAGGGTATGAGGGAGGCCAACGTCGTCAGACTCATACACTCCTTCGTTATTAGCCACATTACTTATGTGGCCGCCTACCACAACTGGTACGCGGCCGAATATGCCAAACTGAACACCCTCATTAGAAGAGCACACAAGATGGCACTGGGCCTTCCAGACAGCACCAGCACGGAACTTCTGCTACAGATGGGCGTCCACAACACGCTTGAAGAGTTAATTGAGGCACACCAAATCTCGCAACTCGAAAGACTAGCGAAGACGCGAACGGGCAGGAGCATCCTGGACAAACTCGGGATAAGTTATCACAAGCAGCACGGCGACAAGACATCCCTTCCAAGCGCGATCAGGGAAAAGCTGCAGGTGGCTCATATACCCAAGAACATAAACCCCGAATTCAATCAGGGTCGAAGGGAGAGTAGAGCCAAGGCTTTACTCCAAGCCTTCGGTAGGGACAAGGAAGCGCTCTACGTAGACGCGGCAGAATACGAGGATCGACGTGCTTTTGCAGCGGCCGTCCTCAATACCGAGAAACAATTGGTCAGTTCTTGTAGCATACGTGTAAAAAACCCCGGGGTAGCGGAAGAGGTGGCGATAGCCCTAGCCATCGTTAACGTACCCCAGTTGTAGATATGTACTCAGTGACTCGCAGACGGCGGTCAGAACTATGCACAAGGCAGAATTTCGCCGAAGGCTGAGGCTGTATACTCAAAGCCAACGCGAACTATGTCACCTCCGAGGAGACGGAGGAAAGACACATTATATGGTTCCCAGCTCACACGTCCCCCGACACCCCCTTACCCAACCTCAACGAGGAGGTCCACCGCGTAGCGCGAGGTCTCACGTTCCGCGCCCGCGAAGAAGGATCCTCTCTTGGGGTTGGAAATCCAACGGAGGCATGAACAGAGAGGGACAGAATGACCAGATACTGTGATATTACAAAATTTTATCAAAACTCAAGGCGGGTTTATCCGCCCCCTAACTCGACTCGACACTCGACAGGGCCCAAGCGGTAGACTGGAGGCAGCTACAAAGACCTTCCCCAACCCCGTCCATCTCAGGAGGATATATCCGGACATCTACTCAGATGATAACTGCAAACTATGCAGCAGGGCTCACTCATCTCTTAGACACATTCTCCGGGAATGTGAGGTTATATGCAAAGAAAATGCAGTTTCCCCAGATGAAGCTGCGGCGCGATGGACGGCCGCGTTGCGCAGCTCAAACCTCGAAAATCAACTATGGGCCATCCAGCAAGCCCGTGAGGCGGCAAGGAGACAGGATCTCCGGACCTCCTCGGGGGCGGCCTAGGCCCAGGCCATGCATTTGCCGGATTGTTAATAAAGTTGTTACCACCACCACCACTACGGCCGGCGTCAGTTTTGTGTTCTTCATGTTTTTTTTCCAACTGAACTGAGTAGCGCTATCAAAGGACGAGTACCGATGATACTGCTTGCGCTGTTCAAATAACTATGGATTACCAACGTGCCCCATTCGTGTATATTCTTCCGGAGCAGACGAAATTTCAACAGACCCTCAACATCAACAGCGCATTCCTCCACCTATATATTGAATAATTCAGTGTCCATACGCATTGATATGTCGGCTAATCCTCCTGATACGCCCCTAGCATGCTGACTGTCCTGGAAAGGCTGCGTCGCCGGAAGAAGCTTTCTTGCGAAATACGAAGCTTTCTAAGCTTTCTTACAAACAAGAAGCTTTCTTTCTAAGGAATCCGTACCGGTTTCCTTTGTACGTCCGTGCTACACTGACACGTGCACCTGTAACTATAGACATTCACGCGCTTCCTTTGTGTCTGCCCGCGCTATAGTGTCAAGAGGCGAGCGAGTTGCTCTGTGGTTGAGAGACTGAAAAAAAAAAACGTCCACTATATCTGATGAGTTGGACACCAGGGACAATCTGACAACTTATAACGATCTCGTTAAGACCTTTTACCTCAGTCGCCGAACCTTCCCCCGCCTCACCCCAAGTTCAGCCGGGCGCAAGCTACCACCCTGCGTCTGCTACAAACAAACACGTACCCTCCACCCGCCCGCCTCCACCTTATATTTCCAGATGTCTACACTACCCCCAGCTGCCGGTGCTGTGGCATTCACCCGGCTACGCTTCCGCAAATGCTGTGGGAGTGCCCAGCACAGTACACACAGACTAACACCACGACTCTCTTGTCGAGGTTTCATGAGGCTCTGCGGAGCTCCGCCCTCGACGACTCAGCACGCACGTGAGGCGGCGGCGAGGCAAGCCCTTGACGTCCCTTCATGGGAGGCTTAGGCTCGGCCATGATAAAGTGCTGGTTGTACAATAAAAGTTTATTCCTCCTCCTATATCTAAACAAAAGAGTGATAGGCTATATAACCAACGTGTTACAGCGAAACTTGCGAGCTCTCGAGGACTTTCCTGACAACGGGTGCTGCATGGATGCTGCATGGATGCTTCTGCTGTTGCCGAACACCTAACACTTAAAAAAGAAGGAAATATCGTGCAGAACTAATCTCACGACGAATGCCGGGGCGCTAATGCGATTAGCATTGATGCAATCTAGCGACACACCGCATTGCCGCCGCAGAGAAGTGTTTCGTATGAGTCGGTGCACGGCAGCTGGATTCATATAGCTCGCGCTTCCGGCCAATTTAACGCGCTGCATCATTCAGCGGCGCTGCCGCGAAGTTGGCGTGTGGATTGTGTAAGTATACATTCAGACAAGCTTGTCTGAATGTTTATGGCGCACGTTCGATTTCGGCCAAGTAGAGGATAAATTTTAAATGATTTTTTCAGCCATTGAAGAGACGGCACATATTACTAAGTGGCACATAGTTACCAAAGAGGGTCGACAAGGAGGCCACAAAGAGTCGACAAAGAGGATCATTGAAGAGCGGCACTGATACCCAGTGAGTGAGTCAGTGAACAAACTTTTATTGGGTCCAGCAAAACGTGATAAAACGCGCACCCGGCTAATCCCATGACGGGACTGACAGATCTAGTCTGCCGGCCCGATCGCGGGAGCGCTGGACGGCCAGGATTTAGTCCTCAAAGACGGGACTTCGCAGGAGCGCGTCCCACTCTTCCTTGGTGAACTTCGGGCCCAGCGACCCTCACTCTCAGAGCATATGAGGCAAAGTAGCAACCTCACCACAGGCCACGCAAGAACAATTCGGATGAATCTCGGGATATATGCTGTTAAGGGACGCCAGATTTGGGTAGGAGTTCGTTTGCAAGAGTCTGAGCGTGACCGCCTGCGGCCTGCTTACCTTGGAGTGAGGTGGCGGGAAAACCCTTCTCTCTAAGTAAAAGAATTTATTAAGTTCATTGTACGTGATAGGAGCGTCTCTGTGTCCGGGGAAAGAGTCGCCCGATCCGAGGGCATCGCGGTCGGTAAAGCCACGCGCAGCCTCGTGAGCAGACTCGTTGAGGTTCAGAGGAACCCTCTCAATCGCGCCGACGTGGGCAGGGAACCAAAGGATGGAGTGTATGGAGGTGTCGCCGTGTTTGGCGCCTTTCAGAATTTGAATTACCTGTCGGGCTACCCGGCCTTTCTGGAATGCTCTGACGGCCACTTTCGAATCGCTATACACCCTTTCTCTCCGACCGTCTTGCATGGTGAGTGCAATGGCCACTTGCTCGGCGACCTCGGGGTTCGTCTTCCGGACGGAAGCACAGTTGATGACTTTGCCCCTCGTGTCCACAACGGAAACCGCAAAAGCCTTGGCGTCTCGGTATGCAGCTGCGTCCACGAAGCTTGCTTCGATCTTGTCCTTGTTTATTTGCTTCAGTATATTCCTTTCGACGACCTGCGTTGTGAACGGGATGAACGTTGCGGGACAAAGGGGCGACCACGCTCTTCTCCCCTATTTCTCTGGGGATTTGCGTGTTTTCAGCCAAGTTCTTGGTGGGTGCGATTCCGATGTCCTCGAGGATACGCCTGCAGGCCGGCTGGTGGACAGCCGAGTTAGCTGGGCCCGTTCCTGATCCTCGGCTATCTCCTCCATGGTGTTGTGCATGCCGAGCCGAAGGAGGTCCTCGGCATGGGTTCTGACGGGCAGCCCGAGGGCTCTCTTGACGAATTTTCTAATGAGGCCATTAAGCTTTTCCCGCTTGGCTCTGAGCCAGTTGTGCATGGCCACCGTGTAGGTGAGGTGACACAGCACAAAGGCGTTGATGAGCCGAATCAGGTTGTCCTCCTTGAGGGCACGATTTCTGTTCGTGACCCTTCGCACGAGGCGAAAAGCATTGTCGGTCTTCGCAATGATCTTGCGCAACGCAGTGCCGTTGCCGCCACCTGATTTGTTGAACATACCCAGGACTCTTGATGGTTTCGACCCTGGGTATCGGGTCACCGCTCCGAGGGAACAGGTGAATGTCACTTTCCGAGACCGGTTTCCAGCCCTTGGGTCTGCCGCCTTTTTCTTTTCTATAAAGCAGAAACTTAGATTTGGTTGGGGAGCATCTGAGTCCGGTGGGTAGCAGGTATTTCTACGTGACGTCTACCGCCTGTTGCATGACGCTTTCCACTTGCCCTTCGCTAGCACCGGTGCACCAGATCGTAATGTCGTCGGCGTAGATGGTGTGTTTGATACCTTCAACTTGGGCCAGATTCCTCGAGAGGCCGACCATGCAAATGTTGAAGAGAGCAGGCGAGATGACCGAGCCTTGCGGCGTGCTCCGTGGGCCCAGGAGCAGCTCGTCGGAGACAAAGTCGCCGATCCGCAGCTTCGCTTTCCTCCCCGTCAGGAATGAACGGACGTAGTTATATAGTCTGGGGCCCAGCTCGAGGTCGAGTCCGAGCAGGGCCCTGGTGTCCCTGGTACTTCCGTCGATGATTTGATGTTGGATCATCTTCCTGGCGTCCTGCGACGAGAGGTCGGCACGGAAGACAATCCTGTTGTGAGTATAGATGTTGTTCTCTTCTAGATATCTGTTCAGTATGTTGAGGACGACGTGCTCCGTCACTTTCCCGACGCAGGAGGTGAGAGGGTTGTCCACGTTCGGAGCCTTGCTCCAAGTCGGCGTCAAAGAGATTCATCATTCATTGAATAGACATGCCCATTCTCGCAACCCCAGTGACCCGTGTCAGCGTGAAAGAGGTTCGTGTAAGAACACACAAATATGGCCACACGCCCACATACCCACTGACCCAAGCTGGTCCGACGGTTGGTCTCGAACCCTGTTGCCTCAGCACGAGCAGCCCGATGCTCTAATCATTTGACCATCGACTACTCAGTGACCCAGGTTGGCGGGAAAACGATGAGAGGCATAGATAGATAAAGTTAACACGCTGAAAGTGCGCGAAGTATACGCGAATAATGCTAATCGCATTAAAAAAGATGATTTATGTACCCAGTGGTGGTATCGTACCTCGGACCTCCAGCATAGAAGTACAATGCTCTGCCCATTTGGCCACAATCGAACGTAAACTTCTATCGTGCCCACTTTGAGATGATTGCCGCGTGTGTCGCATTGCGCATAGCACGGGTGCGCGAGTGCACGCACATGCGCGTGTGCCGGTTTGCTTAATTTGCGCCAAAGACGCAGGAATGAAAATAGGCGAATATACTGCATTTGATTAAACACTTCACAAAAGCTTCGCTTCATACAGATTCCAAGATCTGCGTTGAATCTGCATAATTTTACAGCGAAGCTGTATATGGCTAGCCGATTCGACCGTCCTTCCGTCTGCCGCCTATATGCCGAAAACTCCTTCGGTGCAACCTTATGGGGCATACGCGAAAAAAAAAAGAAGTGACAGCCGCGCGATTGGCTTCGTCAGTAGTGACGCCTTTGCTCTCTGTCGCAGCCGAGCGCGAGCGCAGAAATTCATTTCCGGGTCCGAAATGGGTAGGCCACGCGTCATACGTACTCCTGAGGAGCCGGCAGCTTTCGATCAGCAACGCCGCGGGCAGAAGCGGGAACGAGTTCGTCTACGCCGTGCCGATGCTGCAGCTTAGGCACAAGAACAGGCTCGTGCAGCCGAGCGCCACCAGCAACTGCGTACCGAGGATCTGGAAGACTACCAAGCCGTCGTTTAATGAACCGTCGGCATTAACCCAGTGATAAACACCGGGGCCGCACGTTTCAGCTTCGCTGCATGGTTAACCAGGTATGGAGTGTTAGGGCGGTGATTTTTTTCTTTGCTGAAGTTACTGAGGTCCACCGACTTGCATAATAGAGTTTGAGAACGCTGCCTGCTGTCGCTGCTACCGCTAGACTATATGTACGCGGTTTCCTTCGTCTGCGTTCCTCTTTCCCTTTTGGTACCCCGCCCCTTCCCCAGTGGAGCGTAGTCATGCCGGAACTATCTCCGGTTAACTTCCTTGCCTTTCTATACATCCTCTCTCTCTCTCTCTCTCTCTCTGTGCTGCTTTCAGATGCGATGCCAATTTCTCTTTCTACTAATATTGTTTTCGTGCTGGTGAAACGGGCTCTCTGACAGCCCCCTCGTACGAGTCAATGCTGGCGACAGCCGTACATGAGACACCGTCACCTTGAGGTCCTGGTCGAGGAGGTCGGCCAGCTGGTGCTTGTACGAGACCAGGATGTCGGCGTACATGCTGTGCGTGACGGCGTCGCCGTCGACCATGAACACCAGCCGGCGGCCCACGTGCAGGGCGCGACGCACCTCGGCCCGTTCCACGAACTCCTCGTAGACGGTGAAGATGGCCGGAGAGTACGTGAGGTCCAGGTCGTACGCCTGCCGCAGGCCCGTCAAGTTGCCGAACAGCGTCGTCGACACGGTCGGGTTGCCGTCTGCAACACCCGCCATAGGTTAAGTCATTGTCAAGTCAAGTCATTGTCAGTCAAGTCTCTGGTGCCTTAGAGAACGGTTCACTGTCTTTTGGTGACATATGAAGCAAGTTTTTCAGCACAAAGTCTGTTACTTAGCAGAAATCAGCAAGCGAGGTTTGAACGCAAAGTTCTACAGTGATGACTGATTAATAAATAGGTACCCCTCGTCTATTAAAACGCGGGTAGCAAACGGAACATTTTACGTAGGCTCCACAGTTGCATTTTCAGTGGAAAACCCATACGGCGCAAATTACACAGCAAGCTTCGCTCGTTGTGGTCCCGCGTATTTTGCCACCGTTACATTATGCTTCAGTACTAACTCGCCTAGCTCTCGATGCTGCTTCAGAATATCCTTATGCCATACAAGTATATATTCGCGTAAAGGGCTTCCAACTATACACGAGCGCCAACTGAGAACAGCCAACAGCAGACTCGTCGTGTGCTGTCTGTGCTTGCGCTGAGGACGGCGTGATCTCGCCTTTGCGTGCAGGCAGCACACCCTTTACATGCGTACCGTGTCCTTTCGTCTACGCGATGACTACATATACTCGTCCCATTTCCATTACGAGTATGGGGAATGATAGAACAGCGCTCCCGCGTTAAGCGTACGTTTCATGGACCATTCCCTCCGGCCAATTATACAATACGCACGTCCGCACATTGCAGCAGAAATGTGACGTTCAACAATGGAAACGGTGTATACCAGGCACGCACCCAAGGGGGGGGGGGGGAGCCGGGGGGGCCCTGGCCCTCCCCCGAAATTAAGCGCCATACCCCCCCCCCTCCGCCCCCTACCCGCCCACGCCACTACCCTCACACACATTCCTGAAGCGCCGACAAATCAATCTACTCGGCGGTCAACATTTTGCTGCCTTTTACAGCGAAAGCAGTGTATGACTAACTTCCGTTGTTTGTTTTTTTCGGCGTCCGTTAACAGAAGAACTCATCATGTGGGGCAATCCTGGTGATAGTACAGAAAGGGTCCAATATCAGTGGCACATACCCCTGTAGACTCGGGAACCTGTAACGCGCCCTTCGGAATCTTCGGGATGGGCCCACGTATGGGGAGCGCTTAACGCCTGCTTCACCTCCGCCGCGGGTGGGCCCGGTAATGCAATATCTTCGGCATCGGCCTACGTATGGGGTGTTGTTAATGCCTGCTTCACCTCCACCGCGGGTCGGCCTGGCATTTCACTACCTTCGGGATGGACCCACGTACGGCGAGCGCTTAACGCCTGCTTCACCTTTGCCACGGGTCGGCCCGATATTGCACTATCTTCACGCCGACCCACAGCGGATGTGAAACACTTTGCTTTTCGTTTGAGAGCTTTGACTGTTAGCTTTCGCTGCCATTCCATCTTGACAAAGTAGAATAGTTGTCAATTTTTTTCACTCCTTCTGGATGGCGGTAGTTATCGGCATCTTCTGGGGTGTGGAGGCCAGTTTTCTCATCGATTCGGTGACCGCGCGATTAACCCAAGATCAATTCAGTTGTCACCATCTATTGCAGCAGGCAGGGCATAGTTTATTGTTTTAATTATAGTATTTTATTTATAACGCCCAGCGCAATTTTTATTTCACCATCTATTCAACGATCACGCGCAACGCTGTTGCTTCGTTAGTTCAACCTTCTTTGTTTAGACTGATCCAGGGGCCAGGAAAGGGATTCGGTTCATAGCCAGCTGGGCTGTATGCTTGTGGAACGAGTTGCGACAATTGCGTTTAACTTTTCCTTTTGCTTCATTATTTCCTCGAGTGACGGCTCGCCGCGACGCTGGCAGATCCTCGGAACCACATATCCGCGATATGGGTTATATAAGGGGGGAAATAAAATATTGCGAAACAGCGTCCAACTTCAGACATTGCAATAACCGTTCAAACCATAAGCAATATGACTGTCACCCGTTACCCCGGCTGGTTTTTCCCAAATTGTACAGTGCTTTTCGAGCAAAATTGGCAACTGGAAACAAGAGTCGCAAGGAGATGAGACATTAAGCTGTCTACTAAGGGACAAAGCCAAGGTGACAGCCAAACAGGGAGGAAAAGCGAAAACTGTTTGTAAAAATATTTATTAACCAACATCTTTTTATTTAGAAAGGAAGTAGAGAAAACGCTGGCGGATGTGGAGAATAATTCCGTGTGTTTTGAATGACGCTTCTACAGTTATCAGTCGAGCCGCCTGACGTAGCCACTTCCCTGTTGTGCTAATGGGGATGTTTTTCTAACCTTCCGTGGTGGGCGCAGTATGTCTAGAACCGCAGAGTCCTGCTCTCTACGCGGTTTTACGGGACTCGTGACCACGCATCGTTACGTAACTTCCCAAATAACAACACGAGTCGGTTTCGGCACTTGGTAGAGCAGTAAACGAGGGATCCAAAAGAACTGTGATTGTTGCAAAAATAATCATTTCTCTGTAATTCTTCCAGAGCTAATTCAAAAAACGCTACTAGAAATCTTTATTTAGCACTTTCCCTTGTTAGCTTGTTCTCGGCAAGGTTCTTCCTGCCCATCTTTCATGCGCGAGTCAATTTGATGTGGTTCGCTGTTTGCCAAGTAAAGAAGAGGTGTATCTCACAGGCGTACCTGTGAGATACACGTTATTTCAATTCTCTTTTGCGGGTTTACTGGTATTTACGGCGAATGGTGAGATTATTCACATTTGTACTAGTAAAAGTACCCTCCCCCTCATTTGCATAGAAAAGTTACCTTTGGGTTGGCCCCCCCCCCCCACGAAAAAGGATCCTGCGTACGTGCCTGGTGTATACCAACTCGCAAATAATGGCGTTTTGATACCTATCGCGGTGTTCTGCGTTAGCAAAAGAGTTGCTCTCATTGGCTAACACTGGCTAACGGGAAAGAGGTGTACGTGCGGGGAGGAAGCCTGCCACCAGGCCGAAGTGCGTCGAATAATGTTGCCCGGAAGAAAAATTGGTTACGCGCGTATAGTGTCGAAGGCTATACGTAAACGCGCATCGCGTATTTTCAGCAATATCTGCTTAAAGGCACAGCTCTGGGAGTGCGTGACTTCCACTTTTCTCGGCCTTCTGGTCTTTCTTCTCTTCTTTATTTTGACAGTCACCGCGCGAATGCAGGCGTACGTGTCGTTGTTGTTGTTGTTGTAGCCTGTGATGCGTGTGATGCGTGTGGCTCCTACCCACGATGGGGGATTGGCCAAGAAATGGGTGGATTATTCGAAATTATTATGGAGCATAAATTCCCTAATAGCTATTGAAATAGCATTGAATAGCGCAGAATTACATGTTAAATAAAATCAGGAAGGTCAATTGAATGATTAATACTTAATTTACGTGTCCCTGTCCTCCCATTTCCTCTTCGTTCTTTCTTTTTCTTTTCTCCTGATTTTTCTCCTCTTCCTCCTCCCACCGTCTCTCTCTCTCTCTCTCTCAAACACACACACACACACACACACACACACACACGCACGCACACAATTTCCTTTTTCTTAGCCTAGCCCGACTCGCCGGTCACGAAATCGCCTGTGCATACGCGAGCGCCCGCACGTCGCATACGCCCCCGACCACTCGGGGACGAAGAGCCCCACGCTAAACAGACCCCACCTAGACGTTGAGCGTTTGAGACTGTCGTTGTGACGCGACCGCGGCCAGTTACCTGGGCGTTCCTGAGAAGGGGCCCGACAGCGCGTAGTTCGACGCCTGGGAACAAAGGGTACTTCCCGCACCGCGCTCGTCGAAACGTTGAAACCGCGTCCTTCGCCGGAACCCCCTCATATCGTCATAACGACGATGGCCATTGAGCGCTAGCTGCCCCGGGGGTCGCGCAGGGTATAGACGACGCGGTCTTTCGGAACGGCTTCGTTCCCGTTTCTCGCAAACGATTTGACTCCGTTGGCGTTGACCACTGCAGCCCTAGGAGAATTACCGGATATATTTTGCGCTTTTCTGGAGCCGGTTGCAGCTGCTTATGCACCCCGCCGCTCTCACACAAACGGTGCGCGAGCACACGCGGTCCCGACAAACGGCTCGCGCGCGGAACTATACTAGCTATACCATATACTATATACTATACTACTATAATAGCTATACTAGCTATACTAACTATATTTTCACGTTTTCCTTATTCGTTATCTTCCTACTTCCACTAATTGTGTCCGCTTTTCTCGGCCGACGTTCAGACGTCAGCCATTGGCCAAGCATTTACGGTGCGGCCAGGCGTAATATTATTCTCCCCTCTCTCTTCTAACGACCACAAATAAAAACAGAACTATTTGCACTGCTGGACGATCGGCGAGCGCAATCGTAGTCGGAGACTGTAATCGACCTTTCCGACTACCGTTTTCTTTGTGTGCGTTTCGCCGTAACCCTTAAACCCCTTGATCAATCGTTTCTTTCACTCTCTTAATATATCTCAGGAGGAAGCATAGCACCTAAGCAAGTAACCCTATACAGGGTGTTTCAGCGAACACTTTCAAAAATCTTTAAAAGCTTCCTGTGGCAGATATCATAATTCTAGTTCATGGGCTGGTCTACTCGAAGCGGCGGACAATACTTACACAAAAAAATTGAGATGCAAAATATACTAATTATTAAGAAGTCACTAATTAAGTTTTTAACTAATTACATTAGGCCCATATTGCAATTTACAAGTTCTAGCCGTGGAGTTCGCAAGGCGGATCCACTTCGAACGAGTTTTCAAGGTGCCACCAGTTTCGAGATATAAATTCCTCAACTTTGCGGAGAAATGCATTGGCGTTCCAGTTAATTTGCTAACAAAACGACGTTTTACGCAATACAGCACATAAGTAACTGGAACGCCAATGCATTTCCCCGCAAAGTTCGGGAATTTATATACCGAAACTGGTGTCTTCCTGAGGATTCTTCCAAGTGGATGACCCGCCTCGAGAATTCCATTGCTAAAATTTGTAAATGGCAATATGGGTCATAGGATAATTAGCTAAAAGTTAATTAGTGAATTCTTGTTAATTATTCGCTTTTTCATTGCATTTTTTTGTGCAAGTAGTGTACGCCGCTTCGAGTAGACCGGCTCATAAACTAGAATTGCCACGGGCAACCTTTAAAAATTTTTGTAAGTGTTCGCTGAGACACCCTGTATATAGTGACTAACGAAAATTACATCGCTGTTCCACGTTTCTTGAGTTGGCGTCGGCTCTTGTTTCACTCAAGTTAACCAGTGAACGCTGCAATAAACTGGTGTTTCTGTTCGAGGTGAGAAACAAGCAAATATGGTCGCAGCAAAGTGATGGTTCGAAAACCATTCACTGCAATCCACGATGCCTAAATATTCAGACGGCAGAAAGGTGGCAGAGCAGCTAAAGTTCTTTAATCACGGCACCATAAGCCTTTGTGTACGGTTTGGAAATGCGGGATCCGCATTTCCTTTATTTAACGCCGCGAGTCCGTTAGTTCCAAGAGACGAACGGCATGCCCGTTATCAGTATGACAGAGCATTCTCGACATGAAAGTAGCGAGCTCAGCATTTTCAAGAAAAGAAATGCAAGCAAGGCAGATTACGATTATATCGCTGTGTGGCAAATACACACCCCAAAGGGTGCAACTGTTTTTAAGGTTAAGCAAAATTACACCCTTTGGATCTTATCTTGCCACGCAGCGATAATCGTCATCTGTCTTGTCCGCATTTCCTTTATTTAACGCTGCGAGCCCGGTACTTCCAAGTGACGAATGGCATGCCCGTTATCAGCACGACAGCATGACGTGGCGCGCAAGTGAATGACGCTAGGCTGATGTCATATTTACGTACTGCTTGGCATTCGGTGCGAAGCCTCACATTGAGTGACGGGCATTCTGGCCGCTGACTTAGCCAATCAGCGTTCACGTAAACTTGTATGCCTTGTAGTGAGCGATCCAAAATCCAAAACACGGCCTTTCCTCGAGTGAGATAGTTAGGATGTACATTACTCAGTGGACTGCTTCCCCTCTACACACCTCTTAGCGATCCCCGGGCTATCTACATATGAACGACTATAAACGCCGCCCGAATACGAGACTATAAATTGAAATCCGTGACGTCACACTGACGTTACAGCGCAGCGGTTTCGGCACGAAGTTTCTTTTTTTTTTAATATGTGGAACTTTGACCTTCATTTTCTCTTCTAGTAATCAATCCATTAACGTGAAACCAACTGAACTGAAGAGTTTTGATAGAATATTTTATCAGTCTAAGCTGATTTAGTGTTTCTCTTTAGTCTCCCATTACCTCCTTTTAATACGTGTTTTCAAGAACAAAACTTCATCTGCGAGCAAGCGCTGGTGGCGCCGTCTGTCTTCGCCCTCGTCTCTTGCGCTAATGTATATACTCGGTTCCAACGGACCCGTTGCGTGAGCTTGCCCGAACGCAGGCGGCGCACCTATGATGTCCTCCAGGAGGTCCTTGGCGGCCGTGTAGTTCCCGCGGCGGATGAGGCGCCCCACCCGGTTGTACTGCTCCCAGAGCAGCGCCGCCTGGGCGTCCGTCAGAAACCCGGTCTGGTGCAGCAGCTCGCTGTTGTCCAGCTGGTTCTCCGGGTCCACGAACGGGCTGGCCAGGACGAGGCCCTTGAGCCGCGGCAGGGAGTCTTCGTCCCGCATCATGTTCATCATGGTCGCCAGTGCGAGCGCGAACTTGGCTGCAGCGGACAGAAAAGCTCGTGCGTTATACTATTTCCGAATCGAGTCGTACACGAATATTCGAGAGAAGTAGCCTTCGAATATGGAATGGAATATTGAATAGGATATCTAATGTTTTCTAGTTAAGCGACGGGAAATGTAACGTTTGTGTGCAGTACGTCAGGCAGAAATATAAGAATGAAAGAAACAAAGAAAGAAAGAAAGAGGGAAGGAAAGAAGCATATAAGTGAGAAACAACTGTATTGTTATCTGGCAGTCACCTGCAGAGTGCTATTCGCTAGGGAACTGCAAAATGCCTCCGCACAACAGCCGCTGCTCCTTCTGCAGCGTAATCATTCGGAACCGCCCTCACTTCATCACTCTCTCCCTCGAGGTTCCAGTGAGTGTTGTAATCCCTTATATTCCTGCAGGAAAAGCATATTCGACTATTTTTAATAGGGAATTTTCGAATCGAATGCAGCCTGTGCTCTCGGATCTCCTTCTGTGACGTCAAGAATGTATTTTCAACTATGCACAAAACAAATAACCTTGAAACTCGAATCGAATAGTTCTTTCGAATACGAATCTAACAGCAAGAACTATTCGATTCATATTCGAAATTTGGAAATTTGGAATATATGCCCGTCCCTGCTCATTAAACAATAGACTAGGACCATGTTTCAAAACGTCAGCTCATGATAACCGTAAACGCCGGCAGGCTACTACCATCCGTAATCCTCGCCGAATTGGATTGGATAAACTTTATTAAAGGTCCCACAGGACGCGTGTCAGCGCGCAGCGGTCGTCTCCCATGCAGCGACCGGCAGGAAGTACCTGGGGACCGCTGCGCGGGCCTGCCGGCCACAGGCGAATCCGGATCTATGGGTATATCTAATTTTTCCGTAAATCGAAGC
This sequence comes from Dermacentor variabilis, assembly GCF_050947875.1. Lineage (NCBI taxonomy): Eukaryota > Metazoa > Arthropoda > Arachnida > Ixodida > Ixodidae > Dermacentor > Dermacentor variabilis. The sequence continues at coordinate 136,013,887 of NC_134569.1, forward strand.
AATCAACTTACACGGTTGTAACAACGCGCGACGATGAGTAAAAGAACGACTGCATCAAACGTGCAGGCCGATGACTCATGGCGCATCGAACATTCACTGTGATATACTATGGCTAAACTGCTCTGGAAGTTGGCTTCTTCTGAATATTGGGCTTCCGCGGTGATGAGAGAGAGAGAGAGAGAGAGAGAGAGAGAGAGAGAGAGAGAGAGAGAGAGAGAGAGAGAGAGAGAGAAAGCGCCATGCGGATAGATGTTATTTAATTCAGTCAACGGCGTGGCAAGAAGAAATGTGCATGTCGTACACGAACATGTGAAGGAAAATTTCTTATCAGGGTTCCTTCAAAGCTGGGAAACGCGCCGCCCGTTTCGGATGGGGATACGTACAGACGTCGTTACAACCGTCAGGATTGTATACACACACACACACACAAGAGAGAGAGAGAGAGAGAGAAATAATAATGACTTCCGGCGTTTTACGCACGTGCAAAGCCGCGGTATGGCTATGGGGCACGCCGTAGTGGGTCGGGGACTCCATGATTAATTTTGACCACGTGAGGTTCGTTAAAGTGCACCCAATGTACGGTGCACGAGTGATCTTGCATTCCGCCTCCACGGGAATGCGGCCGTCGCGGTCGGGAAACTCGCACCCGCGACCTCGTGTTTAAGAGCGCAGCGCCGTAGCAGCCACTGCGGCGTGTGATTGCACACAACCATCACTCTGGGATTAGGGAAACACTGCGCGCCCTTCTTTTGCGCTGTATTGTTTATTATTATTATTATTATTATTATTATTATTATTATTATTATTATTATTATTATTATTATTATTATTATTATTATTATTATTATTATTATTATTATTATTATTGCGAAGCATTCTATGCCTCATTCTTGGCACTTTGCGGTAGCTACGTAAATAGGTAGGTAGGTGCGTGGGTAGGTTCCTGTCTAGCCTCGATTTAATGATGATGACAAAATGTATTTATTAAGGGATGGCTCGAAGGCCTATAATGGTGAATAAAAACGAAAAGTGTGTGACCGACGACGGAGCCAAACCTATGCCATCGAGCACAGCAGCCCGGTGCTCTAACCATCAGGCCACGATCGTTTCTCTCTCCCTTTTTTTTTCTTTTTTGTTGCCACATTGAACAGCACAATCACAACAAAAAGGTGCATTCGGGACACCTGCAGTCTCTACGAACTGGCTCTAAATTTGAAGCGATCGACGCTTCCGCCTCGTTCCATTTGCTCGTCTTTCCATGCGTGCGACAGCTCGCGCTCTATCTCCGGGACCGGCCCACTTTCATCGATACGTTATCCAATTCCTCGTGGTGCGCTAGGTAGAAATTGTCCGGCGTTATGCTGACTTCGTGGTCGCCTAAATTAATCGTGCTTTAACATTTCTTCTCAGGAGTACACACGTAATCGCCGTTTTAAATGCTCCCCATGACATATAGCCATATAGATACGTACGATTGCATACTGTGTAGTCGCCGATGACCTCGCAACCTGTGTTTCTCTCGCTTACGCTCGTCCACTACCCATGTGGAAACCAACAACTGCTACGTAAGCTCGCGTCGAACGGCCGGCTTGGAAATCATGCCGTTGCCGCCATACGACAGTCTTTAATGTGGTCGTGCTGCTGTCGTCACAAGCAAGTGCCGCACGCTCACGACTCACGCAGCTACTCAATTTACACAAGCGCGTTGGTGCGCCTGGTATCGCCTTTGCGGGTACCCCAAACAATGCTAGATACAGCCAGGTGCTTGCAGAATGATTCGCATAACGTCGATTTCCACAGTACGTAGGCGATGATGATGATGTCCATAAAATATGGCTCGTACACACCCTGGGGGATTGGCCAAGAATCTGCACAATTTATTTCTCGCCACTGCCGTTCCATGCGTTCCGCCTTTTTTCTTTCACGTCTCTTGATTTCTTTTGTTTATTCACTTGCACGAAATGCCTTAGCGTGGTATTTTTTCCATGCAGTAAACGCCATCTCTGGTTTCATTTAATGATGTACGATAAGCTTTTAGATTTAGCTTTTACTGTTTTATTCACTACTTCACATGTTATTTGCGAAACTAGTCGCAGCGCACAAAGCACGAACGACGTTGAAATACACAACACATTATTTCAGTCGTGTTACTTGGGGCTCTTTATAAAAATTGTACTATCTATCTATCTATCTATCTATCTATCTATCTATCTATCTATCTATCTATCTATCTATCTATCTATCTATCTATCTATCTATCTATCTATCTATCTATCTATCTATCTATCTATCTATCTATCTATCATTTATTTTTTGTCATTTGTCCATTTTGCTCTTCCTGATTGGACCTTGTGTTGGGCCTGCAGTATATCATATAAACAAACCTGCGGCAGTGGTTCACTAATGACTATGGCACTTGGCTGCTGAGCACGACATAGCTGGTTCGACTCACGACGGCCGCATTCCGAAGGGGGAGCGGAATGCGCAAACGCTCGTGTACTTAGGAATGGTAAATTAACACGAAAGACAGGGACGATAGGAAGGCGTAAGACACGTACACACAGTGTCTTCCTTTTCATGCATGTCTGTCTCTCTGCTTTACCATTCCTATTGTCGAACCAGACAGTCCGATAAGCTTAAATTCTGGTTCATCCTGTTAAAGAACACGGGCCAGGTGGTCGAAATAAATCCGGCGCGCCCCCACTGCGGTGTCTCTGGGGGCCCGTGTTTGACTTTGGGACGTTAAACCCCACCGTTTGATTTTGGTTGACGGTATATAAATAAATAAATTAACCTCTGCAGTGGCGCTGTGGAAAAGTACAACGAGATAGCGCGTCTATGCCAACACGCGAAAGCCCTGTTGCTCTTCGAGTTGCTTGCGGTCTGCACTATAGATACAGTAGGGCGAACTGCGGGACAGGACGCAAGAAGACGCGGCCGTTACGTCCTTCCTGGGTCCTGTCTTCGCTCTGCGCTATGGTATTGCTCGTACCGCCTTCTGAAGATTTAACGTATATCAGACGAATCGAGGATTGAGGTACGCGCTGACCAGCGCGTCCTGTTATCGCATTGTCTTATCGTGCCTGCGTAACTCTCGGCGGCGATGAAGAAGTCCGCGTGGTGGCACTCGGCAGCAAAGATGACGCAGAACTGGCCCATGAACTCGTAGAGGTCGGCGGCCGCGTCCGAGGCGTTGGCGCAGTACCAGTGCTCGTCGACGCCGTCGTGCGAGTGGCTGAAGCCCGTGCCCACGGGCTGGTCCACGTACACTACCGACGCCTCCTGGGCCCACGTGTGCGCCCGGAAGGTGGCCGTGCCGTCGGCGACGGCGCGCAGGGGTCCGTGCTCTACCAGCGCCCCCATCATGGAGGGCGCGCCTGGTCCGCCCTGAAGCCACAGCACCAGCGGAGCCGCGCTGCCCGAATGCTTCTTCTGCACAGAGAATGGACGCGCTATGGCTGGTAAGCATTGTACTTGTCCGTAAACAAGCGCGCGTGCGCTACTGTGGTGCGCAGGGAGGAAATAAACACTGCTATATCCAGATGACCGGACTCCACTACACATCCAGCTGTCCACCTACGTGACCCAGGTGAATGGACAGCGCTCTATAGTTCCGCTTGGGTACCCTTTACGGGTCACCTCCCTCGCGTACCTGATGACTCGAAAAACAAGCTCCTGAAGTATACCCATCATATGGAATGATTCAGAATTGAGAGTTGGGCTCGCAGGCTCAGCCCCGTTTAATGGCTGCTCCGTATATATAGATCAATCACTATTGCCGGATCCACTTAATTCTTCACACTATAGGCTTCCAAGCTTGCTGAATGCGTCTTTTTTTCTTAGTGCTCTCTGTCTGCAACGCGCCCTATCAAAGGCAGACAGAACGGAGTATAGAACTATTAGTGTTTCCCCAAGTAAACTAGTGCAACACCCCCGCACCCAGCCCTCTCCGTTTAAGTCCCGACATTCTTCGATAATTCAGATCCGTCGCGGAGTTCTATGGCGTTCTGCTGCTGGCACGAGGTCGCGGGTTCGATTCCCGGGCGCGGCGGCCGCATTCCGACGGAGGCGGAATGCAGAAACGATAGCATGCCATACTTTGGGTGTTTGTTGAAGAACCACACGTGCATGGTCGAAATTATTCCAGAGCCCACCACCCTACGGCGTCCTTTATAAGACATAACCCGTTGTGCAGTTTCGGGACGTTAACCCCAATGTACCTTTTTTTAAAACCTATTAGGCTGAAATGCAAAAACGCTAACGTAACGTGCCTTCGGTGCAGGAGAACCCTACAGGTTCATGGTCAGAATTATTCCAAAGTACCCTACATATATGGCGACCCTCATAGCGAGCGACTGTGTCGCTTGGCGAAATAAAACTCCATTAATCAAACTTCAAGAATTAAGATGTGGGCAAACGTACCATGCAGAGTTCTTTTGCAGCCGCACTTTTGCACACACGCTAATGAAAATTAATCCCGGCCACAGCGACCGCATTTCGATGGGGGGTAGAGTGCGAAAACCCCCGTGTACTTAGAATTATATAGGTGCACATTAAAGAACCCATTCATGATGGTCCAAATTATTCGGTATTCCCCCACAACGGCGTGCCTCATAATCAGATCGTGGTATTGGCACGTAAAGCCCCGTAATTTGATTTCTGATAATGTAAATGAGCACATATTACATATCTTCTTAGATGCGCAAGCGTTGCCCTCCGCTTAGCAAAAAGCGCGAAGCGCGTCATCCTTGTATATATGCGTGATGGACACTATGGTTATTCACTCCTAGCTGACCATGTCCCAACAAGCGGAAACTATAATCAACCATTCGCAGTATGCATATTATGACATTCATTCGCGGTTTCTCTGCGCGTTGTTACGTTTCGCCTACGACGCGCGGTTTAGCCGGCGCGACTGCAACAAAGCGGCAGACATTTTGGCCCGTTCGGCGTCGCCGCTACGCTCCCCGCCAAGCGCGTCCAGGCATGTTCCGATGCCACGTGTCTTCATGTGCGTGTGTGAGTGTATGTGCCATTGTGCCCGACCGGCGGCGATACGACAGCAGGGGTCACCTTCTCCTCCCAGCCATTGTGCCCGACCGGAGGCGATACGACAGTAGGAGTTACCTTCTCCTCCCAGCCATTGTGCCCGACCGGAGGCGATACGACAGTAGGAGTTACCTTCTCCTCTTTGTGCCCGACCGGCGGCGCCACGACAGTATGCGTCACCTTATCTCATTGTACAATCACGTGCTCGTCTATTGAGGGGTTCCTTCTTGCCCTCAACTGCGAGAGTATAAAAACAGCTGCCCCCGGACGCAAAAGGAGGGCTCCGATTTCTTCTGTTGAGTAAAGTGCACTCCCGTCTCTCTACTTCGGTCAACCTGACCGCCAACTCTTTGCGATGTTAAAATAAACAAGTTGTTTTGTTGTTACCAGTCGACTCATGCTTTGCCGGGACCTTCGGATGCTTCCAGTTGTACCCCAGGCCGCCAGGCCAACGCTACCCTTGGGGCTTGCGACCCAGGTGCAACAACGGGCGTCAGCGCCGAGTTCCCAACAGGTCGTACCATCGGTGCGACCACAACAACCGTTGCCATCGGTGGGACCCCAACAACTGTCTGCCAGCGGTGAGATCGCGACAACGGAGGCCAGCAGCGAAGAGATGCAGTTGACTGTATGCTGAGCAGCTCAACGACGATCCGGGAGCAGTGCAACGAGCCCTGTGTGATGACTGGTTGCCTGCAGCGGAACGACTGCGCTGAACTCTTGGCTGCGAGGTTTGGTGAGTGCGGGACTTTCTTCTTCTGAGCTTTGCCAGGCTTTTGTTAGTGTCAGAAACAGAGCTGGTAATTGTGGTTGTCGTTGCTGCCGGGTTAGTTTGCGGCAAGACAATAGTAAGCAGTAGAGAAAGCAGCATTCAGAGCAGCCATGGATTTGAAGTCGTTGCGCAAACCGAAATTGTTGGAGCTTGCAAGAGAGTTGGGTCTGGATGTCTCGGACAAACTCAGAAAACCAGAACTGCTAAAGGCTATTCTTGAGTTAGAGGCTGAGGATGACGAGCTGTCGGAATGCCTTGAGACTATTGAGGAGAGGTCAAAAAGACAGGAGCGCGAACTTAAAGAGCAAAAAGAGAAACAGGAGCGCGAACTTAAAGAGCAAAAAGAGAAACAGGAGCGCGAACTTAAAGAGCAGAAAGAAAAAGAAGAGCGCGACCACGCTTTGGAAATGAAGCGTCTCGAGGTAGAGATGGAACGCGCTCGTAATGGAAGTCAGGCACACGGTGCAGGAGAACGCGTATTGTTCAAAATGACTGACCTGATGCGGCCGTTTAAGCTTGGAGAGGACATTGGTTTGTTCCTGGTTAACTTTGAGCGAACGTGCGAGAAGCAGGGGTTCTCTCGGGAAACGTGGCCACAGCGCTTGCTCACTTTGTTACCCGGCGAGGCGGCCGACGTAGTCGCTCGCTTGAATAGAGAGGAGGCAGAGGATTTCGACAAAGTGAAATCGAGTCTGCTAAAAAAGTACAGACTGTCAGCAGAGGCGTTCCGTCGGAAGTTTCGGGAAAATGAGAAAGGCAAAAGTGAGTCATATACAGAGTTTGCGTACAGGCTTATGTCAAACATGCAGGAGTGGCTCAAAGAAGAGAAAGCGTTTGGTGACCACGAGAAAGTTCTGCAGTGTCTCGGGCTAGAACAGTTTTATAGTCGGTTACCGGAGAACGTGCGGTACTGGGTCTTGGATAGGCCAGACGTTTGTACGGTGGCTAAAGCCGCTGAGCTAGCCGAGGAGTTTGTGACGCGTCGGGCTCGCGGAGCTAAGGACGGTCAAAAGGGTGAATTTGGATCGAAGTTTGAGAGGCCGAAGTTCACACCCATGAGAGCAAAGGGGAACACGCGTAGTGAGGATGCGAGTGAAAGCAGTCCGACCAAACGTAAAGAGACGGCGGCAGCCGAAGCCGAACGCAGAAAGCGGTTCGAGATGAGGCAAGCGCGTGTGTGTTATACGTGCCAGAAGCCGGGTCACTTTTCGGCGCCGTGTCCGGAAACAACACCAAAAGTTGTGTTTTTTTCATTATGCAGCACTGACGAGAACATGAAGCTTCTCGAGCCTTACATGCGAGACCTCCTCGTGAACGGGAAAGAGTGCCGAGTGCTTCGCGATTCCGCAGCTACGATGGATGTAGTTCACCCGTCTTACGTAGAACCCCATATGTTCACGGGCGAGTGCGCATGGATCAAGCAAGCCGTGGAAGCTCATAGCGTGTGTCTGCCGGTAGCAAAAGTGCTTATTGAAGGACCTTTCGGAGCGCTTGAGACGGAGGCCGCAGTGTCTTCTATGCTGCCCCCCCAGTACCCGTACCTATTTTCAAACAGGTCCGATCACCTCCTGCGCGAGAAGGGGCTTTTGTTTGGTGAGGCTAGCGTTCAGGCCTTAACCAGATCGAAGGTTCGGGAGCTCGCTGCAAAGGCGGTAGTTGCGGGGCCGACGTTATCAAACAATCAAAAAGGTTCAGAGGTGCAGCAAGCTGACGAACTGAATAAAATTGAGCCTGTAGCGTTGAAGGCGCCAGATACTGGAGAGGAAATGCCCGATAAGGGAAAGTTAGAAGAGCTATCTGCAGATTTGCTCATCGCGCCTACGTCAGACGGACTTAATAGGTTGCTAAAAGTCAGCCGGTCGGCTTTGATAGCCGAGCAAAAGAAGGATGGTAGCCTAGAAAACATACGCTGCAATGTCAAGGAAGGTATCGCCAGGAAAAATGCGCGTTTTGTGGAAAGAGGTGGAGTCCTGTACCGGAAGTATCTAGACCGCAGAGGAGTGGAGTTCGATCAGCTGATCGTTCCTCAATGCTATCGTCAGGATCTGTTGCGCTTGTCGCATGGGGGTTCGTGGTCCGGACACCTAGGAGTTAAGAAAACTAAGGACCGTCTCTTGCAAGAGTACTATTGGCCAGGGTGTTTTCGGGACGCAGACCATTTCGTGAGGACATGTGACACTTGTCAGCGGGTGGGCAAACCAGGGGACAAATCAAGGGCGCCGTTGAAATTGGTACCTATCATTACGGAGCCTTTTAGACGGCTCGTTATTGATACAGTGGGATCTCTGCCGGTAACAGCCACGGGGTACAGACACATTTTGACTGTGATCTGCCCAGCGACAAAGTTCCCTGAAGCAGTGCCGCTTAAAGAACTCAGCTCAGTTGAGATAGTCAATGCACTACTGTCCATATTTGCGCGAGTTGGTTTTCCTGCGGAAATCCAATCAGATCAGGGCACAGTGTTTACTAGCGCTTTGACGACAACTTTTCTCGAAAGGTGTGGGGTAAAGCTGTTACACAGCTCAGTGTACCACCCACAGTCGAATTCCGTTGAGAAGCTCCACTCCGTCATGAAGCGCGTGTTGAGAGCATTGTGTTTTGAACATCAAACTGACTGGGAGCTGTGTCTGCCTGGGGTGATGTTTGCTTTACGGACCGCGCCGCATGCGGCTACGGGGTTTTCGCCAGCTGAGCTGGTGTACGGTCGCTCGCTTCGGTCTCCGCTTCGCATGCTTCGAGAATCGTGGGAAGGCAGGGGCGACGACCCAGTCGTGGTGGAGTACGTGCTTAAGCTCCTCGAACGCTTAAGAAGGGCACAGGAGTTGTCAGGTGAAGCAATGGCAAAGGCCCAGCAGAGGGCCAAGGTTTATTATGATCGGACCGCCAGGGCCCGTCGTTTTGAGGTGGGCGATGAGGTCATGATATTGCGCACATCGCTAAACAACAAACTAGACGTGCAGTGGGAGGGCCCAGCACGAATTGTTCAGATACTGTCGGACGTTAACTACGTGGTAAGTCTGCCAGGAAAGCGGAAAGCACAGCAAGTTTACCACTGTAATCTGCTCAAACCTTATAGACAAAGGGAAGCAGTGGTGTGCATGATGGTAAACGTTCCTGAAGAGCTTCCGGTCGAGCTTCCAGGACTAGGCTCAGTGACGAACAGGGAAGACACCGGTCAAGTCATTAGTGACCTTATCAGTAAAGCACCGCTGTCGCCCGAGCAGAAAACCGAACTACACCAGCTATTACAAGAGTTTCAAGGTCTGTTCTCTGAGAGGCCTGGTAGGACTTCTGTACTTACTCATGATATAGAACTTGCCTCCACAGAGCCAGTACGATCCAAGGCGTATCGGGTGTCACCCCGCCAGAGCGATATTATGGAGGCTGAGGTAAAGAAAATGCTACAGCTCGGTGTTATTGAGGCAGGTGAGAGTGATTATACCTCCCCTTTGATTTTAGTTGAGGTACCGGGCAAGGAACCTCGTCCTTGCGTCGACTACCGCAGGCTTAATTCCATCACTAAGGATCAAATTTATCCGATCCCTAACATCGAGGAGCGCCTTGAGAAAGTTAGTAGCGCTCAGTTTATTTCCACCCTAGATCTTGTCAGGGGTTATTGGCAGGTTCCACTTACAGAAGAGGCTAGTAGGTATGCGGCGTTCATTTCACCAATGGGAACATTCCGTCCTAAAGTGTTGAGTTTTGGTTTGAAGAACGCGCCATACTGTTTTTCAAGCCTCATGGATAAAGTGTTGCGGGGACAGCAAGAATTCGCTTTACCGTATCTAGACGACGTAGCGATATTCTCCGCATCCTGGTCTGAGCATATGGCACACTTGCGGGCAGTGCTAACCCGCCTGCGCGAAGCGGGCTTGACAGTAAAGGCTCCTAAGTGCCAGTTAGCACAGGCAGAGGTTGTCTACCTCGGTCACGTGATTGGTCAGGGTCGTCGCCGCCCCTCTGAAATAAAGGTGGCCGCTGTGCGAGACTTCCCGCAACCGCGCACGAAGACCGATATTCGGTCGTTCTTAGGTGTCGCCGGCTACTATCAGAGGTACATCCCCAGGTACTCTGATATCGCGGCTCCCCTGACGGATGCTCTAAGAAAAACAGAGCCTCAAACAGTCGTCTGGGACAAGACAAAGGAAAGAGCTTTTAGCGCCCTAAAGAGTGCCCTAACAAGCCAGCCTGTGCTACGATCGCCAGACTATACAAAAGGGTTCGTTGTTCAGTGCGATGCTAGTGAGCGAGGCATGGGCGTTGTACTGTGCCAACGGGAAAATGGAGAAGTAGAACACCCCGTCCTGTATGCTAGTCGTAAGCTGACCAGTCGTGAGCAGGCGTATAGTGCCACCGAGAAAGAGTGTGCATGTCTCGTGTGGGCCGTTCAGAAATTGTCATGCTATCTAGCCGGCTCGAGGTTTATCATTGAGACGGATCACTGCCCTCTCCAATGGCTGCAGACCATCTCTCCCAAAAATGGCCGCCTCCTGCGCTGGAGCCTCGCTTTGCAACAATATTCCTTTGAGGTGCGTTACAAAAAGGGGAGTCTCAACGGTAACGCCGATGGCTTAAGTCGAAGCCCCTAACGTAGGAATCAGCCTCAAAATTGTTTGTTACTGATGTTTTTCGTCCTGAGGCAGGATTTTTTAACATATTGCTTTTGTTTAGTGTTTCAAAGTGATGATATGCTTTCTAGTGCAATTTTCCAATTTGTGGACGCGTTCTGAGTGATGCTAGACTACTGTAAGGAACTAGGCAGTGGTATAAAAGGGGAAAGAGCCTGGCAGGGCTTAGTGAGGGTTGTGCCGTGCTTGCTGACTGAGCGGTTGAGTTTCAGCGTAGTTCTAACGCTTGCCGGGAACGAGAACAAGAATGTGAACTCTCCCGAAGTCACTTTGCAGTGTCCTGTGCGAACCTGAACGAGAGAACGAGGCCTTCTCTGTGCGCTGCGCTCAAGAAACGTCGAGGGACGCCCGACTTCGGTTATGAGCATCATCGAGCGACATCCCTCCGGACAGCGGATGCAGTCCCCTGTCCATCGGGATCTCCTTCCCCCGGCGGGGCGGTCTGTTACGTTTCGCCTACGACGCGCGGTTTAGCCGGCGCGACTGCAACAAAGCGGCAGACATTTTGGCCCGTTCGGCGTCGCCGCTACGCTCCCCGCCAAGCGCGTCCAGGCATGTTCCGATGCCACGTGTCTTCATGTGCGTGTGTGAGTGTACGTGCCATTGTGCCCGACCGGCGGCGATACGACAGCAGGGGTCACCTTCTCCTCCCAGCCATTGTGCCCGACCGGAGGCGATACGACAGTAGGAGTTACCTTCTCCTCCCAGCCATTGTGCCCGACCGGAGGCGATACGACAGTAGGAGTTACCTTCTCCTCTTTGTGCCCGACCGGCGGCGCCATGACAGTATGCGTCACCTTATCTCATTGTACAATCACGTGCTCGTCTATTGAGGGGTTCCTTCTTGCCCTCAACTGCGAGAGTATAAAAACAGCTGCCCCCGGACGCAAAAGGAGGGCTCCGATTTGTTCTGTTGAGTAAAGTGCACTCCCGTCTCTCTACTTCGGTCAACCTGACCGCCAACTCTTTGCGATGTTAAAATAAACAAGTTGTTTTGTTGTTACCAGTCGACTCATGCTTTGCCGGGACCTTCGGATGCTTCCAGTTGTACCCCAGGCCGCCAGGCCAACGCTACCCTTGGGGCTTGCGACCCAGGTGCAACAACGGGCGTCAGCGCCGAGTTCCCAACAGGTCGTACCATCGGTGCGACCACAACAACCGTTGCCATCGGTGGGACCCCAACAGCGTGCGTACTGATTATTCCTGAATCGTTCAAATTACCCCGCGAGAATCACATTTCCGGTGTGGCCAGTACAGCTCTTCGATACCAGAATACTAAAATATACTAGGCCCTGGACACAATGAGCGCTTTCCGAATTACTACGACGTCACTTGTGTGTCATCTGGATGTATCCCCCGCGACTGGAGAAGACGATCTGCTGTTTTCAACAATAGCGTTCGGAAATGCATGCTCCGCTTCTCGAACATTGTGGGGAAGTTCTGCCGAAGAAGCGTGTACGTGCAGCGTTCCTCTCCGTTGCCGTTTCTAAGTATTACCCAACCTAGCGTTGTTGTGCCGAGCCACGCGAAACACTGACACTCCCAACGTCTACACGTATACGACAGAGCTCTAATATAGATAGAAACACTTTTACGGGGCTGTTTAAAGACGTCTTGCGCACCAGTTTCCCTATCTGTAGAAATTTTCCCATTTTACAAATAGAAACCATACAAAAACAATAACTTATATAGACCGCCTTTTGTACGTACATGTTGCCCATGTGCAGTCCATGGACTGCGCGTGTCGCTCATTTGGCTACCTGGCCTTCATGACCTATATAGCCGGCGCCGCTGGTACTCACAATGGCCGGGAAGAACCAGAAGAACAGGTGGTTGGATTGATGCTCGCGCACCGTCAGAAATCCCGCGTAGCTCTCGATGTCCGGCGAGCCGTCGATGGTGCCCACGCGGCTGCGTTCGCGGGCATCGCGTACCCTTCCTTGTACCACGTACGGCGTCAGGTACAGGGGCAACTCCTCCCGGCCCTTCCTTGTCACGCCTGCCCACGAGCGCAGACGAAACCGCCGGTCTAGCTGAGCTTCGCCGCACCGGCACTCGAGCACCAGCAGCGCGATGAGCAGCGAGGCGCCGGCTAGCCGAAGCACCGAGAGAGCCGAAACGCCAGCGGCGCATGTTGGTCTCATGCTTCCGCAGCGCGATCGGCGGCAAGGGAGGCGATGCGGTCCGCCTCGATCGGCGGCCGTGTCTGGTTTCGCGTGACGGACGTGCCTTTCGTTTTGTATTGTGCTGGATATTGTACGAGCCGCGGCGATATGCGGCCTGTGCGTGTGTCGCTCCGGTAGCACTCGTGGCGAAGAATTTTATGAACAGCAGACGCAAGAGGCTTAGCGCTCCAGAAAGAGTAGGTTCAATTTGGTATTAACTGCGCGAATTCTGAAAAAAAAAAAAAAGACAACGAAAGAGAATACAGACGAAAGAAGTTTGAGTGCAGTCTTGTATTGGTTGTTTTCCCGACTTTGCACGGTTAGCATGCCCAACAATTAGCCCGAGCCAGCTATAGGCCCTCGAGATAAATCTACACAACGTATTACCAAGGGGTTATGTACGAGGCGTGTACTGCAGCACTGCTTGGCACTTGTCTAAGAAGACTCGGCGCCATCTAGCGCCGCCGCGAAGCCCGCGTGCGGCCTCCGAAATGCATAGCACGTCGAAGCGTGCAAACACCGAGAAATGTCATGCGGCAACCGGGCCCTTCTTTTCTCGTGCTCCTTTCTTTATTCTTTCTGGACGCGCTCCACCATCTAGTCGCGCGGCCCTTAAGTACAGGCGTGACCTCCGAGATAAGAAGCGTGGCGCCCCGGTGCCTGCGAACACCAAGAGTTGTTCCCCTCGCTTGTCGTACACTGAGGGCCACATGCTCAGTCACTGAAGTTGGCGAGAGGTTCACTGAAGGGCAGCACATACCCAGTGCATTCATGGCGCAGTTCGCTGAAGCGTTGGCGTAAAAGGCGTTCATTGAAAAGCGACACGTACATACCTATAATATATAATTATAGTGCATTTGTGGCGCACCCTGCTAATGCATCGGGCTGATGCCCTTGAGGAATCCTTGTCACGTGGGTCCAATTCCGCTCAGCATCAAAGCAATTTGAGGGAATTTAGAGGGCAGCTCCTAGGCGCCCGTTCCTGCGGCGACCGTCGGCATCGGCGTAACCGAGCGTCCAAACAAAGGATGAAAGAACAAACACGGAGCGCCAGGTGGGATGAAAGACATGAGGTGGAAAGCGGAGGATGGTATGGCGAAAGCATTTGAAGAAAAACGTAGTGTGGCGACGATGGCTACGAGATGGTGCCAGAGTAACACACATCGTCTAGGAGGTCCACCTGCGGCAGCTGCTGTGGATCGTGCCCACGCGTCACCCACGCGCTGCCTCTCGCGATCTCCCGATTAGCGAGGCAGTCGCGCCACACTTCGCTCCGTTTGTAACGTGCCACGCGGGATTGTCAGCGCCAGCCACTATATTGCGAAACTAAAACACGTATACAGCTGCGTTCAAATTTCGCATTAGGGAGTATCGTAATCCTCGGTGAATTTTTTTTCTCTTTCTTCCTTCACCCCTCCGACACTGAGGCCATAGTCTCATCTATTTCAATAAATGGAATCAACCAATTGATCAATAACATTACTTCATAGCTTCAAACTTCCTTTGAACCTTTCGAGAACAAGTTTTACAGTCTGCGTTTCACTGTCGTTCTGTTGTTGTCGACACTTGCTGCCTGGACTGCTGTCTGGCCTAGGTGCAGGCGGTCAATGCGAGACTGGCTCCTTGTTTTCAACGATAAAGGTAACCACAAATTCATTACAGAAGGCTAAGATGATAACCTCCTCGGGATATTGCGAACGGCCCTTTAATACAGCGTGTGACAGATGCACATTCCAGTAGTCACAAGCGCGTGCTTTGCTTTGTTTTTACGATAAAATGGTACATGAGTTGAAGGTACAGCTGGCTTGAGCCAATCAGCTAGGAAAGCGGCAATACGTGTACATGTGAGCCTGCCATACGTAGGTAGTCGGCGCCTTGTATTCATCATGGTTTTCATAGTTTACGTGCCCTTAGTGAGGCCAGTACATATATACTATTGCCAAGTACTTTGCCCTCATTTCTTCCGGTCCGGAGCTCCCTGTTCGTGCAAACTTGCAGTGCAAATTAGCGAGGTAGTTGCGTCATACTTCGCTCCGTTTACAACGTGTTGCTCGAGACACTGTCCGCGCCAGCCAATATGTCGCGAAATGAAAACGCGTAAAGAGCTGTGCTCAAATTTCACATTAAATGGTATCGTAATGTAGTTGGTGAATTTTACACACACACACACACACACACACACACACACACACACACATATATATATATATATATATATATATATATATATATATATATATATATATATATATATATATATTGTGGGGTTCTCACCCGTGCTCTTGGGACAAAGGAACGACAACAGTAGTGCAAACAATCACAAGGGCATTTATTGCGCCTTTCATAGACTAATGCCTTCTAGCCTAGTTGCTATCACAAAACATGCCGATGGGCGCGCGACAAATCGCGGAAGTCCGACTCACCGCGACCGGATAGCGAGCGAATATGTTCGCCACATGCTGGACACCAACACCTGGTCGTTCGCGCGTACGGTCACACGAACGGTGGAGCGTTCGAACGATCGTGTTCGTCTATTCCGGAGTAGGCCTCACGAGACGGTCTCGCAGAAGCATGGATTGGCGCACGCGCAGAACGTCCGCGCCGCTTGCCGTTGCTGAGCCAAAGAGGACGAGCCTTCTCCGTTTTGCGCCCAAGTAACACCGCCGTTAGGTGGCGCTAGCAGAGCAACACTCGCGCCATATCGTATTAACCTGCAAGCATACCGACCGGAGTAGCAAAGCCACGCGGTGAAGCCGGACTACAGGTGGCGGGAGCTATGCACGAAAACAACATATCAAGGGACGCGTGCGTGAGAGTCGCGCATCCCCAATATATATATATATATATATATATATATATATATATATATATATATATATATATATATATATGTGTGTGTGTGTGTGTGTGTGTGTGTGTGTGTGTGTGTGTATATATATATAATAAAAATGCTGTCCGTTGTGCTACGCTGGTTCATTGATGGCCGCAGGGGCAATGTCCAAAATAACGAAATTGGCACCTTGAATTAATACTTCTCCGATGTAAAATGATTTTCTGTCGCTTTGATGCGTGACTTGTGGTTTGCCACTGGTATCACCATGCTTTGTATCACACGCTGCACACTTTTCACGAGACCAAGTTCGAAAGCTAGTGCTCACGTTCCTCCCGCAAGTTTGTTTCCCGCCCCTACGGTTTGTATCAAGCCTGCCGTAAACTTAATCACCGCGCCCTCGGCTTCGGACGCCACTCAACTTATCCTTACTCCTTCCACTTTCGACTCTGCTGCGTCAACTTTACATGCTTCGATTGTCGTGTCGAACGCCGGTACGCCACCGATAGCCGAGAGTTTGAATAAAAAGCCGTGTTTCCTAACACGAATAATTCCCAATGAGCCTCAGATCTTTGAGAAACGTTTGAGAGGCATCCTACTTGGGACATTACGACGCCCAATGGATATCCCCACAAATATATACGACATACCAAGGATGTTACCGGAGCGGTCCAGTGCAAAAAATAATTTAAAAAATACAATAAAAACGAAATAAACAAACAATTAAAAAAATGGCAGTGGCTTAGCTCGGCTATAAGTAGCGAAAGCTAAGGCATAGCATGGTTAGCCTTGGTTAATCTTGATTGCAAGTCCAGCTTAGTCTGGTTGTCTAGCTATGTTGCGGCGTTTAGCCAGTCGTTCGGCGCGCTGTTCGTCTGTTTCCTGGGCGATTCGTTTCCTCTTCATCTGGTTCCGATGTCGACTCCATGCTTCCTCCTGCTTATCAGAATCGTCGCCGTCCAACTGCGGTTGCGGCGCACGCGAGCTCTCCTTTTCAATCTTCCGACATGTTATCCAGCATGCGACGCAGCTGGCGAAGCGAGCGGAGGCGAACGCAACGACGAGGAACGCGGTGTGACGTCATACCAAACGGCGGCGGCGGAAAAGCGCGGCGCTGCGCAGCGGCGGAACACCTGTGGCTCGGTGCTACTAGTGACGCATGCGCAGTAGTGACTAGGGAGCGAGCTAAAGGGAAATATCCGCGGCGAGGCGCGCGTTGTGACGTCATGTGCCTCCTCGGAGCACCGCCACGGCGAAATCGCAAGTTCGAGGCAAGTAAAGCTTTCGCTTTAATGTGAAGAAAACACCGACGTTTACAATACTTCCTAATGCGAAATTTGAGCGCAGCCCTATACGTGTTTTCATTTCGCTTGTAAATATTTTATGATTGTGCAGGCACACGGTTTATATCGGGATGAGAACGCTCTGAGTAGCGCAGCTGGTGCGGACAACCTGTCTCATGCGGGACATAGTAAACGAAGCGAAGTGTGGCGCGACTGCTCGCTAATAGGGAGATAGCGAGAGGCAGTGCCTGGGTGACGCGTGAGCACGATTCAATGCAGCCGCCGCAGACAGACCTCCGCTCAGGCAGCGCTTTGCTTATATACAAACGACGCGCGCTAATCTGGTGCCATATCGCAGCCACTGCCACCACACAGCCCATCTTGCACGGCACTACGCTTTTCTTCCCACGCTTTAGTTCCCCAAACGGCAAGAGCGGCCCTTCGTCGCGGGGAAATCCTGCCACCGGGCATCTTCGATTTTCCACTTCTGCCTACCCGCGGGCTGCCAGAGCCAGCCAGAGCGTCTTCGTTTTTCTCGGGTTGCTCCGCCCATCGCACCATGCACTTTCGCCGGGCGCGAGTAAGAGCGGGTGCGAGAGAGGAAATGTGGGGACTTTTGACTCTGCCTAGGCACTACGAAGGAGTTTCTTAGCGCGTGTTTTACGCGCTTTTCCCTAGGCGTGCAGGCTGAATTTGCGGGGCGCGGTAGTGCTGAACTTAGCATTGAAAGTTGGCGACTCGACGCAATTATATTTATTCAATCGTGTTTTTTACTAATTAAAACTACGTGTCATTATTCCGCATTATTGGCGAGTATAAGATTGGCTGTCCGATATCGCGGACAGCCAATTTTTTATGCGAACACCCTCTGGCATGCTTCGGCGTCCGCGGCCCCAACCCACGGGCCGCCCTGCTTCCAGATTTGATCCCCTTGCTATACCGCTTGGATGCCCCGGAGATCCTGCGCCCCCTGCTTTAATATTGGCGACGAGGAGTTACGGAGTCCCTATCTGTCGGAAGCGCCTCCCTTGCGTAGTATGAGGGATCACAGGTCGCGCTCCTCGTAGGTTTCGCTTACGGCGCTCAATAATAACACCCCTCGCGGCAGCCCTCCTGGACAGTTATGTAGGTATTCTCAAAACGAGGGAAGTTGTTGACTGTCGATATAATAATCTTGGGCAAACTGAAAGCACAGAATCGTTTACAGATGCTATCTCTTTAGCGAATACGTACAGTGAACGCCACTGCGCGCGGTCGCCGCGATGGAGTCTCCCGAACCGGCTTCTTGCGTGAAAGATAGCCAAACGCTCAGAGCAAACTATGTGAAATATGTTCTTATAGTAGGTTGTCTGTATAACCAAATGGTGCATAACAGAATGAAGCCTCAATGCATCGATCGCACGGGTTCGCAGCGACCGACTGCGCGTATGCATGCATGTCCGCGCACAATGTTTTGCTTTCGGCGTGAGCGCGTGTTTGCACCGTGTCGTGAGCTTTAGGCCGCATCATATGAGCGTATGAGCATTTCGCAGTACACTAGCAACCGTTGTTGCGTGGAGCTATCAGAACTGTTCAAAAATAATTTCGTTATAGAGACGTCGACGCCTACGGCGACTGTGATGTGCCGTCGCGACGATTCAATCTTTTTTTTGTCTTTTAAATTTTTTGACATTTCAATATTATTTCTCAAGTTGCGTCGCACTGTATGTTTATCGGTTTTCTCAGCGCGCGATTTCCCTCTGCTTCTTTTTCGTAATCCAGTGCATTAATTCATAACACAAACATGACCATATTCCGTGCCTTTCCTTAATGTTCGTCTTTACCCCTCCCTTTCCGTTATAGTGAACTTGCCAGTATCTAGCATCAACAAGTTCATAGACCAATGTGCCATGACATTAGCCGGGCAGCGGGCGCGCGTCTCAGCGCGCGTTTTCTGCTACTCACCGAACACCGCGCAGTCTCGGCGCCGTGGCAGAAATGTTCCTCACGTCTGTGCTTGCTGCATACCCGAGTTGTAGCCGATGGCTGTCTGCCGGTTCTAAATTTCGCCAGCCAAGCTTCACGCAGCTACTTGCCCTACAGCTACGCGTGATTAAGGCTGACACTGGGCTCCGTTGCGTACGTCCGGCACTGCGGCACCGAGCAGTAGCCTACCATGCTGCACGCCTTCAAAGGCAGCCACTACCTATTATAGTACTTTCATATGTTGTCAAGGAGACACACAAGGCTTTGAAGCCTCACGACTTAATCAGAACCGCGCCCCAGGTGGGACTTTAAACTTTCGTTTTCAGCTCGCTTCGGCGCTTCCGAAGCAGCTACTGTATCCACGTGATCCCTCATGCCACGTCACGCCGACGGTGGCGCTAGCTTTCCCAGTGGCGGAGCTGGCCCCGATAACCTCAGGTGCTCTCCTGAGGCTTCCGTTTGCCGGTTACATGTGCCCTCCTAGAGCAGTGCTTGTAAAAAATGCAATCTATATATCGTCGCGACTAAGAAAGAGAACCGCGACTTATACAACACCAGTCAGAACCTTGCCCCTTGTTAGCGTTGGCGTCTGACACCACGTGGCGACAGGTCATTCACCCTACCCTCCTGAACCGGAGCCGACGTGCACCGGAGGGGTCATTCACCCGACCTTCTCTGAACCAGAGCCGACGTGCACCGGAGGGGTCATTCACCCGACCTTCTCTGAACCGGAGCCCACATGCACCGGAGTGGTCATTCACCCGATCTTCTCCCCGGATTCGTCGATGAGAGGATCGACCTCTCCTCCCCGTGCTTGGTATTGCAGGAGTAGGGGCCCTCTCTCCGTGCCTGTCACGTGTCATCGATGGAAGCAAGATCCCGCCCACACTTGTAGAGAGCTATTTAAGGGGCTCCGAAATGTACTTTGATATGCTTCTTACTTGAGACTTCATACTTCATGCTTTTCTTATTTTTTTTTCAACTACCTTTGAATAAACAGTGCAAGTTTCGCACTAGCAAATCGTCTCGCCCCTGCTTGGTCGCCATGATCTACCGGATGCCTGCAGCCCGCCGACAACGCCACGCTACCCAATAAGTAATGTCGGTCGAGCTTCGTTAGGCAGGCGCCGCTACTTCTCGGCAGCAATACGGTACGCTACCCTGGAGTACGCAACACCCTTCAGACACAGGGATCACCAAATTGGGCGTCAGTGCCCACGGCCTGCCTCACCGCGCGGAAAGCCAGCGGTGGAGCGTAAACAAACTGGACCGCACTCCGCAATGTCGGTATGCCTCGGGGACAAGCGCATACAACACGCGTCGAGAAACCTCCTCCGATGCCTAGGCAGACTCACATATTCAAGGAGCAAAAGCCCCCAGATTTTCTCTATCGCACCCGCTCTTACTCGCGCCTGCGCAGAAACATCAAGCGCCGTGAAAAGCACCACGCCCCGCTGTACGGTTCGATACGGACGGTTCTGGCTACCGGCGGATTGCCGGAACCAGCCAGGAAGATTTTGGTCTGGCTGCCCTCTGGAAGTTCTCTGGCTAGCAGACGACTAAAAGAGGTGATGGGCGCTCGCCGCCATCTTTGTGGACGACGGATGTCAACGCGGGCGCTTGAGGACTTAAATTTATCTCGTTCAGCCAACTGTCTACGGTACGGAGCAAGAAACATTTAGGAGTGGAAACTCCACTGTTTGCGGCGACCAGAAAGTCACATGCCCGCGGAGCCGTTATCGTGCTGGCGGCGCCTGGCGGCCTGGAACGAAATTACTGCCGTTCACCGAAGCCGCCTGCCCGGGTACTAGAATAATGTCATTAATCACACTATAGCCCGGGCGCTGCATTTTTTTTTTTCGCTGCGGCTTCTACGACGCGCCGCATGGCGCCGCCACTGTATACGGTCCCGTCGGCGCATACAACAATTGTGACCTTATATGGTCGCCCGCGCTCGCTCGCGCTGACGGGAGTTTCACCTCCTAAATGTCTTACTCCGTGGTCTACGGTCATCTTCGCATTTCCTTACTTCTAGCTTTATCTTGCTAACGCATTCTTCCGCATTGCAAGGCGGTGCGATACGAGAGGCGGTGAACCATTTGAAGCTTTTGTGTTCCATGAAGGCTTCTTCGCGGCGGTGATTGGCGCGCCGCGTTCGCCCAATGGGCATTGAAACTCTCTCGGACATTCGGATAAGATCTCGACGTCCAAGTCCAAGAGCAGTCGTCCTGGGGACATCCAGTGGATATCATGATCGGATTAATTTTAACATCCACCTCTTATTCTCCTGCGGACATCCTTAGGTCATTCGTGCTGGACGTTTTGCCAATGTCCCGAGCCGGACTTCGTTCTAATTTTAGTAACGAACTGCTCCCTTTCTGAGCATTTCTGCGCTTGCAAACGCCAACGTAAAACCGGCCTCTAGTTTCGTCCAATATAGACATCAACGTTTGTCAGCGAAATATCAACCCTTCCTCAAACATGCAGCATAAAATAAACCAAATTCGATACAATTTGGCTTATTTATTTTGATATTTTTCTTATGGTGGACAGCATGCAGGTACCCACGCAGGCAGACTTCTGGACTGGTTCTAAAACACAGCGTGATCGTAAGCTACCACGCTTGTGTGACCGTTATTAGAGTTGGAGCCCGTAGGGAGGAACTAGGCGTACATGATTTATTTACATATTTACATTAAAACAAGAGATACCTTTCGACAGTCTAGCGTGACTCCCAAATGGAGCACGCAAGACGAAGCATATAGCATACGAGCACTGAGCTCCAAGCACACCGCTTGTCGAGCACGAGCACCCTCTAGCAGCCGACAAACTGCTGCTTAAAAAGCCTCTGTCCTACCTAGATCCCCAGGGGAGGGAAAACTGCGGTCCAACCTTCGTCCAGTCGGACCATCCACAGTCGTTGGGGCGTAGTCGACCCGCCTTTGAGAGGGAGGGCCCACACACACACAAACGTACGAACTTTGGATTCCCAGAACCACAGTTGAGTGGGTCCTCGCAGCCAAGTAGTCACGCCTGACCCCAGCCGGCGCCTCTTAATTCCAGAGCTGACTTTCTCCGGTAGTGGCGACGAGTGTCATCAGACTGTGACGAATCCTGGGGCCCGAGGAAAAACGTACTGCAAAGCACACTTTTGTTAGAGAACCTCTTCTTGCTGCAAAGAGACCATGAAGGCCACGGCAAATCAACCAACAATACACGGTCCGCCAAACGTGGCCAGCCCTGCTGCCGTCGCCGACTCTGCGAAGAAGGCGCATGGTGGATTAACGCTGCCGTGGTCTCCAATTCTCCGAAGGAAGTTCATGGTCAGTTAGCGCTGTCGTATTCGCCGGTTCTGTGAAGCGCGCCACCACCGTGGGTCGATCGAAGCACCTGCAGCAGGCTGAGATAGCTTTGCAGAGCAGTATACCCCTGCAGGCCGATCGTAACACCGTCTCATTATTGCTTGCAGAGCCACAGAAACATTTCCGTGCTTATACAGTGCTCAAGCGTTACCAAGCATATTCCTTTTCGGGCCATCAAGAGCGCCAAACATCAATGTGACCAGAGACCGACTGTCCCATAGAATAGTTGACGTGCATTCACGACGCTTTTCAAATAATAATAAACAGCAGCCACATATTTGCAAACTTCAGAGACATTTCGGTCATCTCTAAAAGCGCAGTGAACAGTGAATGCCTGTGTTCTCTTCATGTCTCGTATATCCCAAGTCGCCCAGTCTAAGCTTTCTTTTTTTTCATGCTCTCTTACATTAAGATGAAGAATAAGTGTACTGTAGTGAAAGAAGTGCACCGTCTGGTCCTCGCCACCTTGATGTTTCTAAAGATATTACTGATAGTGGTGCATAGTAAATAATCTTATATTCTGCGATCTCATTTCACTCGTTCAGCAATTGGGGGCTGGAAATTTCATGCTAGTGCTGTAAAAGCTGTCACCTGCAGCCTTCGTGTGTTCGTGCTAAATAAGTTGACACTTATTATAATACAGGACTGTCACATGCATCATTTCTCTGAATTTCATAGGTTTGCACTATCTTGTCTCGTGACCAGTTCTGTGAGTACGCGTAACACTTAAACCAGTAGCAGCTCTCTACGCATTAAATCAAGTTTTCGTAATAGAAATCAATAAATATATATGTGAAAGTGATTGTCAATTTTATGCAGACACAGATTGCTTTTGGAATCTGCGTTCCATGGGTGCAAGTTGTATTTTCATTGGCACATAACAATACTACATCATATTTGCAGCACATAGTCTACAGAACTGCACGATATATATATATATATATATATATATATATATATATATATATATATATATATATATATATATATATATATATGAACATCCCCCAGACTTCCTTTAGTGGTCCACGGTTCGTCGTACGGATGTCTGACGGACGTTTAGCAATGAGAACATAAACGAACTTTTGCGCCCGTGGAACATCCGTATATCCGTTCTAGACCTCCACGGGACACCCCTCGGATTGCCAATTAGTATGCGCCTGGTAGTCCTAAAACCCCTTAAACTTCGTAAAGTAGCGACTCTCTCCTCCTCTGCGTTCACTTCTCGTTTCTCCTCTCTTTCACGCTCCCTCCGCGACCGTGGCACCGCCTACACTGCTCGAGCGTAGCAACGGCGCCAATGCGCTCCTCGCCACTCCGTAGACGCTTCTCGAGCAAAAATGGCGCTGATGCACGGCCCACGTGATGCTATTAGGCCACTAGCGACGCGGCGTCGGCCTCGGCCAGAACGCGCGAGGAGGAGGCGGCATTCTTCAAAGCGTGGCACTACTTTACGAAGTTTAAGAGGTTTCAGGTAGCTCTGCGGTTGTCCGCCGCACGCCCCTAGGCGATCTGCAGACGTCCTACGGATGACCAAGTTATGCAGAAGCGGTAGTCCAGTGGACGTCCAGAGGAGTTCACATGCCCATTGATGGCTCTCATGCGTGCATGTTATCAGTGTCACGTCCCGCGCAAGTTGTAGACGCTCATTCGTGCACATTGCGGTCAGTGGCGTAGCTAGGCCGTCTGGCACCCGGGGCTCATAGGTCTTATGTCACTCCCCCCCCCCTCCCCCCTATGTAGTCGAGGAAGGCGAGGATATCGACAATTTCCGGGTTTGAGCACCAGTACAGCCGCCTTGGATACTGCGCACGTTCCCCAGGTCCCCCTCTCCTTCGCTTTCTTTCCCAGAGATCGCGAATGCAGCAAATATACACGCTGTCTTTCCTGCGCCAAATAACACAGGGTGCTGCACTGATAACGTGTGATAAGCCCACGTGCACATCTTCTGTCAGACTGTAAGACTTGGCAGCCAATACAAATGCGGCATCGTGGAAAACATGACTCACGTCACAAGTAACAAAAAATACCTTTATAATAAAGCTTTAATTTCCAATTTTAGCGGCAATATTGCATTTGCAAAATTGAAGCCCGACATTCATATCTTGCCCAACAACAACTTCACAAAAATCGTCGTAGGTACTATGGCACGCAGTATTTTGTCTGTGGGCATCCCTGAACGAAAACGAAAATTAAATTGTTTGTCAGTGACGCTGATCTCCCCACCCTATTAGAGAACGCTACCTGCCTCCCCGCTGCGCGGGCGCCAATGCTATGACAATTACGAGTTCTCTTCATTCTGCTCAATGAAGCCTTGTTTTCATTTGCTGCTACACGTACAAACGTGATTATCCGAGCTGCGGTACCACTGCAAGATTGGGAACAGAATAGAGCACGCTTCGCGTAGATTCTTGGCGTCACCATGCATAAAAAAAGAAAGAAAAGGCCGCGATGAAGCCCGTGCCAGCGAAAGCTTGCACTACTGTTGGTCTGCACTCGCAATGGAGAGGATTAGGGATCAACGTCACTGGTCCACTATTTCATATTTCTTTCTCTGCTGCCATATACTGGGCGCCGCCCGCAGTGCCAAAGTACTGTAGGTTGTAGCACCCAAAACGATTTTGTTTAAAATATTACTTTGAGTCCTCAATTCTCGAATTGAAGTGCTTCCTCTATAAGTACTAATTACGGGATTATTAAGGATATGGTTATTACTTATCTGCTATATTTTTCGCGCTACCGAGTTCCTAGTAATCACAAAGACAACTTCATAGAATCTCGATCGGGAAATATCCTTACAAAATTCACCTTTCTTTTTTTATAAAATTCTGTGCAGCTGATACAGACACTGTACTTGTGACATGAAGTCACACAACAACAGTTTTCTGAAACTTTCGAGGGTAAGAAGGAAAGCGTGAAACATAACGGCAGGTTTCGCAGCGGCTTCTCGGAGCGAGCGGGAGAGGGGAAGTAAAAGCAAGCCGGACATCGCGGCGGGCCCGCGACTACAGCCTGTCGAGTCATACGCCGCCAAACTCTTCGGCCGAACCGAGTCTGAAGACGATCCAGAGAATCCCATTCGCGACTTTTGACGGCCCCACTTATGCAACGTCGCTCTCAACGAACGCTTCGCCGTAAACGCGAGCGCCGGGCGCTTGTTGAACGCCCTCTTGCTGCTGTCTTTGTTCGTCTTCGTTGCGCGTTCTGAACGGAAGAGGGACCCAAGAGCCCCAACGCCTTACAACGCCTCACTGTATGTTTAGCGACTCCTGCTCCCAGCATGAACGCACAGCACGAGCGCACCCCACATGAAACGTTCCGCTAAGCCGAGTAGTTTAGCGACCATTGGGCGAATTAAATTTTTTAGCCGACACATTCGTGCAATTATTTCGTGGAGTGTTGATAGAGCTGCAGTCGACAATTCTGCGGCGCGACGCATCGGGTGCATGAGCTCGGGCTACTGGATACCGGAGCATTCTTTGCAATTTGCGCCCAGTCAAGCCGGCGGAAAGAGGGGTGTCTTCAGGCGTAAATGACCCCCCCCCCCTCCACTGGCCCCTTGCACCCGGGGCCCACGGCCCCCCGGCCCCCCCTGTTGCTACGCCACTGATTGCGGTACATTTTCGGTTCGCCTTTCTCTGGTCGTGTTCCTTTCACATATCTCGCGTATGAATATGCGGCGATATCGCCTTTTTCTGCAGTTAGCGAAGCCGTTGCAGTTAGCCCGTGTTCGCTCCGTCGTATGCTTGGGTGTCTGATCGAAACCGATGTGTGCTCGAACAGCAGGCCGTTAATGTCAAGAATGCACTGGTTCAGTAAAAGGCACACGCACATTAGCGTAGTGCTCTCATGATCGCGATCAATATTGTTTTTCGTGTGAAATTTTTCACTGTTCACAGGCGGCGTGCACTTTCATGCGCCAGCCGCATCCCCAGCTCCTTAGAGTCAAAATGAGAAGCACCATCAGCCTAAACACTTTCTGAAATCGAAACGCAAGCAGATCGGCACGACATAAGACGTACCCGATATCCTGCTTTTTCGTGTCTTGCAAAGTGATGCCACAACGCCAACTCATCAATGTCGCTGGTAGGCGACGTGATCGCTGCGAGCAGGGATACTCGAGCGAACGCTTTCGGGGATACAATCACGTGCGATTTCGCGTCTTGGCATCGGACGCGTTGGAGGCCGTATGTTGCGTTGTGCAAGGTGAGGTTGGCCCAGTGCGCGTCCTGTGCCGAGTCGCGCGAAATCTCGCGAAAGTGATCGTATCTCTGAATGCATATATTTTCCAAGCTGGCAATACATAAATGGGCCGACTACGCCGAGAGAGAGAGAGAGAGAGACAACTTTACTGGTCCATTATGAAATGAAACGCGTTAAAGGGCCCCTGAAACTGTTCGGACAAATTTTGTAGATGCGTAGGGTACAGCTTAAGTACAACATTCACACCAGAATTTAAGTGAAGCGTTACGTATTAATGGAGCTACAAGCGATTAGAAGTTACCCTCCTCCCTAGCCATGCTTTTCCTCCTCAACTCGTTCGCCGAGCTAGCGGGGCTAAGCTCCGCCTTCACTGGTTCTGCATCACGATCCGACGTCACATCGTCCTCTTCCGGTTGTTTTGGAGCCCGCCCCCGCCCGCGCGAGACCTCTCCGCTAGCCGCTTGGCCGTCGACCCCAAGCGACAGCTATCGAAGTAGCGTGCATTGCGAGCATTCTGTCGTAGCGCCGAACGTGTCTGGTATTCCGGTAACCACAGGCAAGTCATTTCGGCGAATGGCTGGAGGCATAAACTCAAGCTGATGAAGGAACTTTAGCGTAGACGTACGTGAGCGGCCTGATCGGTCACACGGTCCAGACACTTGTTGGCGCAGCGCTTAACCAGCCAAACAAAGCGCTAATATTGCTCTAACCAAGTGTTAAATATTTTAAACATTTATAAAATCAACGCGTTGATGATTACACTCCTGCGAAAAACACACACCAGCAGCAAAGAAGAATACACTTCGTTGCTGCTACTGTGTATGGTCAAGCGGCCCGACCCTGTCCTCTTGCGTTTGCGTTTGCCCTAATACCGGACTCGCGAAACGCTATTGCGTTAGTAATCTTCCGGTGTAAAGTGATGGCCACAAACGCGCAAATCCTGGTGCCGATCGGATAGCGGCAGCCCGATGCGCAGCAGCCAGTTCGCTCGTACGCTGCCTCGCAGAGGGACATGATGTCACAGCTTGACATATTGCCAGTCGCTACGTTTGCAGTCCACAAGGCAACAAAGTCGAATCATAGTGCTCGCGAAAAGACTGAGACCGACTCTGACCGCGGAGCTCTCGTCAAAATGGAGTACGTTGTAACACAAGCAGACGACAGTTGCTGTGTGCCGGAAGTGCTTAAGTGTACTGAAAAATTGTTCTTGTGCACTCTCTTTATGTTACTTTCTTTTTATAAAAACAAATGAACTAACATTACAACTATTACGAAGATCATTTGTTTACCATAAAGTTGGAAAAATTACCGATCATGCGCCCTTGGTCAGCCAATCGGATAGCTCGCCCCACTGACGTCATATGGGTGACTTCGGTCATATGGTTAGGGGCGGCTTAAAATTCCGCCGAGCAGTGTGCTGCGATCGGCAGCGATGTGCATTTTTAAAACCTTATAATAAATTACACGCTTTACGCGGAGCACTTAGATTTGTCAATTAATGATCAGAAGGACCTACTCTAACGACTCAGTACGTTTGTAGAAAATCGTCAAAAGCGTTTCAGGGTCCCTTTAAGCGTCTGATGGGGTGGCTCCCTCTTCGCGGGCTCCATATGCTTCCAGGGCCGCCTAACCCCTGTGGATCAGTCGGAGCTGGTCTTCCAGGGCGGGGCTGGACAACATGATCTCCCATCGCTCGTAAAGGGGTGGGGATAGCAGGGGGGTTAGTTATGGGTATAGGTGGGGGCTGGTCTATGGAAAAATTGCACTCTCCTATGACGTGCCGAAGGGTGCCTAATGCATTGCAGTGAGGACATGTGTTCTTCTATCTCTCTTGGTATATTTTGTTCTGGAGGCCCACTACGCCGAGCGCGCGCCGGCCTCGCCGGGCGCTGCCATGCTGGTAGCATTTTTATATTTGGCCAGCTGTCCCGGCGTTCGATTTTGCAAGGGCAGATTCGGGTTGTCTTGGAATCCCAGCTCACACGACTTCCTATCAGGACGGGAATTAGCTGGATGACGTCTGGTTGCCAGCAGGCTACCAGAACTCCGAAAATCGAAGAGGCCCAGTGTCAGCAGCGACAACACCCAAGGGGTTGTCACATAGAGCCATAGCCTCCTCTATTTTTTAAATAGAGGAGGCCATGATAGAGCACAACTCGCAGCCGCTTGCCATCGCCCCTTGCAGGTGCAGTGATCCCCGTCACACACACTGGTACCGCGGACTGACCTCAGCAGCCGCGGACGAGCGCAGCCCTTCCCACCTCACGCCACACTGGCCCCCCTCGGATGCGCAGATGAGATCGCCCATGCACGCGGCTGAGGATGCCGTTGCCACCGGCAATAGAGTTTTAGCATAGGGGCCCCAAATAGCTTTGTGGGTGTTAGCGTCGGGCCACGCAGGAGTGAAGTCATATGGTGAAGCGTTTTAGAATAGGGCTTTGCGTTTGCGGATAGCGTCTTGCGCTGACAGCGCCACTACGGCGTCAAAGAAAGGCTATTAGAAATAATTAAATAAAATATACCATTTTATGACAATAGTAATTTTGACTTTCGTGCACTCGCGTTTAATTACAATTTTGAGGTTATTCTGTAAGCAGCAAACAATTAGTTGCGCTTAGTTTTTGACTAACCAACTTTAGGTACCTTCACCAGCCAAGCCAAGCCGTGTTAGGCCTATGAGCCATAAAATCCACAATCGAATTTGGAATCAGTGGCGTCTAATGAATCAATCTTCATAACACACTTTAGTTGAGAGAAAGCGATAACCGCAGTCCCTACTCCTAGCTTGCAAAGTTCACGCGTTACCACGAATCGAACCCAATCTGGTAATAGGTTAGAGCCGTCGCTTTGACAGGTGCTGCTATGTTTGTTTACACAAATATTTTGGGGCAACTTTTGGGGCTCTCGCTAAATGTGTGAAATAGTGTGCCCAAAGCAAAACCCAAACGCAGTTTGCGTCTCGCGCAGTGGCCTCGACGCTATTTCTTTGGGGCCCCTATTCTAACACGATTAACTCCGTGCATGTGCAGACCATTTCCCCTCCGCTTTCCTCCTCGCACTCTCTTCTTTCATATCCCGCTGCACCGTCCATTCACTTTCACTTTCGCTGTGCTCGTTCACTCGGTTACGAGGTACGACTCTGAGGAATGCAGGTGCTCAATGTAGGAATGGGCGCCTAAGAGCTACGCTCTAAAAAGGCGGCCAAAGGGACATTCTGCAAATGTTGCTCGTGGACATCGACTATCTAATGGACATCAGGAAACGTTCATTAGATGCATTATATTTAACGTTCATGAGAAATCTGTGGGACTTTATCTGGATGTTATGGCCCGATTGGTTTAGGTGGTGGCTTGTGAATCTGTTTACGTTGCCGTGCAGCTGATGCATTAATTCGCATCAGAATGTTTGCAGGGGACATTCGTAGTGCCTACGCATACACTAAACGCTATGCATTACGTCTACGTGACGCATAAATGAAATGCGTAGCATGCAGTGTCTACCGCGTACAAGGAAGAGCAGATATACCGCATGCGCGCGGCTTCACGGAAGTACACTGGGCATGTAGGTCCCTTCTTGAAGACCTTCCGCCTGGCATATGTGCAATACTCAACTAAAGTTTTCAAGGTCAACGGATCAGAATGCAGACTAAGTACGGTGTATGCATTACATGGAGACGTTGTAGCTTTGTTATAATTTGTACATACCAGAAAATGTTTCTATTTTTATGAAACTAAATAATGAAACAGCTGGGGTTGAGGCAGCTATATATTTGTCATGTAGTAGTGACAACGAATAATACTGTATATGTGTGTGCCCAAAAATATCCTGCGATGTCCTGGGATGACGCGAATAGCATATCCTAATTTTTAATATAAATTTAGAGAAAGCACCGCTCTGGGAAGTAGAGACACAGCCACCTGACAGGCCCACTCCTAGCCAAAGCGGGTCCTTCGCATCGGCTAACAGATGCCGAGAAAACTTATGCGTGGTGTGGTTCCCACCAGAATGGATAAGGGCTTATCGAAAGCATCACAAAATATCGCAGAAGCCATAAAAGACAGCAAAAATTGACAGCCACTTTAGCATGCGCTAAAGAGGGTGAAGGCAAAAGCCTGTACACTAAAGACATTCATTAAATTACTTGACATTCTCATTCAAATGCATTGTTTCTTCTTTTCTCCCACCAAAGGACGTGGATTGAAGTACCTTAATCGATGCTACCTTAATTAATTTCGCCCTAATTAACACCAAGGGTTGTAGGTTCTGCCTTAACTTCGCCTTGACACCAAAGGTCATGGGTTCGATTTCCAAGTAAGCTCGAGGGCTTGACTCTCACCGAAGGTCATGGGTTCAAGTGCCCAAATCTACCTTTACTTTTTTTTTTTTGCGTTATGAGTGACATGGAAGCCAGCTGTGGCACGAGTGTGTGTCTGCGCGAGACGTGCTCACATGAATTTCTGTACCGCACACCGCAGCGTTTTCCAGACCATCAGGGCTAGAGCCACTTGAGGGTTTATCCTTAAGAGGAAGCTTTAGGTTGGGTGCTCCTATCTAAATACATGTAAAAGGAGAATTCATTTTTCTTGGCAACCACTGCACCAAATTTGACAAGGTTTGTTGCATTTAAAAAACTTATAATCTAGTGACTGTTGGTTTCGAATCTTTTATTTATGTCGTCAATTATTTATAAAAAATTGGCAAGAATCGGAAATATTTAAAAAAACGAAACTATCAAGTTTATAACTCTGTAACTCAGCAATGAAAAGTATCACATTTCTCTGAATTGCATATAATAGTACATCTAAAGCAGACAAAATTGATATGTTACACATGAATCTAAAGAAATTTAGTAATATGAAAATGTAACTTTTGCAGAACCCTTGTACACAACGTAACAAATTCACGTAAGATATAAAGTGACATACAGAATTTGTCCACTTTGAATGATCTAATGGATGCCGTTTACAGAACTGCGATATCTGTTTTTGATGCAGAGATATTAATTTGTAAACTTCGTGCGTCTATTTTTTTCAGATGCAAATTTTTGAAAATCTTTTGAACAAAATACATGCCCTAAATCGAAATTCCACTTCCAACAGTCACTAGAATTTAACTCTCTCTCAAATGCAACAAATTTCATTAAAATTGGTCCAGGGGTTGTATCAGAAAAACGTTTTTGCGTTTTAAATGTATTTAAATAGGTCGCGTCGGAGTTGGGCCCGAGCTAAAGGTTCCTCTTAAAAAAAAGGAAATGTTTCAAAGCGTGCCTACTATGTCGTGTCATGCCCCGCTACATATAAAAAACGTTTTCCAAAGCGGTTTGCTCAGCCAACACCTCCTAGACTAGGTGGTGTTGGTTTAGCGTAAATAGCGTAAAAGTCAGCTTACTTGCGCAGTACATGACTTTGATGTTGCCACGAGTCGGCTGTCGCTTTGTCTTTCCACGTGTCCGCAAGACTTCCAGTTGAAGGTATTGTGACTGTACGAAATTTTAGTGCTTCTTCCGAATCAATACATGCGGGAAAGCACTACTGAGCTTTCCTTTCAAAATTTCAACTATTTTTCCATTTGCTCGATATAATTTTATGTGTGAAAAAAAAAAAAGCAAAAAAGGCAAATTATTCTCACAGTACCGCAATGCCAACAAATACTTTTCACTAGTCACATGCTGGTACATAGAACTGCGAATTCCACATCTTCGTCGATAGTTCTAAGCAGACATCTGCCAAAAATGTCTTTAATGCTCTAATAGAATGTTAAAGATGCAATTCACCAGCGGAAACTTTTCTCACCACAAAAGTTCTTTGGCAACCGTTGAGTGGAACTGACTCTTACCTGGTAATGATCACACATATGCACACTTCTCTCCAGCTTTGTGATGTGAACACACATCCAAAGATTGTATTGAAGTCTCGCATCGGAACACTATCGTTCTAAACTGTTGCTGGGCTTCCGCTGTTGAGACATATGCTTCAGGCACAAGTCTTAATGTAAATTAAGGAAACCTTTCTGTGTTAACGCACTACAGACTAGCAGCATCATCTTATGATCTTCATGTCGCAGCACCTGCACACTAGGTCCAATCTCTTCCCAGGATACACAGATGGAAAAGCACTATACTCAATGTACCTTAATTATGAAACATACCTTTCGTTTGACTTTTTTCTCAAAGTTCACTTATTCATTTGCCACCTGCACGCAGGGTGGGAAATTGGGGACGGGAGATGCCGTCCAGCTCTGCTCAGGCTGATATGGGTTGATGGCTTATTTTATTCATGTGCTTTTTAGCGCATTGTATATTGGAGGGTGCGTGTTGAACCTGCAAGTATCGGCACCATATTGAGAGTGTTTCGCATTCCATTGACACGTGCGAGCAATTGTAGGCCACAGAAATACTTGTGATGCACATGGTAACTAGTGGGACACCGCACCGTCTGCCTGATGCAGTCGATGTTTCTTAATTGTTGCATTCTTGTGTAATAGTTCAATGTTTTTTGTTTCATTTGCATGCAGAACTCAGCTGCACTGTCATAATCACTTCACGTGGTCACTATAATGAAATTGATTAATGGGGAGATATTAGATATTATAATGCACTTTTGTACACAGCATCACTTATAATGTTAAGCAGGCAATTTTGTTTCTACATGGAATAAGAGCTGGCTGCTGCTGAAAGCATTGAAGGCAAAAATAAAGATATGTGCTACATAAGAGTGTTTTTTTGAGTGTGAAAGAGGCCTGCAAATACACACAAAATTGTAGTGCAACTCGCCACTCGAAGCACTTTGTATGTATTTGTGGCCTTCTTTCAGGCTGGGAAAAACTTTTATGTAGCACGTATTGAGAAATAGGAAGCTGTATCAACAGTTTTTCATGTTGCTCCACAGTATTTTCATTGGTGCTTTTCATCTAAGTATAATAATTGAAAGTTGATTAATTAATTAAGGCTAATTATCTGCTTAGGCAAACATTACCTTGGTTCCGTCCAGCTATGTAGCATTTACACATCATGAAGTGTGGCTCAAGTTGAGTGAAAGACCCTGTTTAGAATTCTGCATACATTTTCTGCCAGGTCAGCGAAGCAACTGGCAGTAACCACATGTCTGAAAATTGTCATTTTGTAAAAAACGAAAACACCAACAAAACTGCGCCACAGAAGGCTTCTCCATGAACATGAGTTGCGCGTATGTGACGCTGCACTGTATCCAGGGGAAATTCACGACGTAGCTGGGACACTTCAATAGACACACTTTATTGTTACCCTCACGTTTACAAAAATACATTTCTGAGGGACAGACCACGACAATTGGGCTACTACAAATGTGTGCTCACACAGGAGAAAAACGGTGGAGGATGCGGCCATAGGGCAGAACAATGAAGATATGTACTGCACTGTCACAACTTCTATGTGCATAGAGCTTGTGCTTTTTATATTAGCGGGTAATGTTTACATTCTGGTTTGCTGTTTATTATAAAAGGGCAGCAGCTCATAACATTACTTGACAAGCACTTGGTCGAACAGGGTATGCCCCACCACAATACAGTCCACCAGGAGTAAAATCATTAGCACAGCAATAACATCATGACAATTTTAACAACAAATGACAGCGCATGCTCTTCTGCAACAAGCTCTAAACTCTTTTCGACAAGAGCCGAGTCCAGCAAATGCAACAACATCTGACAACAGCTGCCCTTGCCACTTTTCACAGCCCTCTCAAAATTTTACTTCGTAGCAAATGGCTGTGGAGGGAGGGCTTATGTGATAACCAAGGTGTAGGAAGGTGCATACATATTCTGAAACAGTTAGAAATAATTCTCTCATAACACCTAGTGGACTTATATGTGCCACAGACATAGTGCAGCAGTTTTGCCAAGCATTAAGCTCTGGTTAGTTTTATCGTGCCTCATAATCAAATCGTGGTTTTGGCACATAAAACCCCAGAATTCAATTTGGTTGGCTTTAACCATGATGCACAAAGAATTCTCGGTTAATATTCTTGCTGCCAAATATCCATCATAAGTGAACAAGATGCTTAAACGCTCATGGCAAGAAAGTAGAAGCAAGTGCTGCCTTTCTGTTTTCCAGCTGTGCTGTCAACAAGGGCAACTGCTATGTTAAAGTGCAAAGACATCTAACGGGGGCATTTCTAATGCAACTACTGTTTATCACTTTTGAGTCCTTGTCTGCGTGAACTGCTTCAGCAGCTCGCCAAACTAACAGAGCTACTTAAATGACAGCCACAACAGGGGTAGCATGAACGATGGCACACATGTATTCTACAGGAACGACGAATGAGGGCTGAACACTTGATGCTGGCAGGAAGACACCTCAACTATATTTCTGTTTGCTTTTAAATAGTATTTCTTTCTGTAAAACTAGTCAGTGATAACGCATCTGCAGACATACCAAACACTGCAGGACATTACTGTATCACAGCATATTGAAGAGCTTCCGATTAAGGCAATGAACTACAACCAGTATAAATTATATGTATGTATATATTATATATATGCATATTTTCTCTGAATGACAAACCTGGATATATTATATGTATTTGAGGTATAACAGACTTAAAAATAGATTTTTTTTTCTTTGGAAACTATAGGGTTTGTTATCAATGCGGCTGCAATACTTGCTGCAGTGTTTGCTGTTGATGTACAACTACTATACGAGTGATGATTAATGCTAGAACATTCCAAGCATCTTGCTTCGTGGGACACAGGGCACACAGATAAACATTGGCTTTTCACATGCTCTTCAAATGGTGACATGCTGTGGAATGTGTATGGTGAACTTTGAGCAATCTTTGTCTTTAGAAATGGGTGGGTTTATGTGTCGGAACATATAAAACTCTTGACACTTTTAGCTTTAACAGAGTGGGTTATCAACAATATCAGTGGAAACGTGGGAAAACATGCAGACAATGCCGTACACCACTAATATAGAGGAACACACATAGAGGCCCAGTGAGACGTTACGGAACATATATTTCACGGACTGCACTGACAATAACTGCAGAGCAATGTCTTGTCACTGTGGAAAATCCCAAATCCATTGAACAAAAGACTGTGCTCAATATAGCTTTCCTGGCAACAAACTCTGTATCTTACATAGACTGATTTCTGGCTGCCTTATGGGAAGTTCTAATAAGCTAAACAAAATTTGCCCTCGCTAATACTAACAGTGCTGCAGTGACATGGCTGTCAGTCACATTTTGACCAATGATAATAGCACTGCTTGCAGGTCAATACCTTAGAGTGTGTTTTAAGTGTATACATTTACAAATAATTAATTAATGAGCCATGAAACTGCACAAATGCAATCTACTTCTGAGTAGGAACATTATAAAACAATGTGCACAGTTAAACACAAACGATATGTACTACCTGTCGCAAAAGTTACCAGGCCAAAGCACTCACAATCAGACTGGACATGAGGTCAAGTGACGGCACTGTACCTTGCTAACATTGATATGCTTGTTGGGTACAGAGGCCCACAGCAGCTTAAACATTTCAATAACCTTACATTTCTATACTCCGCTTACAAAAGGTTTCATCAATCCTTGGTACCTCTACAGCCTGGTGACCACAGAGTTTTCACGAGCTTTAGTTCTGTCTAGCAATGAGTGCTTCAGCCAGTAGAACTTTTGCAACAGATAGTATATCAGCTGCAAAAAAGAGTGAAGTTATAGGTCAGTTTTCCAGAATTTTAAAAGCTCTATAATTACTGGTGATTAAATCAGTTCTATTATCAGTGGCTTCCACATTGTAGAAATAGCTAATGCAACAAACATTCTCTGCTTTCTGATAATGCTAGAGTTGAAAAATGCTGCCCAAAAAGTTATATATATATATATATATATATATATATATATGCTCCACAGTATAAACTCTTCATGTGTCAATAACAGAGAATGGAAACAAAATGGGTCCTACTGTTCTTGCATCGCCCGTCATAACACTTGTATTTGGCAGGAGCCGAGTAACTGCCCTATGCATATTCTCTTCCCTTTGTTGGTTAACTGTCGCCTAAATTTTTCTAAAAGTAATTACAGTGCTTGAAATGAAGTGAACAGCTCACTTAACAATCTATTTATTACTACTATGTTCATATATAGGTGACATCACACTCACTTTGCCAATGTTGGTTGCCGCTACAGGTAACTAACTTTCTTGGCTGGGAAAGAAACCTAATTCTGCTGCACTGATTTCAGCATTTTAAATTACAGAAGTCTCTGTCTGCTGCTCCCAATACACTGCACATTTTCACTATCTAGGCAGAATATATTATACAAGATTAAGTTATGGGGTTGAACGTTTTGACACCGCACACTTGTTCATGGGAGACACTATAATGAATGCTTCTGGATTAATCTTGACCTCCTTGGGTTCTTTAACATGCACCTAAATGAAAGTACACTCATTTACTGCCTGAAAATCATCATTCAGCATACATGATTCTGCAGCAAAATTTTTGGTATTTAACAATAACTGTCAAAATCTTTTTCAGTTTGGCAGAGCTTTCTAGGCATGCGAGATGGCACCCCACTAAGCCTTTCTATAAGTAGACGCTGTAGGGCTTGAACTTCAGTAAGATGGCAGAAATAGTTGCACTCTCTCTACGGTTAACTTCCAACAAATGCAGAGTTTGCTACATTGAAGGGGTACACAACACAAACTGTTTATGACCTGGTGATGCATAGCAGAGCTACATAAGCAGCAGCAACAGCAAACTACAACATCCCAGGAAACAACATGGAGGAAGACAGCCCTATAAGAAAGATGCCTTGACTTCTAAATGTGATACATAGCCCACACAAGCCACTCAGTTGTTTTGAACACTCATTTATTGAGTGGGCATATAAATGGTTGGTGGATAGAATCTTTAGAACAGCTAACACTCAAGGAAAGTTTCATGTGACATTCCAAACACTAAAATTGACAGCTCGCTAAGTTTGGTCTCAATTCTATGCCCTTAGTCTACTTAGGCAGAAAAATGCACATTCCACTTTGAATGCAAATGCAAATTTACAAATATATATACGTGACACTAATGCCATGGCTGCCAGCCATGTTGTGCTTTTATGGAACCCTAATGAAAATGATGATAGAAGGGACATGCGATCATCTGTTTTTACAGGAGGGTTCAAAACTTCAGCTTTCTGGCAAAAAGGGTACACCCCAAAGTGTTTTGTAGTAACATCAAATGCTCAGTCGCAAGCAGAAAGCACTTGTAGTGCTGTGAAATATTGCCAGCAACACAATGAAAACCAGTGTACTTAGTGAAATGCAGAATTTGTGCTGCCAGAATCTGTTCTTCTGCAAGAGAATGCATTCTTTTGCATAAAAATAATGTGGCACTGTATTGTGTTCATTAATGGCCACTAATACGCAGGCAACAAAAGCCTCCTGAACTCCAAAGGTTTGTGATGAAATATTAGGAGATCATGTAAGCTAAAAGAAAAATGTAACAGCGGTGATGATGAAAGTTCCCTTCTGTTACTTTAAAGGAACTTCAGTATCCCCATATGGCAGATGATATGGGTGTCCCCACAATGAGGCTTCATGAGTGCGATTTCTGCCAAATGCAACGATTACACATTTCCCAAAAAGAGGCAGGAGCTTCTCGCTCCCTGTCCCCCAAGTGCCAGCCATTGTGGGACATAGTGAACCAGTTCCCCGCCACAGTGGATGACAAGACAGCTCTGGTGTAAGATTTTCACTTCTTTGACTTCGGCTCACATTTCCTCATCATGTGCACGGAAACAAGCTTTGGGCATTTCTGTCTTCTCACGCAGTATCTCGCTCATTTATGCAAAACTGTGTGTAGAGCACGCAAAGGTGACGTCACACTAAAGCAACAATTGTGAGGCACCCATGTGTTAACTTTGTTACTGTTGTCTCTGCTTGAGTGCACCAGATTCACTAGTTTCTGCTTCCCTTCTGTCATACTGATGCTTGATCCAAATTCGTCAAAGAGGCAGCGTGCACTGCTGGGTAAGTCATGAAGTGCTCTGAATGAGCCATGCCCATGTATCACAGCACACCCTGTACATGCAATTAAGGCCCTAAGAGAATGAAAATATTTCGTTGTTAATAGACTTACAAATATACTATTACAATGCATTCTGTATTCTCTCCAAGTGAAAAAAAAATAGTCAGAATGGGCATATGAGAATTAACTGGAGCAATGGATACTTTGTTACACTATACTTAGGATAGGCTTTGCCTACAGTTATGGCTAGAAGTCAAAATCCACAGAATTTGAGTAAGACACATTCAACACAGCTTTTTTAAGAGCACCAAATATGTGCCTCAAAGAGCGCTTTTAAATTTAAGATAATGTGTATTACTCAGAACACTTGGCTTTCCTGTAATCATAAATTGACCACTAGGTGGGCCACTAGTGCAAGCTGCCTATGACTGGGTGTAGTCAAAAGTTAGCAGCTAGATCACCAGGAGACAGAAGGGAGAGTATTCAATGGCAGTGGGCCCACTATCATTTTGGCTACCACTAGCAAACTTGGCTTGCAGAGTCTGACACTGGTGAGAGGGCAGTGTGCCTGTAAGGAACAAGCGGCAAGGCACTGCTCAAGACTCCACATGAACCATCAAGTTCTGAGCAATCCTGCGAGACCATGACAGTGCCAAGCGTGAATGTGCACGGTGGTGAGTCAAGTGAGGGAGAAGGAAGAGGGAGACACTCCTCTGCTGGGAGATGGCCCTTAGCTCTCGGCCAGGGTCTTGCTGCGGCGGTAAGGCCGGGAGAAAGTGCTCTTGCTGCGGCCTCTGGTCTTGGTTTGAGCCTTGTCCACCTCAGCGTTGATCTGGTTGTCGCTTTCAGGTGGCTTCGCGGGAGATGGGTCGGCTATCGACATCGACCTGAGGGGTGACACGCTGCACTCCGCAACCCCGACCCCATTTTCGCCTTTCAACAAACACTCTTGGTGCAGGTGCCATGCACGTGGTCGTACACGAACAGCAGGTGCATGGTGCAGGAGAAATTGCAGTTGACAGCAACACTAACAATATTCGGAGACTGAATAGTGGGCACACTCACCTTCACAGAACATACTCGTGGTTCTGTGACTACTTCCTACTGCTAGCTAGCACGGCGTGAAATGGTGTGAAACTACAGTTATTGACTTCAGAATAGTGGCTAGCCCGGCTCATTGGTACGAACACATTCTTTAGCAAACAGCATGAATAACGGGACGCAGAAAAGAGGCACATGACACAGGGGCGGTGTTGTGTGCCTCTTTTTTGTGTCCCATTATTCGCGCTGTTTGCTAAAGAATACAGTTATCGCTACAACTACAGCATCCAAGCCCAAATGTATAGTGCTAAGAGGGACATGGACAAGCCATGGCCTATGTTTCTCTGAATGCATATTTGCCGCAACGAATGTACAGACCTCACATCTGTTTGCAGCAATGCGCGAACACATGGGTGGCACTACTGTCTGCACTTTTGATAACAATTGCCAATGCTATTAGTAAGACCACATGCCACAACTGTTACGGCTCAGATTGCGCCACTTCTATGCTTGGATGAAATGTACAGCAGTCGTTTGACCCGAACCACGAAGACACATTCATAGTGGCTTAATAATAGAAATGGGATGTAAGGAGCGAATTCCGAGTGCATTAGAAGGAAGACACATTAAGCTAGCACATTAAAGTGCCTAAATCAGAAATCTCAGGCACACTCTGCAGTAAATGCGAAAAGGTGCTTGAGAAATGTTCCAGTCAAGTATGACAGTGACTGTACTGTGTCACTGGTGCTCATAATGCATCCGTAATATGGTGACGCCAACAACGTAAGGTGTAGCATGAACAAAGCGACACATTTTTTTTTGAATATATGTACATGAAAAGTGCCCGAGTCATGGCACTTGCCACGCATAACCTCACCAATGACACTCGTTGGTATCAGTAGAAGGCATAGACAATACTGCCAGGCATGTGTTCAATTGCTGTTCAAGGCATGCACAGTCGCGTGCAATATGATCTGCAAAACCGAACCCATGTTCAAAAGGGCCCCTAGACTGCATGGCGGCGCCAACGTACAAATAATTGAAGAACACCATTACAATTACTCTGGGATGAAAGCGGTGAAGGAAATTTTAGAGTAGCTGTGGAAGCAGCAAATTTAGCACATTGGAGCATGTCTGGAGCATGAATTGTCCATTTTGGAGCAGTAAATACACGTTTTGGAGCAGCTTGGTAAAGGTCAATATGAGTGAAATACAAGCATATGAAGCAAAGGTGTTCCTTATTTGACTTTGCAGTACACATAGGTTATGGCAAGTCAGTTTTTTGGAAGCTCGCAAGACCAGTAAAATTCAATACAGGGAAAAACTATCATCCACCTGACTGTAGCATGAAAGGAAACCCGTACAGGTTTCTCAGAAACCCCCATTAAATTACACACCAAATGTGCCAACAAACTGTGGTCAAGAAATAACTAAACGAGGGCTTTCCATGAACAGTGACCACATTATGTTGATAGGCTTATGTTAATGCTAGTAGAGTTTCCTTTTTTTTTGTTGAGAACAAGCAACTAATATTTTGAGGAACTAACATTTATTACCTTACCAATAAGGTGCCAATGCAAAGGTTGCAAAATAAGTCGAGATGTGACCACTAACAGAGTATATACTGACCTAGGTCATGTGTGGTCCTTATTTCTAGGGAAAAATAAAAGAGAACAAATGTTGCGAACATGTTTTTTTTAAATCCACATGATAGTGCATTCATTCTCGCACCAGTAATATAAGTGGTCTCCGATGCAAACATTGTCATCAGTGCACTGTTTATATTACGAATGTGTAAACCTGGGGCATGGTCTTGCAACAGTTTGGAAAGCGAACCGCTACAATATTGTGCTACTTCGCAATGCTGGTGCTGGTGCGCAACCTTGAGGCCCTTTTGAACACACGCGTCGCGTTGCAGCTTATACTGTACCTGACTGTACATTGTCACTCACTGCTAAAGGGTACACAGGTAAGCATAGCCGATAATTTGTGAAGTGCTGCAAATGCACGATGTGGAAACCAATGTGCAGACACAACAATGAGCACCTTTGGTATGCTCCCCCTACACAACTCATGCATACCTGTACTGCAGTGAGTCGAGCTTTGTGTCGCGTACATGACTTATTCTTTACTTTGGAAGGCAGGTTTAAAGAAATATTTAACAGGAATGGTAAATACAGTCAACAGCCAATTTTCCAGACGCCCAATAACTCGGATGCCTTTGCAGCACCGCAACATACCCCATAGAGTCAAAGTATTAGAACGTCTGAAATTTCTGACGCATAAACTCTTCTCCGCCCAATTTTCTGGGATTTTGCCATGACTGCAGGACCGAAACAGCATTATCGAAGCCACCACCGTTGCCATTTTGATTATGTCTCCGCTTCGAACAGGCGCTCTCACACGCACATCCACTGGCAGCTGTAGCCACCACTACCGCGGCAACGCTAGGCCTACCTGCTTCGATGTTCGCTACCAAGCTTCTTGCTGTTCGGTGCCATGTTTTTGATTAAACGAATTCACCGCTGTCGACAATGGCAATGACTCCGCCTTTGTAATCCTCGCCAATGTCTTCGAAGCTCGAAATTGCACAATGCCGGTTTCTGAACGTCAGCTTCGCCTTCATACAGAAGTGTTATGCGGTGAAGTAAACTCAAAGTATTGCGGTGAAGCACATTTAGAGTGGGACGGAGGGACATGTCACGGGTCACAGCATGCATTCCTTAATTACCACATGTGTGCAACCGCCGTATCCTGCCAAAGCACAAGCAGCGACACGCCCGATAAGTGCACGATACCTAATAAGTAGCAGGCCTTGAAAATTATTCTGACATATTTGTGGCGATTTGAGCCCTTGAGGGCAGTAAAGGCATGCATTCATTTTTTCGGGCTGCCTGATTTTTCGGACAAACGTTTTTGCGACCCCTAGGGAGTCCGAAAAATCGGACACTGACTGTAAAACTGGATATGTCAGTTGTTCCTACAGAGAGTAAAGCTCTGGTAAGCCAGGAAAAATATGAAAGCTAGAGAACTGTGCTGAGCGACACCCTTGAAGTTCGTGCCCCGGCTCCCTACGGCATCATGAATTTCCACAGCGTGTGCTCCGGGTTTGCTTAGAGCTAAAATAGTACACTGCATTCCAAAGTAATTAAAAATTCAACTCAATTTTTTTAACCTTCAATTGCACAGATATGGCCTAATTAGGGCAAAGTAAGGTAACATTGCTGTTGTCATGCTGACAAGGAGTTGTGGTTTTCTCATCTAATAACACATTCTTTCTTTTGTGTGTGTTTAAAATTAAAATATTTGAAAGAACACTCTACCAGGCAAGGTAGAATTATGTTAATGTTGATCATTGGTGTCCCTTTAACCCCTTAAGCATTCTGGACGAGCTCAGCTCGTCAATGTAATCCTGGTTAATGTTGCTTTAGATGAGCTCAGCCTGTCAACGGCATTAATCCCATCTTAAATGCAATTTGGACGAACTCAGCATGCCCAGTTAGTTTTTCTTCTACTACACAGATGGCGGCAGTGCCAGTGTTCGAAATCTGTAGTTATTCCGCACTTCTTTCTTTTACTACATGTATTTCAGCACTTTTCAGTGCCTCAAAGGCTGTTTTGATTCTGTCTTTGAGTTCTACAGCATAAGTGGCAGCGCTTTGTCAGTGCCCAAACACAGGGTTTTTTGGAATTGCGCACATTTTGCACCTATTCGCAAATTTTGAACGATGGCGTCTGCCACATATACAGGGTGTCCCACATAACTTGAGTCAAGAATTTAAAAATAAATAAGCATCGGAAGCGAATTGAACCAAACTCATACTATATATGTAACAGCCGATAGTAATTTGGACAATTTTTTTGTTTCCCCATAACTCACTAATTAAGCTTAATTACCCAGCTTTTCAATTATTGGCGGAGGATCTGAAGTATGATGTGCAAATTTGTAGAGCACCTTCAGAAACCACCGATCGAGTTGTTTATTTTACGATACGTTTCACGTAGTCCTTTATTCCGGGTTGCAAAGAAAGCCCAAGAAATATGAAAAAGCCATGTGACGGAGCGTTTGCGCAGTGGTATTGTGCTGCTCTCAAGTATGCGTTCGGTGAACAAGGTCGGCTGCATCATGACTGGCAACGAGGAAGTGGCGGGCACTCTTTATCTCATCGGCAGCGCTCGGCCAGCAGCATGCATTTTCGCCGTCATCCGACGGGAGCCGACCTTGTTCACCGAACGCACGCTTGAGAGCAGCACGACATGACTGTGCAAGCACTCTGTCATGTGGCTTTTTTCATATTTTGCGGGCTTTCTTTGCAACCCAGAAAAAAGGACAACGTGAAATGTATCGCACAGGAAATAACTCGATCGGTGGTCTCGGACACCCCAATCGGACACCCCATATACGTATGCAGGGTGTCCGAGCTAACTTTAGCCAGTTTAAAAATATGTGAATGCCACCTAGCTGGGCAGAAACAAGGTATAGTTGTTTGCTGTCGCTTGGATATACTCAAATTATTTTTTTTTCATTTTGCCTAATTAGATAATTAGTCTTAATTAATCAAATTCTTGAATATTATAATTAGATGAGAAGTTTCAATGAGAATATTGTAGAGCGACATGAAAAACTCCTGAGACAGCTTTCTGTTGCTCAATACGTGCTACATAAAAGTGTTTTTCTGAGTGTGAAAGAAGCCCACAAATGTATGCAAAATTGCTGCGTGACTCGCTGCTCAAGGCACTTTGCAAGATTACCTGTTCAGCTATGTGGCATTCACATACTTTTAAACTCTGGCTAAAGTTAGCTGGGACACCCTGTATATTGCATAGTGAAGTAAAATGAGGTATTCATGCTTAAAACATGAAGCGAATTGGTTGAAAATGCTTTAGAAGGGTTTTCGATGAAGTATGAAAATAAGCCAAAAAGAAGAAAGAGAACTCACTCATGGTCAAAATAATAAAACATTTAGGGGGTTAAATGAATGAGGGCAAAAGAGCGAAACTCATGTCATGATAGTGCAAGTATGCTGTGGTAGGGCAGCAGATAGTGCAACAGTGACTCTGGCCATTGCCGCACCCTACAGATTCATTTTTATTAAGGCATTCATATATGGCACTCCACATATTGACAACCAGCCAAATGTTTCTGAGTTCCTT
Organism: Dermacentor variabilis; assembly: GCF_050947875.1. Lineage (NCBI taxonomy): Eukaryota > Metazoa > Arthropoda > Arachnida > Ixodida > Ixodidae > Dermacentor > Dermacentor variabilis. The sequence goes on from NC_134569.1 coordinate 136,058,334, forward strand.
CAAACAATGGACCGTCAAAGCTCCATTGTCGTTCATGTAGCTTTCTTATCACTTAGACATTTTATTGAGTTTTATCTAAAGCTCTGTTTTTAATCATAAGCTTTCAGTGTTCAGATCTAGTGCAAAGAAAACAGTTGATGCGAAAAAGAAAGCAATATTAGGCATGAAGACTCATCTCTGCCTGCGCCAGGCAGAAATAAAATAATATGGCCAACTGCGTTATATCAGCTTTTCATAAAAAGTAAGACTGTGTGCCATTAGAAGCACTGTATTGAGTTGCTGCATAAATATGTTCCATTAGCAAAGTTTTTTATTCAGGTTAGTATAGACATAGCACAATGGGAAGACATTCACTGTGAAACATACAAAGGAAAGAAGAGAATCAAAGTTGCTCTGCAATGTGAGCAATTCTTCCGTGCAGAGGAAGCCAGCGAAGAGAACTGCCCAAATCAGTACCGCAGTGTCCCTCAACATGAGAATGCATGTTCTCACTGTGCAGAAATGCCCAAGTCAGACATAGAGGACTAGAACAGGGAATTTTCTTCCCAACTGGCTTAGTCACTAGATTCTGTCCCTTCAGATTACCACTTTGGCCTCTGTTAAGTGCACCATTGGAAGAGCTTTTAACAATGGAGAAGAGCTCCAAAGTTTCCTTGATGACTTTTGTGGTGTAAAGCATAAGCTAGCAGCAATATCAAAAATCTCTCAGTACATTAGGACAGCATTGTGAAAACTTGAATGGAACAAGAAGTTGAATGATTCTGTGTGCATTTGTGATAGAATAAATTATTCTGTCATAGTGCGAGAGAGAGGAAAAAAAGAATTCAGGCACAAACTTATGCATCGACTTAACAGATCTGTGCAATGAGTAAGGTCACTTCAAAAGTGTGCTGTTGGGAATGCAGTGTGCGACAGAAAGGCTATATATGCTATGTGTGCAAGATAGGCTAAACGCTGTTGGGAATGTGGTAATGGGTATGTAATGTATACATGCACAGGGAAATAATTTCTACTGCTCAGAACTAAGCGCGAAAGTGGAGTTTAGGGATTGGCTCAATCACTAAATGCCAGTCATCTCGATATTTCCGGTTTCAATATAATAATGGGTCACACGGTGCTTAAATAACTAGGGAGACCTACTGACATACCGACTGGTGTTTACCGCAAATCTGAAGTGTCACTCTAGGAGAAGCTGCAGACATTTCTGACCTGCTAGTAGAATATGCTGGGCTATTGCAACAAATGCTATCAGCCAGCCTGAGTTAGGTGATGTGCCCTGACGACAAATACAGCAGAACCTTGTTCATACGTTTCGAAAAAAAGAAAAAGAAAATGTAACCAGAAACATACTAACCGGTAAAATGTATGAGCTGAAGTCACTAAAAATGTGGCAGACTCAACTCTAGCTGTCATCTCTATAATTCGAAGCATTGTGCCAAGCTGGTTGGGCCTGAGTGGCAGGAGAGGTGCACTGCCATTTTTGCAGCTTCAACAAGCTTGTGTTCGCACTCCCCAAATTTGTCCTGTATCAGAAGCTGCTTCAGGCGGGGAATTTTGGTGGGAAGTTCTTACGTGCCCACTTAGCAAGAATCATTCAGGCACGAGACACCAACATGTCGAGTGTTTGGTGTCTGGGCAGTCGAAGACGCCCTTTGTTGTTTTCCTATTGCTTGGAGTTTTGAGACAGCAAAGAGAAACCAAAGCGAAATCTATGTGCAATGCTGGAATGTGATGCCACCAGAGTGAAACATGACGCTCACTTCATGCCGCCAGCAGAAAGCAAGAGTTGCATTTCAGTTATTGCCTATCAAAAGCGTGCAATACTTCCATCGGCACTAATTCACATGCGCTGCGAGACAGATAGGTGAACATGCTTATCGCAATAGGGTTGGCGGCAATAGCTGTGAATGTGATGTGAAATGACCCTAAATGTGAGCTGACTCTAAATTGCACATGCCTCCTGGCTTTTCTTGTTCACATGGAATCTAGTGGGTGTAAAGTGCGTCATATGATCGCAGTTTGGTGATATACTGAACGCTGGTATTGAAAGACAGTGTTTTCTGGGAATGTTTTAACCAGTAAAGAAGAAGCTAACTGTATTGGGTCATTTTTTTTCTGTTTTTGTTCTCAATCGCAAGAGTTGGCAGTGGGTAATGGTACGAAATAGGACCGTAACAACGAGGTTATGCTGCACGCCAGCAGACGACAGAAGCCAAATGCACAAGTGTGAGAGTGCTTGCAGTGCAGTGGTGCGGTGCAGCTAATGTGAAAGTGTGTAGCCAGCCAGAGCTGTAAGTTAGCATCTAATATCTGTAAGGTCCAGGGCATCTCCTCTTTTTTAGGTCTGACCTAGCTCTTCTTTCCCTATAGTAATTAAACTGCGTGAAACTAGCTTTGAGTGGTCAACCTTATGCTAGACCACAATTGAACAGCTTCCCTGTTGGTCAGATGTGATTGCTTTACTGCAAGTTGTGCTGGCTGGCATGGCTTAGCTGCAATGAAGTCTGCCAGAATGCTATATATAAATTTCATATCTTTTGCCAATGTCTATACGCACAGGTCAACAGAAGCTGTATTCATTTAAATTTGTAGCAACCACAAATGTCAGTGACCTGCTACAATGAAATAGGTCTTTGGTTCACTTTTTAAAACTGTCCAATATTCGTACTGTCTTTACAGTTTATTCCTATTAAACAGGCACCTTTAAAACAAATTTGTGACAATTGTACTTGGAGGTATCTGCTCTGCTGTACACATAGGACTGTAAACAGGCAGCTTCTGCAAAACATGCAAGTCTACCACAGAGGTGCATTGATCAGGCTTTTGTGTAACATTCTGAGCCCGCAAATTCATTTATGCTACTAGAAACTGCATCCTATAAATAGAGTCTTTAAAAACAATCAGCCCACATTAGGTCACTTAAAGGCCAACTGTAGCCAAATTTCAACTTCAGGTAAAATTGGAAAACCAATGTGGCTAAAATGGTTATATAAATGAGTAGTACGGTACAATGTTGAAGCAGCCTTGGCAAAGCTGCATGGCTGGAAAATGTCTAATTTTCTTATTAACAGTCTTTAAATAGCACCTAAGCAGACAATGCATGCACATGGTGGTTAGTGTACATTACGTGATGCAAATCCAGCACATAGCCTCCGAGATCTTCAGCTACTGGCACCATCTCATCTCCGAGGTCACATTGGTCCTCAATGTTCTGGTATTATTTTCAGCAAGCAGTAATGGTGGCACATTTTTCTTCCTTTCTTTCTTTATGTTTTTAGTTTTGATGCGAAAAATGTATGCTTTTGTGAGCTGTTCGTGATGCCTCCATTTGCATTGAAAATAGGAATTTTTGCACAGAGGCTGCTCTAGATATACATTACCTGAAACAAGGCATCTTATGTTATGTGAAGTTTTATTAGAGTTGGTCTTAAAGCTCTGTATAAAAAAGAAAAAAATGTTGGCCATTTTAAAATTACCCTGAAGACTGGTCACAAACACTGGTCTTAAGGAAAGCAGTGCTTTCCAGGCCACATCATGTGCGTAATTCAGTGCAAGAAGGTATCCTTACCAAGCTTGATTATGCTTGTAGCTGGTGTGAAGAAGGAAGTATGCAGCTCTAGCATATTGCAGCAAGAGTGCAACAAGATGGCACCTAATGGAACAATTACGGGATGTGACCATACATGTAACTTAGAAGGCCACATTCCAGGTCGATCACTTTTGGGTAATGTTTCCTTATTTTACGTTATGTGACATCTACTGTGATTTCTCACAGCAACCAAGGTGGCCATATGCATCTGGCTCAACAAGTAAATAGTGCCTTAGAAACAGGCCTAAATCAAGCAAAATAAGCAGAATATTTCATTCATAACTTATCTGAATATATAGCTGTTTGCATAAGAAAAATACCTTGTACATTATTTTCCACACCTGTTTTAGGATACAGCTAAACTTGCCAAAACAATGTGACAGAAAAGCCAGAAGGAGGCTGAAATTAATTATTACAACTCTATCTTGCAAAAAGCAATAAAGATGATAAAATTTTACTTCTCGTTTCTGATGACAGTTATCGACATATTTTCTTCTTTTTGCCCACTCAGGTTGCCATGCATCATGTCTGTATAAACCAAATATAAGCATGCAGGCCTGTTTCATAGAGCTACTGCAATAAAGACTTATAAAATGGATCGACTGTAATCCATTTTTCATAGTCTTCAGCTTGATCGCTGTTCAATTTCACACCTTTGTGGATGTAAATAAGTGCCAATTTAGGCCACCAGAAAATTCGACCGCCTAAAGACACATGGGAAGGCAAAACCATGCGTCAAGCTACTATTTCTCAGAACAAGATAGCATAAATCTCAACAAGCTCTTCAAAAATATTGGTCTCAGTTCCTGCTCCTTCTCTCCTTACTTCTTATTCGTAAGTTGTGCTGCCCCAAAAATGTATTTGTTGAAGGGTGCAAGACAATTATTCTTTTTAATGCCTGCTTCCAGTGATTGAGTTGACTGGCACCAATTTCAGTGACATACACTAACCAGTGATCGCTCAACGAATATGGCGTTGAGTATGGTCTGAACTTCATTTATTTCCCCTGTCCTCGCAATATCACTGTTCCAACAATGTAGTTTTTGGAGTGCGAAAACAGCTTTGCCTGGTCTCGTCTGCTTTCACTGGGCTTGTTAATTTTTTATATGGCACAGGTACATGGGGCTTTGAGGCAGGTACGTCATCTGCGTTTCCTTATTATGCCGTGCTTCTTTGCTGTGCAATTAATTATGTGCCTCTAATGGTTTTATAGCCAACTGGCATGAACTGAGTGATGTCTATGGTTTCAAAAGTATATTTTTACCATTCACGCTGAGAGCCAAGCATGATGACTATATGCTTATTACACTCGTAAGAAAGTTGCTGCTCTGTGTATGCATGTACATATTGTCTAATGAACTTTCGTTGGGAGCACTGCTAACCGCTTTGTCCATGTCTATCTTTTCATCCTTCAGTCTTTGTGTGAACTGGTACTTTATCTCGCTATCATATTTTTGACTCTAGAAACCTGACAATGCCTCCCTAAGTCCCATTTCAACTTCTTTCAAGTCTCTGGCCGCTACCTACTATGCTACCCAACAATTGTGTTATGGTATGTACATTGCATACTCACTATAAAAATGCTAAGCACATTTTTACCAATATACTTGCTGTTCATGTTAATTGTTTGCTTTTATGTCCACTGACGATACGTTGCATTAGTGGTTTTCACTCATGATTACTATGTAGTATATCTTTCATGCATCGCACATCTTAACTGTAGGGTATATTTTAATAAATATAGATAAATTGCAGCATGCCAGCCACATGGTGCCCAGTGAGACAAATAAGTGTACGCACCTGAATATGGTGGATCGGCGAAAGCGGTTGGGCGAGCTGATCTTGTTCATGTCGACGCTGGAGGGATCTGCCTGGAAGGCGAGTGCATTCATTATGACGTGGTCTGGCACCACGCCCAGTGGGTGCACCTCCCGCATGATCACACCCGCCGGAATCTTGTAGAACTCGATGCACTCAAGAAAGTTGCCCATCACCTCCCGGAGCTCCGCCTCCGGCATGGTGTCACAGTACCGCTTGCTCCAGTGCACAGCAGCCTGTTTTTGTTTTTTGAATCCCACCCAAAGGTAGAAGTGAGCAAATATGACTGGACTGGATTACATTACTTCATTTATGCATGATTACTGCAGAAGATTGCATGGAAAAATAGTTGAGTCAATAGTTGAAACTTGGGCAGGCTCATTCTTTGTGTTTGTTAAAACAGCAGGAAGCAATTCTTCCCAACACACACACACACACACACACACACACACACACACACACACACACACACACACACACACACACACACACACACACACACACACACACACACACACACACACACACACACACACACACACACACACACACACACACACACACACACACACACACACACACACACACACACACACACACACACACACACACACACACACACACACACACACACACACACACACACACACACACACACACACACACACACACACACACACACACACACACACACACACACACACACACACACACACACACACACACACACACACACACACACACACACACACACACACACACACACACACACACACACACACACACACACACACACACACACACACACACACACACACACACACACACACACACACACACACACACACACACACACACACACACACACACACACACACACACACACACACACACACACACACACACACACACACACACACACACACACACACACACACACACACACACACACACACACACACACACACACACTTCCCTACCAATCAATTTACAATAGACCTATGTTTTATTCCCTGGCTAAAGAAACACTACAGAAACTATGCTTAATGTACTGCAGTGTGTAAGGTACTAATTACAGCTGGAAATTGCTGCCTATCACATTTTTTTTAATGCTTTGACAATATATGTATGAGTGTGAATGCTCCTCAGCATTTATAGCACATTTCACAAGGACTACAGCTCAAACAACGCAACAAATGGCCGATGCTCTTCCTGAAACTCATGTGACACAGTTCAGATGTCTAAAGAGAGAGAGGGGGGATGGAAGCAAACAGAGTTGACACACCTGAAATTTGGTGAGCTCATCAGCTGTGAGTTCCTCACGTGCCAATATGAGCCTCACAACATGCTCTGGCAGCAGGGCAAAAGAGCCAAGGCTCAATACCTCATTGCCATGGTTGTCAACGAATTCAAGCACCTGGAACAAAGGAAATACCTTCAGGCTTTGTGCAATAAAAGAACAACAACAAAGAATAACTTTCTGGGTACAATATGTATTATAGAAACAATCTTGGCTAAGATGCATAACTGGTAATAGTCTAAATTAAATTTAAGCAGCACTTAAGCAGACAGCACATACACGTGGTAGTTAGTGCATATGAAATGCTAGCCCAGCCTCTGAGATTTTTTATGACTCCTGGGTGCTGCTCGACATCTGAGGTCATGCGGAGGGAAGTGCCTCGCCAGTCCTCGATACTTTCCAGCTCATTTCTGGTGAGCAGTAATGGTGTAGTGGTTTTTGAAGTTCTGCTATCAAAAATGCCTATTATTGTGAGCTATTTAAGATGTATCCATTTGTACTTAAAATTGTGCAAGGGGGGCATCCTATATCTACACTATCTGAAACTAGATTTCTTTATGCCGCATGAAATTTTGTTACAGTTCGCCTTTTAACGAAATCTCACAAATAAGCAACAATCTCGTATGTGTTCCTCGTATGAGCAGAGTTTCCAGCAATCAAATGCTGCCCTTGCCAAGCCTGCATGGGTGTTCCCTTCTTTTCATCATTCCTACCACACTCAAATCTATGGAGCTGTCCATGACTGGAGCAGCACAATATGACCAGGACAAGAAAAAAATAAAATAAAGAAAATGCAAAAAAGAAAAAAAAAGAAATGCAGCATATTGAACGAGTTGGAATATACATACAGTGAAGCTTTGTGCGAGTGCATAAAGAGCCGAATATGAGTACACGCACACATGCAAACACACACACGTATGCCTGCACGCCTGCGTGGGCACACACAAATTATACTGAGTTTTTTGCTAAGCGTAGTTGCTGACCACTAGTGATTATGACGGATGCCTTGAACGCATCATGGTTTCAGAAGCAGGATGCGCATAAGCACGCAGTGCAATTTGAATCCATTCTATCTGCAAGAAGCATTTGCTCATTACCATGCAGCCACGAATACGAGCTTTCTGGTTTTATATTTTTTTCACCCTCCGCAAGGCTGGTGCTGCTGCAAGGAACGCAGCGGCACACGTGCTCTGCTGTGATTGGTTGGCCTGTTCGGCAAGGGAACAGCCAGGCAGCAGTGCCCACAGTCATGAAACCTGGCAAGGTTCGCAAAGAGAGCTTCGCTTTTAAAAAGTGACAACATATGCTGTTACCTACTTTTCTGTGTTGTGGTGCCTTTGCTACCATTATGAACATGCACCGACTTGCCCGGTTCTACATTCTTTAGTGCAGGAGTTGAAAAGCAGTCAGAACAATCCTAATTAGCATGCATTAATGTGACGCAGTATAAAGCTTGCAATAGCTAGAAACAAAGCTATGACACAGTAATTTTAGTAGTACACTGTTTTACTTGTAAACACTTTAAAAGTTTCCCAATGTGAGTGCAATGCTTCAACTGGACCCTGCAACTGGAAAGTGTGATCACTAAATACCTTCTGGACAAGTGACTTTGTACACTTGTACTGGATGTAACGTTCTGCTGACGCCAGCAGGGCGCACACAGTGTCAACGCTAATGCAGCATTGGACAAAGCCCATGCAGCCCTTTCTCAATTCTTCCAGTCCATAGTAATCGGCAGCATTCATCAAACCTAAATGACAGAGAAGAAGCATTCAGTTGTGCTATGTAACTATGAGGAAGCATCACAAACTTTTAACCGAACAAAACTGGCATCAGCCTACACAGGGTGCCCCACATAATTGAGCCAAGATGTTAAATATGAAAGGTGCGTTGGAAGCGAATTGGACCGAGCGCATACTATTTGTACAGGCCTATAGTAACTCAGGCAATTTTTTGTTTTCACCATAACTCACTAATTAATTAGGTTTAACTACTCAACTCTTTAGTTATTCACTGAGGACCGCAAGTATGATACGCAGATTTGTAGAGCACCTTCAGAAGCCACTGATTGAGTTGTTTCCTGCACAATATGTCTCCCGCAGTTTTTTTTCCGGGTTGCAAAGAAATCACGCAAAATATGAGAAAAGTCACGTGAAGGAGCGCTTGCGCAGTGGTATCGTGCTGCTCTGAAGTGTGCGTTCGGTGAACAAAGTCGGCTGCATCGTGACTGGTGACAGGGGAGTGGCAGGGTGTTCTTTATCTCCTCGGCAGCACTCGGCCAGCAGCATGCATTTGCGCTGTCATCGACGGGAGCCGATCTTGTTCACTGAACCTATGCTTGAGAGCAGAATGATACCACTGGGCAAGTTCTCCGTCACGTGGCTTTTTTCATATTCCGTGGGCTTTCTTTGCAACCCAGATAAAAAGGACTATGTGAGACGTATTGCACACGAAACAACTCGATCGGTGGTTTCTGAAGCTGCTCTACAAACCTGTGTATCATACTTGGGGTTCTCAGCCAATAATTAAAAAGTTGGGTAATAAAACTTACATAATGAGTGAGTTATGGGGAAAAAAATTGCCTCAGTTACTATAGGCTATTGCGAATAATATGTGTGGGGTTCAATTTGCTTCTGATGCGCCTTTCATATTTAAATTCTTGGTTCAAGTTACGTGGGACACCCTGTATACTACAGTAAAACCTTGTTAAACCTTATTCACTTAAACAGTAGTTTCGTTTTAAAAGTAGTAAAGTCAGATCCCCGACTTGGCAGCCATTGAACATAATGCGTTTTGCATTTGCATAAACTGTACCAGCTTATTGCATACATGTCAGTTAACACGTAGTGTTTCCACTTTTCATTGTGCAATCACAGTGGTGCGTCATTCCCATCGGGCGGCCTGTCAAATTAACAAGCCTCAGAGATTGGAACAATGGCCTACAAGTGCCTTGTGCATTTGCGCGCGAAGCCACATCAACATCAACATCATTTTGACGTTGTGCAAACAAGGACTCACGTCCATGCCGAAGTTCCGCATACAAGAAAAATTGGACATAGTGCTATCGAATGTGGCACAAAAAACTCGGCACTGGCACATGACAGGGATCTACCGTTGACTGTGGTGTGTGGCATTTGGAATGCGAAGTTGCTCGGCAGCGCTACTGTGACCCCGAAGAGATGTTGGCTACGAGGTTCGACTTTTCGCCATCGTTGCTTCTGTTGCAGAAGTGTCACCTAACGACACTGATGAGGAGGACATGGAAAGCAACAGCACGGGCAATTCAGGCCCGACAGTGGCAGAAGCTACGCATTACGCCAGCCTCATGAATGCAATCATTGCGACGAGAACAGCACCCCACAATGAAAAAGGTGCCCCGCGACTTCTGCAGCGCTACCGCGCCTGACCACGGAGAATATGCAACGCCAACGAGGAATCTGCCATGCGAGTGTTTGCCGAAAAGAGGGGGCTGGCTGAAAAGCTGGCTCGCAGCTTCAGTAACACTGGTGTCACACACTTTTGATCGCGATCAAGCCCGATCCGGATCGGAATTCTCGACTAAGATTGGCGGCCTCACGCATCTTGCGTAAATGAGCCAATCATGATTGAGTTGACGACAGGCCACTGCTAGGTCACCGCGGCATCAAACGAAAATAATTAGACTTTTGTCATGCGAAGTGAATAAATAGTACATTTTTTTGCCCTTTTATCGCACTCTGAGTTCCGTTTTTGACAGGTAAGTGGGGGATCTCATGCTATTTCGGTTAAGCAGTAGTACCGTTTAGTATGTACTTTTTCTGAGCTCCAGCCAACTACGGTTTAACAAGGTTTCGCTGCACTTGATTCATAGATGGCAAGCAATGTTGAAGAAGCTACTCAAGTAGTGTAGTCACAGAAATGTATCACTCTGTGTGCTTTTTCATAGTGAAGCGGTCTTTGAATTGAGCTTTCCATAGAATAACTTAATATATTGAAACCGCTACATAACAAATGACGTTAATGTTACGTAAGATCCCATACTGCTTGTATGCCTTCCAGTATGTAATGTCCTATGTTTTTGTCACAAATGCAAGCGGCATGCTGTGGAAGCTGTGCGTTAAGTGTGGTTGTGAAAACACACCGATGTGTCGCTCAGTTTGCGATTCTCTAGTTAAGAGGTTAAGTGCCTTCTACATGACAACTGTTTCATACATTGTGACTAATGTATGAAGTCAACCTTGTGCCAAATTACTTTGCACAATATTATTTCTTGCTGTAATTTAGCATGCACAAATTTTTTGTCACAAAAGCAGATAGTACGAAAGGTATTTTGCCCCAGCAAAACGAGGGTGCGTAAGTTCACAATCAATGCAATTAAAATGCCTCGAGTTCCATGTTAGAAAAACAGTTTTAGTGTTTAGTTACTTAAAATTTCACAGTTCAACAAGTCCGAGTCCAAACATGTTCAATTGAGCCCAAGGTCAGTATGAAGAAAAAAGAAAAATTACACAATTAGTTTTGTAAATAACTGCTTGCTATTACTGCACTAAGTTATACTAGGTCTACACTTGTGCTGCTTTACAAATATATGCCTTCATACCCCTACTTGTAGTGGTGCTCTAGCATCTTTCATTTACTTCCACTGAAGCTGTTGTGATTTTAAATGGTACTTTTTTTAAACAGTTTGCATGACACTGGATAAAAAACAGCCAATATCCAATATGTAGAGTGAATGCCCAAATGCCCTAAACATACAGGGGGTAGTAGGTATCCAAGGTGGTTCTACTCAGTGAAACGCAGTGTATATTGTGTGATTTCAAACTGACAGTGTGATATAAGCTTGAATGAAATGTTAACTAGCAATGCATGGCCCAATCAGTCCAAGAATTTTCTCTCAAGAAGCTCTGGATCACAGATGTTTAGTGCAAATCGAGCTCGCACAGCTCAGGGTTGCTGCTGCAATGCCACAGATTACCTTTTGATAAAGTGGGCACCAATACACTAATGCTGTAACAATGACATTGCATATGTCCTATGTGCTGAAATGCATGTCCCTGCTGGTCAGAGGGCCCCACAGATATATAAACTAACATGTGCACAGAAAGTAAAACATTGCCAGGATCAATCTCAGGAGAGTACTATGTGCAGTAAAACCTCGTTAAACTGTGCCCGCTTAAACAGTAGTTTCGTTTTAAAAGTAGTAAAGTCAAATCCCTGACTCAGCGGCCATTGAACATAATGTGTTTTGTATCCGCATAAACCGTACCAGCTCATTGCGTACGCATCGGTTAAAACGTAGCGTTTGAACTTTTCGTCGCGCAAACACGGCGGTGCGCCATCTCCATCGGGCGGCCCCGGCAGAACAAGCCTCAGAGATTGGAACAACGGCCTCCAAGTGCCCTGTGCGTTTGCGCGTGAAGCAACATCAACATTAAGTCTCCTCGATTTGGCTGCACCTTTTGCATTACTTCAGAAAAGTGTTGTGCCAGTGCAGCACCAATTCTTGAAGTGTGAGTGTAGCGTGACACTAGCACTTTCAGTGCAGCGGCCCAATCGAGGACAAAAGTGCAGGAGCGTACAGGCCTTCGTCTGCTGCGACTGGGCGGCTGTGGCTTTTCTTTTGTTGGTGTGTCCTTATTCAGAAAGCATGACCAAGCGTGGTTTCCACACCTTTCTGAATCATACATGGCACAACGTTTCAAACGGCTGACCGATGTGGTTTCGCGCAAACTTAATGTCGAGGTAGCGGTATGCTCGTGAAAATTAATACAAACGACTGTGACCTGAGGGAAAATCCCGGCGTTCAGTGCACTTAGCAGCAGTTGAACCTGGAAAGCGCCCTTAACAAGATGCTGCCTACACATCCTGAAAAAAACTGGCGTCCGTGCTGCGTTACTAATAGCAGGCGCTGTCGATGCCGTCTACCAACACCCGCACGGCCACGGAGCCGCATGTGTCGTCTGCTATCAAAAGCCTTGCACTACGTGCACGAGAAAAGAACTTGCGGAGAATCTAGTGCCGAATTGTACATGAACTCGTGCAGCACGATGTCAAATCAAGTGCCGAAGTGCAGGTGGCGCTAGCTGCACTGGCAAATCGAGTGCTAAAGTGCTGCACCCCCTGAACTAGTGCAGAAAGTGCAGCCAAATCGAGGAGACGTATCATTTCGATGCCGTGCCAGAGAGCATTATGGCGTTGTGCAAGCAAAGATCGCGTCGTTCCCAAGCTCGGATAAAAAAGACGCCGGGTGCTCAGCATATAAGAAAAATTAGACATCGTCCGTGCTATTGAATGTGACACGAAGAAGTCGGCGCTGGCACGCAACAGAGATCTGCTGTTTACTACAGTGTGTGGCATTTGGAATGCGAAGAAGTTGCTCGGCAGCGCTGCTGCGACCGCGAAGACATGTCGGCTATGGGGTTCGACTTTTCGCCATCGTTGACTGTGTTGTTGCTGAAGTGTCGACTAGCGACAGTGATAAGGACGACACTGAAGGCGGTAGCACAGGCGAGTCAGGCCCGACAGTGGCATAAGCTACGCGTTACGTCAGCCTCATGAGTGCAATCGTTGCAACGATAACAGGGGCGCGATAACGTAATTCTATTCCAAATGAAAAGTATTCCAAACTCCAGCACCCGGCAATGAAAAAGGCGCCCCTGGGACTTCTGCAGCACTACTGCACACGTGCACGGAGAATACATAACGCCAATGAGGAATCTGCCAGGCGAGTGTTTGGCGAGAAGAGGGGGCTGGCTGAAAAGCTGGCACGCAGCTTCAGTAAGTTTGAGGCTGCTGTCATCGTTCTAGGCCGCCGCGGCATCAAACGAAAATAACACTTTTGTCGCGCGAAGTGAATAAATACTGCATGTTTTTTTCCCCTTTCATCTCACTCTCTCTGAGTTCCGTTTTCGACAGGTAAGTGGGCGATTTCATGCAATTCGGTTAGACAGTACTACCGTTTAGCACGTACTTTTTCCGAGCTCCGGCCAACTACGGTTTAACGAGGTTTCACTGTATATGTTGAAACGTGCAGAATGCAAAAGTGGCACAAGAAATTGTAATTACTGTAAAAGCGACAATAAGTGCAAACTAGACGTATCTATCAGTAAATTTGTTTTTCTTTGAGTGAATAATGCAGCAACTGCTTGTAAAGAATTTGTGACTGACACACTAATAGTGTAGTGTCACCTGGTATTGGAGCATCCATGTTGCACTGCCACAACCATAATATTACTGAAAAAATGAGTAACAGCACAAAGAACGGGACACGCAGACTGAGACAGACGAAGTGCTTCGCCTGTCTCCGTCTACATACCCCGTTCTTTGCACTGTTACTAGTTTTTTCAGACATGTACAAACTGGCCCAAGCTAGCCCTTTATTTTACGATATTACTACAGTGGCTGAAACATGTCAGCTGGGATATATCAGCTTTAATAGGCAACAACAGGGCACACAGCTTATATGGAAACACATAGAACAGCGAAAAATGGACACGCTGACACTGGCCGGCATCAAACTGAAGATGCATTGTAAGTGTGTTCTCACAGTCACATTTCCAAATTTAGCACTAGTACTGCAAGAATAAAGTCTTCACTTAACATCCATTAGGAACCAAAGAGCATATGTGGATTTGGCCACGTTCCCATGTATCAAACACAATGCCCCAAATTAGCAAACAACTTGCAATGACATCCACAGTTTCAGAGAACACTCATGTGGAAGACCTCAGTACGACTGTTTTCTGTGGAAACTTTTGTGTATTCAGTTATTCCCTTGACACAGTTAAGACAGCATGACTACTCCTGCTTTACTCTTAGTTAACATGAATATCAGAAGCTGAAAAACAACATACTAAGAGATGCACAAGGTAGGCAAGGTCAAATGAGAAGACATATATTCACTAGTGCAATCCTTGTCTATGTTGCATTGCACCTTCTTTACAGCATAATGAACCAACCAGACCAGCAAAATGCCTCATTATACTTAAGATTCCTTCCACTAAATTATTTTTACAATCCTGTTCCCAATTACAATACAGAAGAAAGCACAAGAGCCATCCAAGAGCACTTACCCAGGAGTGTTCTGGCTTGCAAGGTAACGCAGCCAGTGTGTATGTACTCAATGAGTTGCCTGAATACATCAGGCTCAAACTCCTCTATGATCAGAGTCTGGTGTGTCTGTGGCTGTAAAAACTCCAATGGTCAGTACAAGGGTTGCACTAAGAGGCACAAAAATTTTTCTTCTTTCAATCCATAGTGCACAGCACAAAGATAATCACTGTAATGTTCTAACTTCTGGTGTGCACAAAAACTGCACAGAAAGTCTGGAATGAATGTGTCAGGGAAAAGAAGAATAAGAAGAAACTAACTGCACCACGTATGTATTTTCTTTTGTACAATTGCTCATTAAACATTAACTTGATTCTTTCACAGATTCCAAATCATGGGGCTAGTGTGCATTAGGAGCAGGTTACTATAAAAGGGACCCTGAAACACATTTCATGAAAGTTGAGAAATGCACTTGAAGTTAAAATAGACTATTCTGGGAAATAGTGTTCAGCAAAAGGTATTTCAATGCATGCATTGGAAGCCTAGCTATTGACAATCAAAGATAGCCTTTAATCCCCTTCACAGTGCTCGCGCTGCTTCTTCAATGCCTTGCACTGCGAAGACTACGTATGGTGGAGCGGGGCAGTGCCCCGCTCCACCATACGTAGTCACTGTGACGTGCACTGAATGTCACTGAATGTCACTGAATGTCCCACACTGAATGTCACTGTGACGTGCAGGTCAAATTTAATTTTGGATGTTCATGCAGGCGCCACTGCTTCCAATTTTGGTGCCTACGACAAGCGAAACTCGGAGGCTATCCCTAAACTTACAGTTGAGTTGACGGCGTCTCCAAAGAGTCTTATTCCTTTGCAGTGCTACAGTTTATGAGATAGCGATGAGCAGCTGTGTTCTCTCGCACCAAATGGTTTAAGTAGCACATTTCTTATTGCACTGATTGCTGTGACAATCACACAATTTCCGAGGGTTGCACGAAATGTTGTCTTGATCTTCGCTCGCATGAGTATTATGTCGGCAGCATGCACATCGGCTTAAAGGTGCGGATATAGTCCGGCGTAATGTGGACACGAGGTAAGTGCTTCTGGCACAGGAATAAAAGATGTGCAATCTCACACCAGAGCTGCTAGACCAGAGTGCATTGTATGCAAGCTCAGCTGGCTGGCAGCATGCTGGACTACAGTTGGGGTGCACTGAAGTGAGTGAGTGTGCAGAGTTTGCTCGTTTGCCAAACAGAAAAGTGCCTGCTCACCGCACTACTGTTCAACACACCGAGCTAAAGTATTTACTCGCATAATGATCGCACTTTTTGTAAAAAAAAAAAATTGATGCAAAATCAGGGGTGCGATTATAACGCGGGTTAAATTTTTCTCGAAAAGAAACATTTTCTTTTTTCATCCTGCATTTGCTGCGGGATTACAAGCAGGCGGCTGCCGCTGTCAGTGCGGGACACCAAAACAAAAATGGCAGCCGGCGGAGCAAGCCGAACGCGCCGAACGTGATTATTTTTCTTCTCGTGAGTACACTACGCGCACTGAAACAGTTTCTTCCGTATCAGTAATGACTAATATCATTAATATTGGCAAGTTTGCGACAATAATGTAGCCATTTACACTTTGAGGGGACAGAAACAGAGATGGGCGCGCTTAGCTGCCAGTGACATAGAAACACATGGCGGGCATGCTGCGGAAACTGCGGCATTTGTATTCACTGCTATCCTAATACGGCACGTTTCCGCTAAAGGTGGGCGAATATCTTAGCTGCGTTACAAGCGTCGGCGTATGAATAGGGTACACTTCGCTAACATAACAGTGTAAACGTGGCCATTATTGTTGCCGCTCGCAATTTGTTGCATGCCTATGAGTGCAGACAAGAATCGAAAGGCACCCTTTATGTTGTTGTTGCTGACCAAAACCCTATTATGAAGCCTAGAAATAATAAAGCTGAGGCAAGTTTGGTTGTACCTTTTGTTTTTTGCATGGAAGTGCTGAAAGTGATGAAAGGAATGAAATGGGGCATCTGCTTAAGAATGTTGGGTGCGTGAAGACCGCTTGGTATGTCTTCAAGAGTCGTCGGCGTAGCATTCGACAGATGGTAAGCGCGGTCATCATTAGCTAGACTTGGCACACGACATATTGCTGCGACAAGTTCAGGGTGCGATCATTACACAAGAAAGAAAAGAAATTGAATTTTGACGACAAAATTCAGGGGTGTGATCATTACGCGAGTGCGATCATTATGCGAGTAAATACAGTATACAGGGGGCAAATTTTAGGTGATCCTGACATCACTGTTGTGATGCATCCGACTTCGCCAGCCGCTGTCTGGCACGCTGGAAATGCTGGACTATGCCTGTGCGCGATTGATGCTGCACTCCGGACTCGCTTTGAAAGGATTCCAAACATTGCGAGCTTCGACCACGATGGTTAGGAAGCAGACGACCTGTTCCAGTCGGATGCAGACGCTTGCGATGGCTCACCACATGCCTGGAGTAGTACATCTACCTGGAGCTACGTCACCCACAGAGACCAATCAGGGCATACAGCTGTCTTCAGCATGCCGCAGCGAGTGGGCTCGTTGCCGCAGCACCCTGCGGTGCGGCGGCGGGTTGTAGATACCCCCTTTCCATGGGGAATCTTCTCCAATAAGGTAAATATTACGTATTTTTAAAATTAAAGTCATTGAGTTAACAAAACTTCCATGATATTTCATGTTCTGAATTATTTCACAAAACAAGCGTTACGAAAGTTACCCGCTTTTTGGTACAGAAGTCGTCTGGTACCAGCTGCATTCAAAACCCTAACCTATGATCTGTGCTTTGGCTGAAAGAGGGACAGAAAAGCAGTTTAGCTATTGTAACTGGATAAACGTTGCTAGTCCTGTTATAGACTTATTACGGTACAATTACCATATAGACTCGCATAAGCACCGTACACCTAACTTGGCAGCCCAAATCAGGAAAAAAAGAATTCCAACAGATACACAACTGCGTTCAGTGTCATGACGCTACGCGTGTGCATCGGCGAATTCTCCTGTGCTGCAAATTTTCATGTGCCACTATTAAATGGCGAGAGCTGCGTGTTGACCTCTGATGGAATGCTACGTCTGGGGCGAGCACAATTTTGCACAAGAGGTTCAGTCCCGTGCAAGGGCCGCACCTCGTCAAAACAGAGAAAAAACAAGTGTGGCCCTTATGTGAGCCTATAGGGTAGTACTCCTTTCTAAACATACGATTTGCAATGAAATAAAAAGAAACATGTTTGTCCACAGCAGCAATAAGCAATACAGGCTAAACATTCTCTACCAGTGCTACAAACATCTATTCTGGAACAGTAGTAAAAGCGAGATAGAGATAGAGAGAGAGAGAGAGAGAGAGAGAGAGAGAGAGAGAGAGAGAGAGAGAGAGAGAGAGAGAGAGAGAGAGAGAGAGAGAGAGGGTTGTTAAGCTGGTGGCATGGCGACGCCTTCCAGTGACCAAGGGAGTGGAATACTTACCTGAGGAAACTGTATGTTCAGCATTGGCTCACTGCTTCTCTTCAAGAACAATTTCAATTTTGTCTCCTTGTTCAGATCTCGTTTTTTTGACGAAGCATCACGGTCACGATTTGGAACTCCTTGGAAGCCACCGTACAGCATTTTGTGGAATACCCTAAAAGGGGGAGGAAAGAACATGCACAGTCACTGCTGGCGAAAGCGAAAGGGTGGCTGCTATGTTTTTCAATGAACAGAAAATGCCGACCAGTGCCCCCTAGGTCTGTAAACTAGATGGCAAGGGAGGGTGAATAATGGTTTGTTTTTGGTTGTTCCCAGACCAATGATTGTCAAGGCCTGGGGCAATGCGCAACGCATGGCACAAGAGAATGAAAAAGAAAAGAAAAACAAAAAGAAACAAAGCCTGAGACAAAAAAAAATGAAAAACAAAAACAGCAGTCAAGGAAAGCCACAGTAGCAAGAATGCTTGTCACGCAAGCCTTCAACCACTGCAGCTTTTGTCGAAGAGTGTTGCGTGGTTACCTGCTCCGTGCGGCCAGCACGGCCTTGACGGCACAGACGGGTTCTCTCGTGTCTCCCACGAGAAAAGTTACATCGCAAAGTTCAGGCATGCTTGCCAGAAACTTCATGTCTTCAGCCAGCCCGGTTTTGTTTTCAAAGACCGAGTAGTCGGGCTCTTCTTCGGAAGCCGCAAGGTCTTCCGCCATTCCACTCATGCTAGCAAGCACGTTAAGAGCCAATCACTTCTGTCTGCCTTTAAGGATGTTCCTTGATATCCTTTCTTTCTTGCCACTTTGCTAAAGGTAGGAGAGGGTTTTTGACTAAGGTAATTCTACTAGGGTACAGAAGGTGCTCTGAAAAGAAAGAAAAATGGAGTTCATGTAAGAACACGAATGCACAATTGGAAATATATGTAAAAACATGCACACACAGAACATTTCGGTGCATTTTTTTTCCTAAAGAGGTGACCTAGTGCACAAAGATGAGACTAAGTACAAATAATATCACTCAACACTCACCACACAGAAACTGATTTGGGTACGCAAACATCATGATTGTTTCACAGTATCTGAAACGTTGATATAAATATGGTAGGATAACAAAGAAAAATGTCCCAGGTTTATGGGTAGTTATGAAAGAACAAGTCCTAACATTAATACAGCTGTCCAAGCCTGCACCAGGTACATAGACTAGGCATGTTCTGAGGGCACCTTATGGAGTCCTACTGATACATCAGACCCAACAGTTCCCCTGGGAGAACATTTTACTTCAGCGCAATAATAATGATTAAAAGCACCGAATTTTGCAACTAGCCAGAGGGCTTCAATATGCTACGTATGCTAGTTTCAATGGGAGTGAATCCATTCGAGCCTCCCTGGCCCCGGCCCACGCTCTTATCGCACCCGGGCCGCAGAATGCAGCTTGGCCGCAGCACGTCGACTCGAGCACATATCGTCAGTGCCGTTCGAACGTCGGGCGCGCTCCCGTTATCTCAACACGCCCGCGGTCACGACAGACCATTCGGCGACGGCGGCTGCGGCCACCTGATGCTGGAGCGCGGGCTGCGGCCAAAGCGACGGCAACGGGGCATTGCGCCGTGCGGCAATAGACTCACCGGGGAGTCCAGCAGCTGGGAGGCTACGGCATGGCGTCGCCCTCTCTTGCCGCCGACGTCCCGAGTAGTGGCGGGCCCCTAGAAGGAGGCTGCCTCCATGTCGTCGTCATTCGTGCGGTCGTACGAGTGCGCGGCACAAGTCGTCGCCATCGCGGCGGCGGAGGGAGTGTCGATCGACTCGATGAGAGGGACGTCACATCGATCGATGGGCGCGCGAGCGCGCAGCAACAGCGCGGTAGCCGACGGACTCAAGTGCGCGGAAGCAACTGCCGCGCGCGCTCGTCGCGGCTCGCTCGCTCGCTTCTCCGCAACGCACGCTCGAGCGCGATGGCCCATTTCGATGTCGATTCGAGTGGAAATCAGGATGATGAGCGCTGCCATGCGCGAGCGAGACTGTGCGGCAGCTGGTACGGCTGGGCGACGCGTCCGCTCCCTAATCTGGGCGCGGTTTGCGACAGAAAATAAGATTAAATGTGAAACTTGAACGGCGTTCGGCTTGGGTGGATGGCTGAAATGGACGCGACACTCAACGACTAAGCGGGCGCTAGAAAGCCATGTCTCTCTCTCATCTGATCCCGGGCACCTGTATGCGCGAACCACATACGATGCCAGACGGACAGCTAGAAGTCCACGAAGATGCGCAACTTTAGGCAACAGCATTGACGCACGTCGCTCCGCTTGAAGTAGAGTTGCTGATTTACTCGGCACTTAATTTGCCCTTCCTCACACGGGTGTCACACGGTGCGCCTTCCGATCTGCATAAGCTACGAAAGACAGCCAATCGAGGTCTATAAATTCCATTCGCAATTCCGGATCGGCCTCGATCACGATCGAAAGCCGGCCTGTGACGCCGTGTCACGCGGAGCACTTGCGATCGCGATCGAGCCCTATCAAAATTTTCTCTTTGGCAATAGGCACCTCAAAGCAAGCTGTGGAAGTGATCGAACCAGTCGCGACCAAGAAATTCAATGCTGATCGAAAGTGCTCCTGTGCACCGCTATAATGTGCGCCCTCCGCAAAGAGAGCGTGAGGGTGATACAAAACGCGAAAGGTCGTCGATGACATAGATGGCGCTGCATGCTGAAAGAACCTGCTGGAATATTTCTACTGGATTATGAACATCCTCAGTTTGTATACTGGCTTGTGCATCCTGGCACAAAATGGAAGAAGCTATTGTCTTGTGACCTGGATCACATGCTGAAAACATGCACTTGCCCGTCGCCTCCACATTGTAGTTATTATGAAGTAGAAAAACAATGCAACACCATCAGTTGATGGAGCTTGCAGCAGTAGAAGAATATTGTGTGCCTAGAGTTTTTCAACAGATTGACTCTGAACGCAATGCTCATCAGCTGAACACTGTGCTGTTCTGCTCTGTTCTGTGCACTGCCAATCATGAACCAGTCAAAGAAAATCAAGAAGAGGCAACTGCACAGAACAGAGAGCAGATGAGAATCATGCAATAAAAGAGAACATGTACCAATTGTGATCAAAAGAAGATGCCAACAGGCACGCCACTGTGTCATTTGTGGCTTGTAGATCTATCGATGAGGCTCAATTAGTAAACTGTAACATATGCAGTATTGCAAAAATGGTATGTGCAGCCAATGCTGCATGTACCACAAAATATGAAACAGTGGTTTAACTTTGATGCGAAAGGCTTTCTGCTACCACCTGCTCACCACGTTACACACAAGTGAATCAACAGCTGCCAATTGTAAGCAACTTCTTTCAGAACACTGGAGTGATGACAACACTGTTAATGTATTTTCGGGGAACACCCACTGTCTTTATTACTTTTTAAGACAACAGCAAAAAGTTGTTTTTTTCACATGCTTCCTCTAAAGAGTACCAGACACAGAGGGACATTGTCCTATTTCGATTGGGCATTAGCATAAGCTGTCACTACATACACGAGATCTGGCAAGACATATCAATTTCATGTAAAGTAGATGAAAAAAAGCAAGCAAAGACGAATATTTATCGAGACAATGAGAGGAGGACGAGAAATGGCCAGTGTACACATACGCTGGCTGTGTGCAATAAGAGGGAAATTAAGGCAACATGTACTTATCAGAGGTAAGCTTCAGTTATGTTTTAGGCAACATGCAGCGTCAGAAGGCTGAAATACATTTCAGGATTTAAAATAATCAACTGCACTACTGCATTATATAAAGATGACAGAACAGGGTGCAGAAGCAATGTTTATGTTGGGTTCACTGTACAAGACGCATGCGAATTTTCAAACTGAGAGGCAATGTGCTAACTAGATTAAGGTGCAGGGACTTGCACTATACAAGTTAAAATTGAAACTTTTGGTTTCGTAGTGTGGCGGGAATAGCCACAGTGAAGATGTTCACACAAATTCTGTACCACTGCTTTATACATTATGTTTTGAATGCTTTAACAATAGCTTGAACTTGAAGAGTGATTACCTCAAGTCAAACAAAGAAAAGTTCCTGCTAAGTACTTGTGATGAGCAAATATGGTGACAATCTTCACAGCGCTGCAGTCATTCTTAACTTTACCCAACAATACAAGCCTCGCACACCTATGTTCCACTACACAAATGCATGTCTGCACTCACTAATATAGACAAGCGGAAAGTGTCAGGAAACATCTGATGCTTGCCTACACAGTATCGATGCATGCTTATTTGATGACAAGCATTGCACTACAGGCTGCACACTGCCGTGAAGATAGCATGTGAAAGTGGAACCCCAATTAAATGGAACAAGGCACCGTGATAACTGCACTAATGCTTGCCTACCAAACATTAACAGGCATAAAATGTTCATGCTTCGGCACTGCTAAGCATTGTAACTCTGCAATGGTGCAAACTTGCGCACTTGGAACTCAGAAGCATGTTCCATTTACCTTTGGTTCCACCTGTTCACAAAGTGCTTCGTGTGATACAATAAAAATGAACAGACTGCATCACCTCACCCCTGTATCTCATCCTTAAACGTACACAGATGCATAAAGTGCTGGCATGCAATACATTACGTATGCAACAATGCAATTACCAGGGCACGGGAGAGGATGGTAAAATAAGACGATAGTAATCTCCAGGCTGCACTGCAATAAAAAACTTATGTGTCTGTACAGCACTGTTTTCTCTTTTCATAAAAAGAAACACATGCACATCTACTGGTCCGGGCTTGACTTGGAGCTGCTGTTCCTGCGAGGTGGCGGTGGAGATGGATTCCTCAGCAGGGAGCCCAGCTTGTCGGGCTCAGGGTCTGAGCCGACATCCTTCTTCACAGCTGAGGTTGGAGATGATGGTGAGTACTTCTCCTTGGCAGCGCTGGGTCCACTACTGCTTGCATCAAGGTTCTCGAAGTCAATGTCAAAGTGGATCAGCTGACTACTACTTCCAGAAGTCGCTTTGGGGCCGCTCTTGGTGCTGCCACCAAAGCCGTGCTCTTCGTCGAGTCCCTCCAAGTTGAAATCAAAATCAATCACCTTCTGTGGCTTGCCTAGTTCCTTTTTGATGACTGCCCTGGAAGGTGATGGTGGCTTTCGCAACTCTTCGTCAGAGGAGTCATGCACTTTGGGCAGCAGCTCTTCGAGGTCTCCGCTAAATATTGAGACGCCGGAGGTGGCTCCACCACTGGGCTTAGGGACGAGCTCTTTGAAAGTGTCCTTGAACATTGGCTTGGACATAGGCACGTCCTTTGGAGGCTCAGCCACAAGCCTTGGTAGGTCATTCAAAGACTCCTCAAACAGTGCAGAGGTGTCTCTTGACTTTGAAAAGTCATTCAGTGATTCACTAAACAGTGATGGGCCATTCTTTGATGACACGTCCCCAAATGAGTCAGCTAAGTGGTGTGAGGAAGACCGGTCTTTCTTGGAAATGGCTTCTTCCAAGGCATCATTCAAGAAAGATGAAGCTGGCTTCGGCAGCAGGTCTTTCATGGGGTCACTGAAAAGCAGCCCTGCAGGCTTCTGTCCTTTGCCTTCATCAAACAGTGATCCTGGGCCACCAGTCTTGGGGAGTAATTCCTTCAGCTCCTCCACAAGGCTGCTGGTGGCACTCTTAGTTATCTTCTCTTTGCTTGGAGCCTTTCCCTTGTGCTGCTTCTTGTCCTTGGACTTGTGCTTCTTCCTCTTCTTGTGATGCTTGTCCCCTGTGGAACTGTCCTCGCTGTCGCTCGACCCAGAAGCTTTCTTGCCATGTCGGTGTCGCTTGGACTCCTTCTTCTTGCGGCTGTGCTTGGCCTTTTTGGAGGATGAGATGTCGGTTGTGGCTGTGCTGGGTTCCTCGGAAGCCCGGCGTTTGCGTGAGCGCTGGTCGTCGCTGCCATCCGAAGAGGATGAGTGACTGCTAGAGTCACTTGAAGTGCTTGACTCATCGGAGCTGCTGCTCGATCCACTGCTCTCATGGCTGGAGCCCTTTTTGGATGTCTTTTTCTTGCTGCTTCCACCATGCTTCTTCCGTTTGCGATCTTTTCTTCGCTTAGCCACATCTGATGGATGAAACCAATGTAATTGTGCTCTTTCAGCTTAGTTATTCTTTCTTTTTGAAAAGAACAAAAAGTGCACGCTAGGAAAAGTAAAGCATATGCCACAACACAGCAAAAATCACATATAGAGAAAACAAGAAGGATAAAGGCATGCACAATGTAAACTTCAAGCGAACCAAACATTTACATAGTACAGCGTATCTATCACACAAATGGCACAAGTGAACTGTTCGAAAAACATGCAACCAAGAAAGATACCCAAAACTGCCCTTCTCTGATAAGTTAACTCCTAGGAATGACCGCTTTGAAATGTGCACAACTGAATCACATGTAATGTCGAGCTAATGCTAATACTGAATGTAAAAGTGCAACAAATGCACAAAATTACAACTGATTTTGCAGTCTTAAACAGTGCAAATCATAAATAAAGTTCTTCAGAACTTTGCTATACAATGATATCAGCAGCGCATAAGGGATTTTTTTTTCCTCTTGAGAATGTGCACTGCCTGTGGACAAATCCAGCCGTACCTTAACATTTTGCTTCAATTTACAACAGCACAATATCAAGTGAACTGCGTTGCAAGGGAACAGCAGCGAGAATTATTGAAATGCTACAGGATCAATACCACTGCAGTAGCTCAACTACCGATCTCTGCTCTCGTTATATTTGAAATGTTGCATGATTCAGTTTGTGCTAACCTGCATTTTGACAACATCTGTTCCTGATGGGCTATGTTCTACAATATGCAAAAAAAAAAGAACACTTCGTGCCCTCCTTGGCACAATAGCCAAGCTTCAGGGTGGTTAACACTTGAACGATGTTAAAATGCAGTGTCTACATTTTATAATGTGCTGTTCTCAATTACTCTGATCATGCCTTGGTGCTCTCACACTGTTCAAATTTTTTTCACATCCAAGCTACCAATCTCAGCATACTCATGGTGTATGAGCATATTGTCACCTGTTCCATGAAACTGGCAGTTCTTTCCACCACACCACTGTGTGTAGACGCAAAAGCACTTAGGATTGAGTGCCATGGGCTAGACATGCCACAGCTTTTACTGGTGGATTGCATGATATGTTTGCAGTTACGTGGTGCATATTATATGTAAATGATATTCTTGGGCGACACCTATGACTACAGAAGTTGATTCATTTGCAGGTACTTATTCATGTGCCATTCTAAATAGAAGTAGCGGAGCACATGGAGTGCAGAGCGACTCAAACGTGATGGTGAATGAATGGCTGGAGTGGTGCCGGCACCTAACCAAAATGGAGTGATGAAATACGTCTCTCTTCAATACCCTCGTCCCTCTTCTAACTACTGTCCTTTTCTTCCAAACCTGTGAAATTCAAGTCGACAAACTGCTACAGCATATACAGCCCTTGCATGCAAGTCCATGTGGAGGTGCGGAGGAGTGTCGGAAACCTACATTAAGATGGCACTCTCTACTTTTGTTTCTGATCCGCAAAGTCAGCGTGACTGATCCCAATGGTCTCACTTGCCAACTCCCATGGAGTTTCTTACAATTAATGAAGTAGTGTTTATGCAGCGTATCTCCAAGAAAAAGTGATGTGACCAGTGCAGCAAGCCCAATGTGGTTACAGTGCTTGAGAGAGACTGTCAGCGGGGCAGTGAAAATTTCAAGACACTCTGTATCCCAAAGCCTGCTCAGAAGTCCACCTGGTTTTATATAGGGTTATATACTGGCCCCTGCAAAGCTTGAAAAAAAAGTTTTACCAGCTGCTAGCGCAACAAAGTGTATCCAAAAGCTGAATGATAAGAAATGATAGTACAAGAACATGATGCATGATCGGAGGCCAGCGTAAGTGGGAATCATGACTGCACTGACCATGCTGCATGGCCTTTATTCGTTACCAAAAGCACTAACTAAAATAGACTTTACTAACCTTCACAAAACATTATATAAAACATGGGTCACTTTTGCACAAAATGAAACCTTTTATATTCCACTCAGAGTAGCTTTAGGACAAGCACAGCATACTACCAGGAATGCCCCCCGCCCCCTTCGCTGCAATATTCCACTGAAGAGCCAGTCCAGTTCTCGATGGCTACTGCAGCTTAAAATGGCACTGAAAGCATGTAGGCTTTCCTATGTGTGTGATCATACCTTTGTTAGCTTTAAAACATGGGCACTAAATATGGCTCAATATTCTGAAACCCATGATGAACACAAATCAGTGTGTTGTTAGTGCAACGTGACCGTTTTGCTCAACCATAGCAAAAGGCAAAGATGGGAAAAATTCATTGGTGGTTAGGTTAAACTCCGGAGTTTCAGATGTCCACCTCTGTCATGAGGCACCTTGTAGCTAGGTGAAATACAGAAATATCCCAATAGTGCCGAACTCCTGCAGTTCGAAAGGTCACAGTGGCCATCACAAGCATGGTTGTCTGTACGTCTTCACTTGAGAAAAATTTGAAAATCATTAGGAGACAGCAGTAGATCTAGTCATAAAGAGGGCACGAAGCAGTAGACATCGTGAAAGCACAAGTGCCACACTATCTCAGGAAAAAAAAAAATAATCAACCAGATATGCAAAATCTTGGTATCGTGAGGATAAATGACTAAACATAGCTTGAAGGCATCAAATAATTGTACAATTAAAACTGTGGTATAGGCTTCACATATTTAAAAAATTTTAATGTAGGCGCCAGATGAACTGACTTGGTATCTATTCTAAGCATCAAGACCCAGGCCTAATACCTCATTCTTTGCACTTAGTTTCCTTGGTAACAGTAGCTTGACCACAATGACTTTCATATACATAAGACTTCATGCATGCTGTTGTACATACAGACCTAGCACACTGCCTTGTGTGTTTGCAAAACTAAGTGTTAGTACTAAATATAGCATGGCCAATTACAAGTAGGGAGGAAAAAAAGAAAACACAAGCTTACATGACATGGGAAATGCCCGCACAAGCTCAAACTCAAATACTGGTGTTTGACGTTCCTTACAGCCCAAGCTGCAACTTCCTTTGTGATGGTTACCATAACAGGATTTTGGATTTGAAGCCACAAGACTGCTTCTTGCACACCAAAATTTCAGCACTTGGCTGTGACCAATGCATGCAACCACTCTACATTGCCAGCCATGTGGTGGTGAGCACGGTGATCTTTTACCTACCAGTCAGTGCAGACATTAAAAGCCATGCCTCACATGGCCTTAGTTCGTTGCCTGCCATGTGGCAGTATGCAAAGTGGAATTGGTCTGGCAATGCTCTAAGGAGGAGATTGAGAACTGATCAAGCAATCTAGCAATAATAATGGACCTCGTGCCTAGCAGCACAATACAACAGCGGCCCAGATGGGTCCCGAAATTTGCTCTCAAATATTGATGTAAATGCACATATACAATGCAACGTCAAAGCAACTGTGAAAATCAAAGCTGGGGTTACCTTGTACGAGGGACAAGATCCACAATGTTTGACAGCCAGAACACTTCCAGAAGATTTCCAGGAAGGCCTTGACATGCCAGACATATTTTTGGGTGGTGCGCACAGTTTCAAGGTACCAATTGTTTAAAAGAATGGACTGCTGATTGGCAGTATCGCACATCCACTTCAGCTAAAGTCTTCCTCTCATGCTTATGGCATAGATTTCAGTGTTGTTGCCTCTGCTCTTCTAAAGGAAAAGAAAAGAAAAGCACAATCTACTCACCAGAGTCGGAGCTCTCGCTACTGGAACTTCCCTTTTTTCCACTGTGCTTGTGCTTCCTCTTCTTGGACTTCTTCTTGTCCTTGCTCCGTTTCTTCTTCTCAGCCCTCGGGTCCTGTTTCTTGGCCATCTTGTTTAGTTTCCTGTTTGATAAATGGGATTGCTGCTCAGACAAGGCCAGTAAAGAGAAAAAGGATGTGTTGTTTAAGATGTAAATAGTCGAGTGTTTCATTACATCCCATGAGGCAAGGTAAAATAAAACATGCCCTTGCCAAAAAAAATGCATAATAAAACTCGTATGTTGACACTTGGGTGGTCCGCGTGGGTTCCACGTTTGGCATGTTGATGAAAACTAATGGTGGCAGCTTACAAATATGAAAATGATGCTGTAGGCATACGCAGATGTCAGGTGCATTGCCTCATGTCCAATTTATCTTTTTGCTGACTACATGTGAAGGAAGTCAGCTGACATGCCCGTAGACACTCTTCAGTGGCAATTACTCATGCCAAAGCCCAGTTGGTATTGATATAATCTCTACCGGGTGAGGTGGGCCTTCACTGCAGGAATCAGGAAACGACGACGAAGCTGGGCATAGTCAAGATGAAGAGTAGAAGGGTCGTATTCACTTCACTGGTGCATGGATGCGACTCTCATCCGAGTCTCGAGCGGCCTTATTAACAAATGGGCCAGCACAGCCTTAAATAACCACAGGCGGTCCTGTCGTCGTTGCCGTCTTCCTCCAGAGCCTGTCTTTCCCTTTTGCCCATCCTTGGTGTCAGCTCGGGTAAAAACATTCGGTTTCTGCTTCTATCCTTTTGTCAGCTTGGGTAAAAGCGAGACGTCTTGACGTTTGGTTTCTGCTCCTATCCTTCTGTGTCAGCTAGAATAAAAGCGAGACGTCGTCTTGACGTTTGCTTTCTGCTTCTATCCTTTTGTGTCAGCTCGTGGAGAACGAGGTGGCATCGATTCGGAGAAGACGCCAATTATGTTCACATGGGGAGGCCCGTTTGAATGCTTCTCACACTTGACAGGTCAATCTTAGCAGTCCGTCCGCCACCACAAGGGGTCTCAAAGGGGCTGCAGTATCCGAGCACCTCAGAGACCAGTAGGCCCCGTGCTTCTTGCTTCGTTCCGCCGACCGTTCCAAGGCCCGCCTGATGAAAACCTTCTGGAAATAAACCACGACCAGCCCAAGGCACAACAAATAGTGAGCACCCAACCAACTATGAGAACTGCCAAGTTCACATGTTTTTCACATAACCCTATCAGAGTCGTACCTGCAGCCCTCGTTTGAGATTCCTGGAAACTAACAAAGGAGAAAACCAGATTTCAGTGCGTACTTCAACCAGCCTAATGCCTAACATTCTTGTATTTACATTTTCCGAGAAAGCCACGTTTGTTGAGAGATTGAGAATGCATTGAAACCCAGCAACAGTGTTAATCATCAATTCAAAATGGACAAACAAAATGTCCTCGAAGAAAAGCAAGCAAAGAACAAAAGGGGACCTTTACAACAAACAAGCAACGCACGGATGCGCCTTATCTGACAATTATCAACGCTTAATGCGCACTCGACTGGATCGTTCTCTGAAAGATTTCGGGCCTCGCCAAAGGCATGAAAGGGTGCCAATCATATGCCGCCCTCTGTCGTCGTCTGCCACTTTGTGTGCCCGCGGCTTGCTTTTTTGTCCCCGAAAATGAAGCCATAAACGCAGGAGGAATTGCCAACCTCCTTTTTCCCTCATTCTTGAGGGACATTCTACTGCTGTGACA
Organism: Dermacentor variabilis; assembly: GCF_050947875.1. Taxonomy (NCBI): domain Eukaryota; kingdom Metazoa; phylum Arthropoda; class Arachnida; order Ixodida; family Ixodidae; genus Dermacentor; species Dermacentor variabilis. The sequence goes on from NC_134569.1 coordinate 136,088,113, forward strand.
GTCTGACTGGTCCTGTTCGCACACATATATCTCCGCCCGGTTGAACCTTTCGGCCCCCTACTCGCAGGGATGCGTTCTGATTTGTTGTTACATGATGCCTTCGTATTCTCACTCGCCACAACGAGCCTTTTGAAGTTCTGTGTGATAGCCTGTTCGCTTGTCTTATGGGCTGCGGTGTGGCGACTTTCTCTATTCTCTGCCGAGCCGACTACTTGGTTCGCTTGCTCTTGCGCTGTTTAACCAATTTTTGCCATGCCAGGCGGTCGCCTGATGCACCTCTGAAGTTCCTGAGCATTGGTTTCCTGCCCTGCTGGACCGCCCTGGCATTCTCCTCTCCTTCTAGCAATTCTGGAATGTTGCCCAAGTGTGAGACAGTTTTTTAGAGCATCCTTTAAGCTTTTGGGACTGTTTAAACTGGTTTTGTCTCCGCAAGGAACATCCTCCGGGATAGTCCTTGTTTCTACTTTCGCGACATAATCGCTCTCTTCTTCTGTCATGATTCCTTCAACCACCTTCAGTAAGTCCGAAGAGTTTTCTGAATGTGTGAGTGCCAAATTAGTCTCTAATTCCTCTGCTAGCCCTTGCTGCAGTATTCCTACTGACCCGGATGCCTCTTTGCTAGTGCCTTTTTCACTGATTTCACTAGCTATGGGATATGCTTCTTGAGCATCTATGTCGTGAGGCATATTTTTGGCTTCGTTGCAGTTATTTATTTCTGCTGCGATCTCTCGAGCATTGGAACGCGTGAGAGCTTGGACCATAGGGTTGCTGAAACTCAGCCCCTATTTTTTCAACATCATTTATGAGTGATCTGAAAATAAGTAGGGATAGTGTTTCAACAGATTTGGCGATACTGCTGCTTCAGTCAGCAATAGTCCAAACGGCTCTTCAATGTTTACGCTGGCTATGGGCAGGCAAACACTTTTCTTCCCGACTACCTGCTGGATCCGCGCATATTCCCCTGTGAAATTCTCAGGTTTCACAAACGCCGGGTGGACAATGTCATTTGTTGCAGCGGAGTCCCTCAGTACATTACTTGGCATTCCATTCAATACTAGGTCGCGAAGATAGGGTTCTAAAATCCCCAAGTTTGTCATCGTCGTCTTTCACGAAAGAAAAAACAATTCTAGGCTTCCTACAGCCGATCACAAGGTGTCCAGCTCCTGGCAACGGAAACAGACGACCGGTTTTCTAGCCTCAAACGCTTTTTTTGTTTTTCTTTTGTCTTTTACTATTACTTTCTCCTGAATAATCAGGCTGCATGTCTTTTGTCCCTCCTCCAGTCTTTTTGTGGTGAATGGGGCGCCTGTTTTCCTCTTTACTGAATTTAGTGAATGGCTTGATATGCGTTTTCTCACATTTGCGACGTGCTGCGAATTCATCTGCTAGCACTGCAGCACATTCCAAGCCCTTTTTGCCTGACCTATCTTGAATCCAGAGGTGGATCTCTTCGCTCAAGGGCTCATAGAACTGCTTCTAAGCAGATTAACTCAACGACCTTGTCGTGACAACTGAACGTGTCTTCCCCTTTTAGCCACTCAATTAAATTGGCTTTCAGCTTGTAAATGAAATCTTGAAAAGATTTGCCCTGTGTTCTAGCTGCCTCATGAAAATGACAGAAAGCCTCCGCTGAGAGCTGATACTTCCTTAGCAACGCAGCTTTGGCTTCTCGATAGTCATCTGCATCGTCTCTCGTCACCCTTGCAATTATTTCGGTTGCTTCGTCAAGAATGGTCAGAATCTGTTGTTACCAACTCTCTAGTGCCAACCCGTTTTTCTCGCAGGTTCGTTCAAAAGTAATGAGAAATAATCCCATGTCATCGTTTACCTTGTACGATGGCATGAGATCCCTTATTTCTACTCTTGCTTCACCTGAACGTCTTTCATTGATTGAGATGTTATTTGCCATTTGCATGGCCAGATCCCACTGTAATTCTAGTTTTCTTAGCTTTAGTTCACAATCTCTCTCTTCTTCTCATTCCTTTATTTCTGCAGCTTCCCTTTGATCAGCTCTTTGCTTTTCCTCTGCAGCGTTTTGTTCAGCTTTCTGCCTTTCCTCAGCTTTTTGCCTTTCCTCTGAAGCTCTTTGTTCAGCTTTCTCAGCTCTTTGCCTTTCTTCTGCAGCTTTTTTGTTCAGCTTTCTCAGCTTGTCTCTCTATCTCTTCCCAAGTTTCTGATATTTGGTCCTCAAGAGCCCCGCATTTCTCAATTGCCTCAATAAGCTGTGGCTTTCTCTGACTTTTCCCACCCTCAATTCCCAGCTCTTCACAAATTAATAACAACTCTGGCTTTCTCTATTTGCTTAAATCCATGGTCAATCCTGAACGAGGACTTTCTTACTCTACTGTGACGTGTGGAAGCTTTCAACAGGAGCCTGCATGCACAGAAACTAATTTGCAGTTTTAGAAAGCACACGAGCTAAAACTTGGCAAATTCTCAAAGAAAGTCAAGCGCTCACCATTTTACTGAAGCCAGGACGAAGGGTGGAGCATCCCATTGGTGCCTACCAGTTGATATAATCTCGACAGGGTGAGGTGGGCCTTCACTGCAGGAATCAGACAACAACGACGAAGCCGGGCATAGTGAGGATGAAGACTAGTAGAAAAAATTGTATTCACTTCATTGGTACATGGATCTGACGCTCATCTGAGTCTCGAGCGGTATTATTAACATGTGGGCCAGCACGGCCTTAAGTAACCACAGGCGGTCCTGTCGTCGTCGCCATCTTCCTCCGGAGCCCGTCTTTCCCTTTTGCCCATCCTTGTTGTCAGCTCCAGTAAAAGGGGCGACGTCGTCTTGACCTTTGTTTTCTGCTTCTATCCTTTTTTGTCAGCTCGGTTAAAAGCGGGGCATCGTCTTGAAGTTTGGTTTCTGCTTCCATCCTTTTGTGTCAGCTCGGGTAAAAGTGAGACATTGTTTTGACGTTTGGTTTCTACTTATATCCTTTTCTGTCAGCTAGTGGAGAACGAGGTGGCGTCGATTCGGAGAAGAGGGCAATTATGTTGACGTGGGGAGGCCCGTTTGAATGCTTCTCACACCTGACAGGTCGATCATAATAGTATGATGATAATGTGACGATTTTTCACTATGTTAGAAAAAGCCCCCAGGGATAGTGAGCCATCTTGCAACATCATTTTCATGTTGCTTGACGTGTCCTTGAAGTTCCCAGACTCACTGACATATGCAACTATAGGTGTCAAAAGTCTTTGGTCAAATTCTTGAACATGTAAAAAAAAAAAAAAATAACAGAGTGCCTGAATTTCTTTATTTTTTAAAATTTTGGCCAGCTGCATGTGTTTACCTATAGGCAGTCAAAAGTCACAGGAAGGGCTCCTTCAACAAATGTTTGCTGCAGCTGTTCAAAGTCCCTCTATGCCATTGAAAACCAGTTCCTTATGGACTGCACAGATTGATTCAATGTCTAATGTTCGTTTAAATATGCATTCAGACTCAAATGTACCATATAAATTGGAATATAGGTCGGCCTGAAATATAGGCCAGCCCAAATATTTATTCTTATTTACATATAAACAGCACAAGTCTCATTCATCGAAACTATCTACTTTCATTGGATGATGGCTGCTTCTTGCTCTCTGCTTCCCACAGAACACCGTCATCAGTTCCGTCAAGGGCATTGATGATCCAGCACTTTTTCAATACGCCAAACTAGCACTGAGGATTCATGTTGCCGTGGGCTTCAGCAAACTCCAGAACTTTCACTCTGAAGGCCGCTGAAAATTGCCGATGCATTCCGCTACTCCTCTTGAATGAAACACCTCGGAATACAAAGTCCACACCGGCCACATAACAACACAGAAATGGCGACAGAACACGACACTGCGACAAACAGTGGTTACAATGCGATTGGATGTGGATATGGCTGTGGCTATGCATTGTGGGAATGGTGCGGTCCCTCAGTCCACGTCAGCAGGCCTCAGTCCTGGCCGGCTGCGCCCAAGAGCACTCAGCCAAACCTCGAACCACCGCTCACTAGTCACTTTTTCCTCCGCTTCTTCGACTGCTGGCTCCACTGCCGTAGTTCCGATGCAGGAGTTTCCAGCATTCACAAATGTGCACCCCACTGGTTGCCAGATGACTTACAATGTGCTTAAGGGGGGACATGGATCAGACCAAAAAATCAAGGAAAAATAACTTTTTTGAAAACATTATTTTTGGATTCCACAGTGTCTGATGCATTATAACAGAAATTTTCACGCATCTTGGACCAATATGTTGATCGTAATGGCGTTTTATATTGCGACGGCGAGCTGTATTTTTATGGATGAATGCGCAAAAAAGGATCTTTTTCCGTGACGCGCAGTTGCCGTTCCAAGTTCCTGAGTGCAACCATCTTGGTCTTGTTTGAAAGAGCAACTCTTCTCGTTTAGTTTTTTGCCACTGCTACTCTGTGCGCTGAATGGCTATGAAGAAAAAGCCTGCGAAAAAGTAGTTCCAATGCACAATTCCATTGGTCGACTGAGGCATGTGACCAAAATAACGCCATGCCATTGGCGGATTTTCACCGTCGTCTGCTCGGGCGTGCGAAACTGGGCATGAAACAATGTTGAATTAAGTTTTCTAAAGGCATAAATTTGGTGAACAGAAAGAGAAAAGAGGAGTTTTAAACTTTCGAAAGTGCGCAGTAGCTTTGGAAGATGCCGGCGATGGTTTGCAACCCATGCCGAGCACCGCCGGAGTCTCCCCCCAAGACTGCGAAGTGCTTTTGGCAGCGGCCAGTGCTCATGTGGCCTTCCACAGGTTTTTAAAATGATCAGCTTCAAAATTTTTTTAGATTTACATTTACATTTGCTCTAATTACTGATACTGTGAACACAGAACTTCAGTGGGCTGTAAAATTACAATTGTTCAATTTCGAATCTGTTTCCAGCATTCCTATCTTTATGCACCCTAGTGTCCAACCATATGTTGCATGCAACTTTCCCTTTAGCAGGTAAATTTTAATTGTTTGAGCAAACAAGAGAAGGTAATCATTAATGATATCAGCAACTACTATGTATATGCAAAATATAATTAGATATTTAAAATAAACACAAAACACTGAATGAGCATATGCAGTTTTAGCAGATTTGATCGAGAAATAACAAAGTTATCTCAGCAACTTGTGTTCCTCCTTAAGGCCACTATATAAAATGACGAGCAACTTCAGCTGGTTTTCTTCCAGGGAAAAATCTAGGCATATATTCTGGTTTACACGGCATACAATTTTTGAACATAAACTGGGGAGTATAGGAAGGTTTCTATGGTGCCATGATATCCAAGTGTCACACAAGTTTTAATCAAACACTTGAATATTGACTAAGAGAAACTGCAATGAAATCCAGAATGGTATATCACAAAGTATGAATCACAAAGTGCCTTACAGCAGGAGTTTTTTCTTTTGCTTGGTGCTCAGAGACTTCAAAAATGCCACCTCCAGGTCATCGGCATCTTCGTCATCACTTGGGACAAGCAGCTGCCATGAGAAATGGGGGAAGAAAAAAAACAGAATGGCAACTTATATAAAATGCAGCAGAGAAACACTCATGCATATAAACAGACACACAGGCAAATGAAGGCTTGTTGCTACTTAGCATATAGTATATAGAAAGCACTTAATCTATTACTGGCTGAGGAGCAAAACAATGTAGCTAATCTAGGTACCATACTGGCAGTCTTCTAAGGGTTGGCTTTTATTGTTATTTAGTATAAATGCTCTTGGCTCTCTCTCTCTATCAGACTCACTAAAATTCTTAGCCTTCTGATTACAACACGAAAGTGTTTTTGTAACAAGGCTAACAAAATAGTAGCCTTCTTGTAGTAGCAGTAGTAGTACAGTCAAACCTTGTTATAATGAAACAGGATATAAAGAAATAATGGATATAATGAAGTAATGGATATAACAGAGTAATTCTGGCTCCCCCTTCAACTTCACTATAATGAGGTTTTACTGTAGTAGTGTCGCCATCATTCTCACTTCTTCAATGTATACCACAAAATCATTCAATAGAAAACCACTAAATATCCTAATGTCCTATCCACTGGTCAGCTTGTCTTGCTAAAGTTTCAAAAGCCTACAACCTTCTAGTTTCTGTAGCTTATTTCGATATAACGGCTCGTCCGCTCTTAAGGGGAACAGCTCATTGCATTCAAGCATTCACATAGGCTTCAATTTGTAATGGAAGTTAAATATTGAGCTGTGTTGTGCATCTACATGCTTGAAATTGCAAGGTAACGTTTACCGAAAGTAAATATTTAGAACACTGGAAAATAAGAGAAAAGTTAAAAAACAAGTGGAGCGGTAGCACAGCTTTCAACTTCCTGAATGAGCTCCCTGCAATGTCATATATTAAAATGGCAAGTGTCTAGTCACTAGACCAGTACGCTGTATGCACGCTCCTCTCTAGCAGGTGTACAAACGGGCAGTCAGTGTTTTGGTGTAAAAGCTTGAAAACTGCACCAAGTGCATCGATAAAATATGCTCAGGAAATGTTGCCAGGAAACCTGCGCTTCATGAAAACTGACAAATTACCACATACGGCAGCTACAAGCTATCTCTGATGTGCATGGGTAAGCTGCAGGAGTCTGTGGTCGGCTGTGCTTTTGTTAAGGTGGTAGATATCTCAATGTGGGCAGAGAAATTTATATTGTTATATTTATATATTGTTATATGTTGCGGCTGAGCACGGCCGTGCAGGCCCTGTCTTGAAAGCGACCTGCAATGGGTACACAGGCAAGGTGTGCCAAGCGCTGATAGCTTCGTGTGTACTGTGTTCCCGCCGCTTAGTTCAAGCTGAAGCGAGAGGCAGCACGAAGGTCAAGCCACCCGCTATTGCTGCCGCTGTTCTTCACGCCAGCATTTTGGCAGCATCTGCAGTCATTGACTGCGACATATTTATGTTTGCCTGTGTGTGCATGTCACCATGCTCGTTAATTTAGTTAGTAGAAGAATGTTTACAAGTTTATACGGCCGATAAAACTACTGTCCTTACTTCGTATAGCTGCCTAATAATTTGCTATCGTAATCAATGCTTTGCTTTTTGGGCAAAACTGCAACTTTTTTTTTTTTTTTGGCAACAAAATGGCGTAGGTGATAGCTTGGGACATTAAAGCATAGCTGAACCTCAATACAGTGAAACCCTGTTGACACCTTTCTCCCTGCTGTTGCATTTTTCCGGTTGCTACATCGCTTCTTCACGGTCATGACCTAAATTACCAATGACTTCCTTTGTGTTATGGTCTCATTTGATATGTCGTCATTTTGTAATGCTTCTGCATATTATGTTGTGTTTGAACACAGAATTCACATAAATTTAGCGGTGTAGAAGGAAATTTGCTCTCACATGATGCAACAAGCAATCGGTACTTGGCAGCAAGCGTGTGGTACGTTACAACAAGCTAGCGAAGTTTGCAAAAGGCAACCTAAGTTAAACAAGTCAGGCACTGCATAAGCATAGGGAGAAAATGAGCACAGAGTAGTTGGAAAAGCACCTGAAATGTTTACACCACTTAAAACCTACCAGGAACCACACTTACTGGAGCTAATCCACCAAGTGCAGGGTTACATTCGCTGTGGCATAATTGCAGTCTCTTCAATCAGCTTTGCCACAATAAAGCTGTGTTATGCAGTGAAGCGTATCAAGAGTGGCAAGAGGCCACTGCCACAGAATATCACAGGTCTCTCTTAATTATACACACATGCACATGCCATCCCCGGTCTGAGCATGAGCTGCCGAGACATGTAATAACTGTGCTGGGAGCCATTCAGAGCCGTTTCTGAAGTTGCTGTGGTGATTTGCGTCCTTTCTCACTGTTACATTTTCCCAGCTATTATGTCTTTTTTTTTTTTTTTGCAGCCCCTTGGAAAACGTATCAATAGGATTCTACTCTATAATGAACACAGATATAGAATTATTTGGTAAAACTAAGTAAATCTAAAAGGTACCTGGCTGATATCAGCGTGTAATGAATGTGTGCTTATAGTGTATATCGGTTACTATAATGAAGGTATTCTCGTGTGGGATGGGAGTTTGTTATAATAAGGTTCAATCATAGTTAATTGTTGAAAGGATTTTCCCTACCTTTGTAAATATAACAAAAACTGACACACCTGTACAGAAAAACAGCCCAAGTCTTGCAAAAACCTGATATATCAGCCAAAGCAAAAATTGCTGCTACAGCCCCAGGCTGTAGCAGCAGCCAACTTTAACTGTAACATAACATAGTTATGTTGACGAAAATAAGGTTCGTCTTCAATGGCAGCTTTGCCTTCTTTGACGAGTCACCTCTTACAACAAAACAAACACTCATAAGGTTTTAAAAAAAGAATGACAGTTTAACCAGCCCTTACTCACCTGATTTGCCTGGTTCGCATTGAAGCGGTGTCCCAAAGCATTGGCCTTCAGTTGGAGCCCATCATCCCTCATTTGTTTCATCAATTCCAAAGGGTCCATGCTTACTCCACCTGAACAGAGACAAGGACAACCATTCTGTGATTTTACACCACAAAGTAACAATAAACCCAGCAGAAGTGGGGATGGGACAATGATTCATTTATCTTACAGAGATGCCGGCTATTGTCACAGTCATCCAGACTTGTGCATAACGAATTGCGCATAGTTAATTACTTGTAATCAATTACATTTTGGTAGTGTTGTAATTTAATGATTAATTTGTTTACTTAGTAACACTTACTGTAATTCAACTACTTTTTCAGTAACAAATCACATGTAACTAGTTACTTTATTGATGAAACAAGCTGTAATAGGCGATGCAGCTTTGATAATCTGAATTTGGCGGGAACTACAGTAGAACGCCAGAGATCGTGCCACACAGCAGCCTCGCAGGTGAGCATGCTTAGACTGGCAAACTCGGGAGCTCAGTATTTGTTACCTCATTTTAAAGCTCCACCATATGGTGGCCAGTGCTGATATGTCTGTCTCGTACACATGTTGGTATGTCTGTCTTGTACATATGTGACTGGTGCTGATACGTCTCGATAACGATGGCCATTTAGGACGTTAAGCCAGGAAATCGCATAAAAACAGTTTTTTTTCCAGCTTTTGACTGGCCCAAATGGGAACATCTTCTCCAAGTCCCAGCAACAATCAAGTGCTGCGCTTCACAGAGTACCAAGATGCTGAGTAATGACAATCTTGTGCGCAAGATATCTGTACAACACCACCCTGCCACCCAGCATGCACATCAAGCGAGTTTTCAGTGTCGCTGCTGATGCCTTCACAAAAACGAGCGAATAAGACCAACAAAATTTTTAAAAAGCAATTGTTAGTGAACGTAAGCAATGTGTGAAGGAATGCAGAGAATGCAGTGAAAATACCAGGCCAGCTTGTTCTGTTTACTGTATTTGTGGAATGTTAAAATGGTTCGAAATGAAGTAACAAATAAGTAGTAGGTTACATTAAGTAATTCCTCAAATACTTTTGTGGGGCAATAATTGGTAACAGTAATCAATTACATTTTCCAATGAAGTAATTGTAATCAGTTACTTTTTTTCTGCAATGCATACAAGTCTGTAGTAATCACATCAGCATCTATCAAACACTTTTCAGCAACAATATGTTACATGAAAGCTGATGTTCCTTCTCCTGCTATATAATTGTTTATTGAGTAAACTCGCCCTTGATGAAATGAATGCAAGAATATTTTCTATCCCTCCCATTTGAGATTTCCCAGTAAACACCCACAAGCTCGATGGCAGCTTTGAGTGTGACAAGAGTCAAGTGTGCACTCAAAGTTTGTCAGATGATGCTAGCATTATTTACAATGGTAGACATGCTAATGGATGGATCTGGTACGACACCCCAGGGCAACACAGAAGGCTATGAGAAATGCCATTGTGGAAGGGTCCAGATTAATTTCGAACCCCGTGGAGCTCTTTGTTGTGAACCCAGAGAAGGGTACGTGAGTGTACTTGCATTCAAGCCCTGCAGGAAGGTGGCTACTGTTCTCGGGAATTGAACTTACAACCTCGTACTCGTCATAAGAATGGAATAACCCCCAAGCCGTTGCAGCATGCCCGTTAAAAAACTGCCTATCTTTTTGATGCAAGTGCTCCTGCAGCCGGTCCATCTATGCAAGAACTGCTGTGCACAATGCCAGAAAATATTAAAGACATCTACAAAATAGTGAGTGCACTGGAAATTTTAGCCAACACAAATGTATAAAGTAAAAGAGTACGAGTGCATGCACTAAAATGGAGGTTCTTTGTTCATGTTCTGGCCTAGTTATGCATTCAGTTATATCAACCTTACAAAGTGACTTAATATACACATGCGGTGACAAAAAGGAAAATTTCACCAGACTACACCTTCCACCAATACAACTGCTTCCCAACAACCACTGTTGACCAAAATAGCTGGGAAATAGAAAAAAAAATGAAAGTTGCCTTGAAAGTGGTAATGGGACATTCAGAAAGTTAGACTGCCATATCCAAACAAGACAACCTGACCATTTAACTATCAGGAACTACATCTTAACACAGTTTCCTAGAGCCCATGCTTGCTGCCTCGGCCCAAAAGTAGTTTTAGAAAGAGAAGGAAGGAGTGCTATGCCAGCTTACCAGCCCATTTTGATGAATATTACGGCAAATCACCAGAAGCCTGTTAGCACATGAAATTTTAAACAGAACAAAAACACAATTTCCATGCAGCAGACCTATTCCTCATTTCTGAGTATATGTACGCATCTTTTTTTTTTTTTTTGCAGCAGTAGACCAAGGCCCAATTCTGTATACACAAGGAAGCTATTGTGCGGCGCACAGGCAGCCCTTTTAATAGGATATTGAAGAAAACAAAGGCTTTTAAAGTATTAGTGTTCTGCAAAGTAAAAAAGTTGCATTCTATTATTTGTGTTATATGGCCTTATAAAATAATTCACATCTGAGGATGCTAAACATATAAGTAGCTGGTTACAATAAATGAATTTGTGTAAACTGCGCTGGCACCTGTTAGTAATAATCTTATTTCTGAGTAGACCTAGGATCTTCCCATAGCAGCCCCCTTTTAACATTCAAAGCTTGTTTGAAAAGCACAGCATCACGAAATGGAACTGAATGAACAAAAAGAGAAGTCGGAAGTTAGTGTACTATCTACCTACCAGCTTGAACCCTAGGAAGAAAAGTGATAAGTGTGACTCAGACAACCATAAATCTCACCAAAACATTGCAGTTTCCCAAGCAAGTATGGCATGAACTTTATTTTGTTTGAAATCATGAATATAATTTAGTTTCAGTGGCCACACCAACCAGAAGAGAAGTCCTTATATTAAGGCCAGACTGTGGTTCTGTTCTGTGCAAGTTTCTTGGTGCATCCTTCTTTTTTATTTAATCTATAGGGACATTTAACTCCTCCCCTCCTGACAGGCATCTACATACAAATCAATTTGATAGTTTTTAAACATGTTAAACATTTCCTTTGGAATACTTTTTCTAGCAATGCCATACGGAATCTGAAATGACAAGTGAACTATTGTGCAGATTTTACAATTTTTGTCAGATTGGGAGTCAGGAAAACTAAAACTTCGACTAAAGGTATCGTCAAAACTATCCTCCTGTGCTTCAGTACTTCCTCAATAAAACAAATGTGAAATTCGCGCTTTGGGCAACTTGGCAATATTATTTTTAAATGACAGCAGCAGTGAACACACAGAAGCTTTTGTCGTGTTGTCTAATTTTCTGATCCAATGCCTCACAATCTCTTAAATGATGTCTCAAACAACAGTGGATGCTCACGAGTGCATGTTATTTTGATAATTGTGTTCAACTAATATCAAGTGCAATATTATTTTCTCACAATGGGTTGTTTTTATCCACCAGTGTTAAGGCTTATTAACAGCAATCCTTCCCATTGTGTGAGGTTTTCACTCGCACACAGTTGGTTTCAGACCAAACTTAGACCAAAGTTTGACTAGAAGCCTAATTGCTTACGTTTTGAACACCGCCTGTGCAAGCACCCTTATTCATTACTGTAAAATATTTTGCAACACTCCATATTACTGTAGAGTACTGTAGAGGAACTGAACAAAGTATGTGGAAGCTCCAGCGCCAGTTGAACGCGCACTAGACCAGCTTGCTTGTACAGAAAAACTGATCGAATGCAAGAATCAAGTATGAGAAGGCTTCTGCATGCTCCCTGACCTGAAAACTATTGCTTCGCTAGCCTAATGAATGCAGTAAAAAGACAAACCAAGTGCCTGCTGCAATAAATAAACATAAATGCTTTGTGCACCATAGAAACTTACCCGTTTTCAGATTTGCGAACCTACTGCTAGCCTGCATAGCATGGGCATCCCTACGGCTATCATTGACGTCAATAAATCTGCATAATTATTCTTCTGCGCGGTCTGACTAACAGAAGTTGGGAACCAAGAGCCAGGTGGATATTTTGCATATTTCAGGTTTTTTACTCTCGGTACTTATATCAAAAATAGCAAATTATTACTTTAAAATTAAAATTAAATGGTGGGGTTTTAGGTGCCAAAACCACAATCTGATTATGAGGCACAATGCTTACATGTGTACAGAAGGAACTTGTGTGGTGAAAACTAATCTGCCGCACTCCACTATAGCATCTCTCATTCCCAATGTGCTGTTTCTGGTCATTAAATATTTCAGAGAAAACAATGCAATGCAGTGAGTAACATGAGCAGACAATGTCCTGCAGATCGCTTATCCTGAACCATGCATGCATGCACGATAATGGTAGCTTTTCCAATTAGCAGGAAGCAAATATTCACATGAGACCTCCAAAAGGTAACATATAGTATGAGCATCCGCCATTCTGATATTCTGGTGCTGATAATTAGATCAGATAGATATGTGCATATTGGTATTCACAGCGCTTTCAAAAATGATCTTTTTTTCAATATGTGAGAGAAAACTAAAATACAGGAGAGATAAATCCAAATAAAATTATAACAAAGAACAAATTAATCTTATTTAAAGATTGTGCAAGTTTTCAGCGCATATAATTACTAACCTACATGCTTACAAACACTTCCAGTGTTACCACAAGTAGATGAGACTACAGTCTGACCCACTTATAACTAATGAAGTGCCAAGAAAATCCCATTGTTATAAGTGGGTTGCACAAAAAAAAAAAATCATTCAAATATTTTATTCAGATAGAAAGAAGCACAGTGGAGCCCACTTATAGCATTACTAGTTTTAGCAATACTCCAATGTAATAATGAGCACCCGTCCTGTCCTGAACTTTCCTGAACTGTCCTGAATAAAATTCTTACTACAATGTTGCCATGGTGCATTATTAGCTATAACAATTAAATATGATACTTTGTGTCCTTGGCCAAAAGAAAAGTAGGCGAAATCTAGGAAATTAAAAAAAAAAAAATATATGTGAGTCGCATTGTTAACCCCAGCTTTGTGCCCTGTGGCACGCCTTAAGTCACCCTTCTCCTATCTCCCTTTCGCTCATTGCAACATCGGCGAGAGGGTGGAAGAGAGATGGGAGAAGGACATGAGGAAGACATGTGCCGTGTGGGGTGTGCGGCACGAAGGAAAATGTGACAAAGCGGCTCCTTATTTTTTCACTTCTTTTTTTTTTATTCAAGGCAATGCAATGAAGGCACGCCAGGCGGGAAGTGTGCGCGGCACAAAGGCGGATGTGACAAAGGGGCTCGCATTTGTTTCTTCTCCAAGAATTTTGCACTCTTTTTCCTTTTGAAGCACACACACACCCCGTAGCCAGATTTAATTGTTATAACTGGTAACTCAGCACGGAGCACTGTAGTAAGCAGTTCGTTTTAATATTGTTAAATTCGACACATTGTTAAAACCGGTGTCATTATTAGTGGGTTTGACTGTATAGTCAGCAGCAGGCCAAGAATGCAGGGACAAATGTCAATCAAAGGGAACATGTATACATACGAGAGAATCAGCTTGTGTAAATAGACCCCCTCCTTCTGCTTACCCTGTGTATTCATTTATGTCCCCAACTTACCCTTCCTCAAACACCACACAGCCCCTTGCAGCTCGCCCTGCTAGGTGAGTTCTTTGAATATCAAATCAAATGTGAATTATAGGTCTGAGAATGAATTGGCTCTTCAATCTATCCAGGTAAATTTCTAAAGTGGCATGCACTAAAGTAAAGAACAGAGGAGGAGAGTGTTGGCAAGAAGGTACTGTGTGCATAAGGTCAGTGAAATCATTCCTCTAATCCCCTTTTACAGCGAAGCTGGGACCCTGTGCCATCATTGCTGGCGCAGGGTCTTCGCTGAAAGGGTCACACGGGCTACCGGGAGAGGAAAAGAAGAGCTCAACAGGGGGAAAAATGTTGGTACGACCCCTTTCCCCCTATGAGAATGCTACCTTCGGGCTGTCTACCAAGTTCAACATCTTCAAATTCCCTTAGTTTTCCAGGTTTTCCCTGAGTGCCTTTGCAAAATTTTCTGTGTGACACAGAACTTTGTTTTATGTTAAGGCGGGCTAACACCATGTGGACCGATGCTGTCTCTCTCTAGTAAGCATTTAAAAAAATAAAAAGACTATTTAATCTAGTTTGAATAGTAAGAAGTAGTGTTTATTTTATTCGAAATAGAAAACTCAAGGGAGGGGTTAGTAAAATGTACAGCAAATAAAATATATTCGAAAAAAATTTATAAAGCCCAATGAAAATCAAGTGGAACATTTTCAAATACAAATAGAAAGAGATGTACACAGAAGCAAATATTTTCAAAAATGAGCTATTTCTATCAACTGATAGCAAGTTCATTGGTATTAGGCCTGAACTCTGTCACAAGTGACTCTCTCTCGGTAGCTGGAAAGCCCACCTCAACTGTCCTGACATACTCTCAGCTCACGCAAAATGCATCAGTGTTGCGTTTCTCTGCTTTAAAGAGTTTATTTTGGTTCGGATGAGGGGCGCCCGCATCTCCGCGTGAAAGCCGCGTGAAAGGCGCACCGAAGCTGTCCTTGCCAGTGCGCACGCTAGAACACGCCAGTCGGCGAGTTCAGGTGGAACTGAACATTCATGCTCTGAACGGTTCAATGTTCTGCGAGATGAAGAATGAAGAAAGCAGTGGAAATGGAATTTGCACCGTGCAGATAAAGTATTGGATGAGACATGTGCAGTCTGCGAGCTACATTTTGAGTCGCGATACATAATTAGAGAACATGTATATAATCAAACACTATGTGCATGTAATTGATGGCAAGGAAACACGTATTCCTCACAGAAGGCCCCTGCTATTGGAAGACCACCATCACCATGATTTTCCCGAACCTGCCCGACGTCTTCCCATGACCACAACCAGCACATAGAGAAGAGCAACTCGCGGTTAACATATTATGCCACTGGTTATGTTGTGGTTATGCCGCACGGAAATGTGTGTTAAAGACTAAGTGTGAAGTTTGCAAGCAAACTTTGACAATGCCAGCCAACGAGGAGTGCTCAGAAGTTGCAGACTTCACACGGCTCAGGGATAAGCGAGGGCTATTGTATCCACGTGGGGCACTGTTTTGCTTTGTTTGAGGGAATGGTCGTTTGGGAATGGTCGTTTGGGAAAGCCTGCTTGGCTTCTGCAGGATGTTCTGCTATGCTTTTGGAAGATGTGCCTGACCAATCTGTTGTACTTATTGCTATAAATAAAGTGGTTGTACATGCTCTGAAAAATGCTTCTTTGTTTCAGCGAATTTACTTATGCTTTGTATCGTAAGGAAATAGTCTTGTAAAGGCGAGCATGCAAGAGTGCCTTAGACAAACCGTCTGAGATTGCGTATCCATAATTACTGAGCGAATTGGTCTCCGAGCCTATGCGAGCGCATGGCAAGTTTACCTTCATGCAGCTACATAATGTGCTACGTCAGTTTAACAACCAAACTAGATGCGGTTAGAGCAAACGGCATGACAAAGGTAACAGGTGTGGGTTTCTCACACCCATGCTCTTGGGACAAAGGAACGATAACACAGTAGTGCAAACAATCACAAGGGCATATATTGCACCTTTCATAGATCAATGCCTGCTAGCCGAGTTGCTATCCACAATACATGCCGATGGGCGCGCGACAAATCTAGGAAGTTTGACTCACCGCGACCGGATAACAAGCGAATATGTTCGCCCCATGCTGGATCCCAACGCCTGGTCGTTCGTGCGTATGGTCACGCGAACGGTGGCGCGTTCGAAGGCGGCCATGCAAGACGGTCTCGCAGAAGCATGGATCGGCGCACGCGCGGGACGTCCGCTGTGCTCGCCGGCCCGCCGCCCAAAAGCCAGCGTGTTCTCCCTTTTAGCGCCCAAGTAACCCCACCTGTAGGCGGCGTTAGCAGCACAACACTCGCAACATCTCTCGTACTGTGCTTCAACCACTCCGACCGCCGCGGGCGCCAGACCACGCGGTGAAGCCGCACTGCAGGAGATGGGAGCTATGCGGGAAAACATGATATCAGGAGACTCGTGAGAGTCACACATCCTTACACAGGTCAACTATGCGTATGATTAGGCTGTGGCAGTGACCTAGGCAATTTAAACTTCCCGTGGAAGCGTAATGATTGTGAGAACAAACTGGGCAGACATTCAACATCATGGCGGGAACAACGTGCGATCTTCCCCAAGCCGTCTGTATTTGTTCGGAGAATCGCACTTTTTTATTCCTACCAAAGTGTCGGGGTACCCTACAGATAACTGCCCAGTCGGCAGCGCAGAAACCGGCAGTCTACTTCGAAATGAAATAACGTCGCCTGCTAGGCAGCCGCCACGTTCCGGAGCTACCGGAGCGAAGCTTCAGGAGGAACTTCTTGCCGCGCCCCCTCTAGGCGGCTACATGCAACACATCAGGCCATGCCCTTCCCTGAGCCCACTACAAAACCTTCTAGTACACTGTAGTACTAGAAGGCTGTGGTCTGTTGAGCATCATTTTACTCACTGATGGCAGTAAAGGGTTGTGATGGCGTCTGCAACGTCACCACTCCTCCGGTTGATGGCGGGAGATTTGAATTTCGAGAAAGGTATTTGGACCCTTCAGATGAAATTTTCTCTTAAAATAAGTATCTTCTTGGCATGAAACAAGCGTTGCGAGGTTTCTGGAATGGTATTTAAGCAGTCCACGTCGACTTAGTATTTGCCTTTAGTGTCCCTTTAATAGCGAACGTCGAAGCAGCTAGGCCTCACGCTGCCGCAGTGGTGGCTATGGCTGCCAGCGGATCTGCGTGCGACAGCACTGGTTCAAGGCGGTGAGATAATCAAAACGGCTGTGTCGGATTTGATTAAAGCCGTTTCAGACCTGCAGTTGCAAAAAAGTGTCTGGAAAACTGAAAAGCGAAGGGTTCTTATGTCTGAAATTTTGGGCGTTCTTATACGTTGACTCCACAGTGTCTATTGACTCTATAGAGTCTACAGTGACTCTATGGTGGTGGTGCCGCGAAGCCGTTCGCATTATTGGGCATGTCCCGAAAATCCGGCATCCGGAAAATCGGTCGCTGACTGTACACTGGCAACACCTCCAGCCGACGAAATAGGGTCAAAGACAATTCGTTACGATTTCGCTCCTCTTTTACTCGAGCCAGCATTAGGGCGACTTTCGTCCCCTTTCAATAAAATGACAGCTAATTTTCCCTGATAGAAGCACAAATTTCCTGAGTTTTCCCAGAGTATTTCCAGACTATTTTATAAACTTGAGAATTCCCGGTTTTCCTGGTTGGTAGACACCCTGTACCGTGTATTTGCGCATCTTATATGGTTGTCACACAGTGCATTTTCGGTGATCGAGCCTGATCGGCATCGACTTTATTGACGATTGATCCTACCCTGCTGCGGAAGAAACAAATGTTATGCGATGGCTTGTGGCCAACGAACAGTGCCCAGCGATTGAAACGCGATGCTAGGAGTTTTGGCAGCCACGTCAATTGTCAAACCATTCCAACCAATTGTTAAAACGATTGAAGCGCCTGCATCTCCAGTGGTGGGCCTTGCACCTAATATAATGAGCTTTGGCTTAGTGGTTCCACACAATCCATCCCACCTACAACTATGGGAAGACCACGAGTAGTGCATACTTCTGAGGAAGAAGCTGCCTACTGCGAGTGCCAGTGAAAGTCGGCTCATGAACGGGCTCGTTGTCGTAGTGCTGACCCTGAGCTGCACGCCAGAGATGCCAAGTTTAAACGGCAGCGCCGGGAGACCAATCCCGAAGGGCACGCCCAAGACGCGGTAACCAATCGGCAGCGCTGAGAGGCTGACCCCGAGCTGCGTGCCCGAGAAGCCGAAGCTCAATGGCAACGCTGACAGGCCGACCCCGAGCTGCGCGCCTGAGACGCGGAAACACACCGGTGGCGTCGGAATGAAGAACCCAACAGATAGCTAGACTGCTTGTGAAGTTTGACTTGCATGGTTTAGCACTCGCTGTAACTAACACAGCTTTGCTGTTCGACCATCTTCATGGATTGGAAGCGGTGGCGATTTTTTTTCAAGTGACCTGTCTTCTTTGTTCCACACTCAGGCTGTTTGTGCATGCAGTTTGTGACCACAGAAAGCTCATTGTTTTTGAACCGCTGAAGCTCCTCCTTATCATGGCAGTTACACTTCTAAAGAAACTATTCCTTGAAGTATAGGGGTACCATAATTTTGCATGTATAACCAACCCACACTAAAAAATTTTGCCTTAAGGTGTGGCTTCACGGCTGCAGAGCATGCACTGCCATGAAGCCATACTTCATGCATACATGAATGAAAACGGTTTTCGAGAAGATCTGAGCGCTGTTTTATGCAGCTATTTCCAGGTGTTAAGCTAGTGGATTTCTTTTTCATTCCAGGCTATTGTAACTGGGGGTGCGGTTTATTCACGGTGATGGGTTACAGACGAAAAAATACATATAAGTGGAATGTGCAACAAATTTTCTTTTTCTGGGGGGCGAGCCTTTCTGCATTCTTGGCTTGTCATCAACTATACTGTGGCTAAAATGAGGCCAGGCAAGAACATGCCTTTCTCTCTTCAAAGGCACACAGTGAAAACTTTGTTGAAGGTACACCTTTCTTTTGCATCACAGCTAGATCTCTGAGACTTCAAGCACTGCATGTGGCATATGACAAGGTTTGACTGAATGACTCAAACTGTTTGAAAGACTTGTGGGGCATTTTGTGGCGCATGATGGTACCCCTGTCAAACACAACATTAAAGACACTGACGTTGCATGTTCTACCTGCTGGAAAATGTTTTCTCTGTGCATTATGTTCCACAAACTACAGCAGAAACTATGCTAACAATGTGCACTCTTTAAAGGGCCCCTCAACAGGTCTCGCCATTTTGAGTTGAAAAGCACAAAGCATACAAGGCGCGATAACAATAGTGTCTGCAAAGTATTAGTGACCTGCGCGCTGCGGAAAGATCTGAAATTTCAAACTGAACGCCTTTTTCCCCTCTCCTCACGACCGCCGCAGTCCAAGCCAGAGGATAACGTACACATGCTAGTACGCCTACGTACACGTGTTTGCGCTGTGACGTCGCTCATAGTGACACATGACCTCGAGAATTATTCAAGGCAACATCTCTTATTTCTATAATCTGTTGCTTGAATAGACGAATTAAAGTTTAGAGAAACAATAAAACGCGCAAACCGAATGTCTGCATGTTTTTGTTTTGCTTCACACCGCAGCAAGAGAGATACTGTATTTACTCGAATATAGGCTCGCCCCGATTATAAGTTGACTGCCGAATGTCCGAAGCCAGAAAAAATTAAAAAGCTTACCTCGAATGTAGGCTGAACCAAAAAGTGAGGGCAGCATTCACAAAATGAAAACAGCATTTATTTAACATGAACATGCCAAGCTTACTCTACATTATCATCGCTGCTAGCCTCGTTGCTATAGCTCAGACCACATGCATGCACGCGGACATGCGCAAGCTTGTGCCCGCACGCCCATGCATGCGCAGGCAGTGCGGCACAGCTTGCATGCATTGAAACACGGCACGATCTTGGTGAACAGCTCCTCCCTGTTATCCCGGTTAACACGCACTTATTTTCTTTATCGCTGTCACCTCCTCATTGCGGCACACGCAAAAAGCGTCTCACGTTGCCCCCCTCCAACGATGGTCCTTTTTCTCGTCGATGCTGAAGTCGGGCCCGGTTTCAACGTTTCACGATACCTCTGTGTCTAGCACAACTTTTAGTTTGAAAGCGGCACTATAGTAGCATCGCCTGTTTGGTGTCCTCACGATAACCCCACACTATGGGCCATGCCACACGCCGATACGACACTGGGCTAAATAGAGGCCGCGATACTGACTTTTCTAGATGATGTTAGCTATAATAATGTACTAGAAATATTTTAGTTCACGATACTAGCTATGCACCATATTTATCATTTTAAATTACAACCCAGCCTGTTTTTTAAAATCTTCGAATCTAAGCCGACCCTGGAGTTCGGCTATGCTTATTTGGAAAAAAAACTTCCGTTTCGTCTGCTTGTTCCCATGTCGTGCAGTCGCACACACCGACAACAAAACTATGTCATGTTCTACCGTGTTCCAAAGAGGGATCATGCTCTGTGATCCGCTTATGTCTGCGTCAGTATTCGTGTACCACCGACTCATACAGCTAGTCAGGTGTCCTGGTGCGCAGCACGACACCGTCAGCAGAAGTGCGCCATGCCACAAGAAAGCGAGGAGAAAAAGAAATGAAGGCGGGGCCTGTGATGTATGCATCATACAACCCTCGAGGTCCAGTATGGGAGAACGCAGGGAAGGAATTTCACTTGCAGAGGTTAAATGGGGCAAGTGGAGAGAGTGTATAGCTTGGCAGTGGATCTTGCCTCCTGAAATCATGGATTCGCGGCACTGAAATATTGCTATCTCGGCTGTTAATGAGCCAATTAAAAAAATTCTTACGGCAGAACGCTCCCTAGAGGACACGTAACAACTTCCAGCATATAACCAAAATTTGCTATAGGGCTTGGCGAGGGGCCCTTTAGACACACTAGAGAAAAAGGATTTTTTCTGTATCAGTAAATTTCTCTTCCACAATACCAGAAACACCAGTCCTGCCACAAGATGATGCTTGGCAAGCCAGAAAAAACAAAACACAAACGATGGGTGGCACTGCCGCCTTGAAGCTCCCGCACCAGCTTACCGTGACATTATGGATCTTGATGCCACCTGCTAGGGCCCAGTTCATGCCTTAGCAGTAAAAATTGACCAAATAGTGTTCTAAAGGAGCCAAGGACTGAATATGGCATGTTTCGCAAACTTTTACAGAGCCAACACAGCCCAAATACAAGAACTACTTTGAAATTTGTGACGTCACACTGACGTTCCAGGACCGAGGTTGCAATACAAACTTGAACAATTGAAACTTTGAAATCAATCTTTCTCCTTTAATAATTGGTCTATTATCATCTAATTATTGATAACAGAGTTTTCAAGCAATACTTTAGCAGTCTAAATTAATTTATTGTTTTACTTTAGTGCCTCTTTAAGTACCTCTGCTTGGCCAGTTTCGTGGGAGAAATAAGAGGACACGAGACACTCACGCGAGTAGGACACTTTTGCACCTTTAAAATCACTTATGGCTGAAATAAAGTAAAAAATGAGAATGAAAATGTAATGTAAAATGAGAAAAAAATGTAAAATGAGCAAGAATGTAATCAGACTTACTTTAAATGATAATTGTTCAGATGCAAGAAATCTGCTGCTTGTTTTCAGTGGTTTGTGGTCACTTTTCTCTTGCCATCATTAAACGACAAACCCCTTACAGCAAGTAAACAAGTGATGTACAAAGACACATATACAAAGGCTTGAAAACATAAATATACTAGATATTAGGAAAAAAATGTTATGCAATCTGGGATTCATTGAAAAATTAAAATGGACTTGATTGCAGTACTGCTGAAGAATTAAAAAAAGACATGCTTTACAGAGTCTGTCCTTCAATGAGCTGAAGAACAAGCAATTAACCATAAGCACGACTAAGCAATTTTGGTTAGAATTTAAAAATAGCAGAAAAGCATGCCAGTTCATGCCAAAAAACATGCCAAAGATTCAGTTTCAACAGAGAAATGTTCGTACCTTAAAAAAATGTGGCATAAGAATAAGAGAAAGGTCATAATTTCGCCTGAAAGGCAAAGCACTGATAGTGTGATAGCGAAGTATTAAAGAACTACACAAAGTAATGTTGGCAGTTTCATCGGCCTTATAAATTGCAGTACGTAGATATTCACTTACTAATCAAATTTACAACCATGGTGTCACATGCAAATTGGCATACACGAACAGGTCTCCCTCAATAACTGCAAACAGTCACTGGCACACCACTAGCATGATGAGGCAAAATGATGTGATGTGCGCAAATAGAGGAGGGCAAGAACTTCACCCAACCTTGAGAATGTGCCACCTCTAACATAGACATGCGGGAAGACAGCACACATGAGGCAACCACCCATCTTAGCTCACCCAGCCTTTGATTACCTTTGAGAAATGGCATGTGGACTGCACATGCACTCAGCCGCACGCATAGCCATGCCAAGCCATCGTGGTGCCAAAGGCGGAGACATGGAGATGCACATTTGCCTGCCTGCATGCCTGCTGCTTGCCTTTTCACCAACCATAAATTAACCAGCAAACTTTTTCTACCTAGCAAACACTAAAACAACACATACAGTAGAACCTCATCGATATGATCCCATTTCGTACAATTTCCTGACGCCAACGTTCATGATCAAGGGCATAAAAATGATCCAAAACCATACTTCTTTTTTACTGGTTAACAAGATTCCAGAAAACCTGATCTTTAGTCAGCAATATCCGGTATAGTATCACCAAACTGCGATCGTAAGGTACATCTTCCAGCCACTAGATTCCACATAAAAAACAAAGGTGTGAGGTATGCAAGATCGAGAGCAGTAGATGCCTGCAATGGTAGCTTCCCTGCAGTACTCTGCAGTACTCCCCCACCTGTGTCACCTGAAAGTGCCACCAGGCACTTGGTTTCCTACTCCAGTAGCAGCACATTTAATCACAGGTTGTTGCACGTTGCCATTCACAACTATTGCTCAACCCACTGCGATAAGCACCTTCCCCTATTTGTTCCACAGCGTGTGTGGCATAGGAAGTGTACTGCATGCCTCCAGTGGGTGATACGCCAAAGATGCCATTGCGGCCTTGAGTAGGTGGCAGGAAGTGAGAGTCATGGTTCACTCTAGTGGCATCGTATTCCGGCATGGTCGGCCAGCTCGACATATTTTTTTTTTTCTTCATCCCTGTCCTAAAATAACAAGTGTCTCGGATTGCTCAGGGGCCCTCGAGGTTGATGTGTGTTGGCATATGGTGCCGCAACGTCCTTGCCAAGTGGGCATATGAAAACTTCCCACCAAAATATATGCCCAAAGAAGCTGCTGACTCAGGCTGAATCCCAGGAGCACGAACCAAAGCTTGCTGAAGCCGCAAAACGACAACATGTGTTTTAGCCCACTCGGGCCCCAGCAGATCGGTGTGCGTCAGCGTCTCATGCTGCAAAACTTCGCAGATGTACACTACAGCTGAGTCTGTTGAATTACTTAGGAACATTGGATTGTATGTCTTTCCATTTAGTACATTACTTTGTTGCATTTTACTCCAGAACATGTGAATGAGGTTCTACTGTACAGTGCTCAATTAATGAAATGCAATAGCATGAACAGGCGGTAGTATTTGGTGCACTGAGCACTTGAACCTAAATGAAGTCGGAAGGGGAGCAAATTTTGTTACATCCATTATAGCGCTTTACTGAACTATACGCCAAACAGGGTGCACAATTTAGAAAATGCAAAGAAGGCTACTTTGTGGCCCGCTGGACCACTACACGACCACATTTGTGATTAATCCTTTGAGGGTTGATTTCTTTCGCCATATGTGACTGCACAGGGTCGATTTTTGTTATTGCAGATTCCGATTCTTCTTAGGGACTTATTTAGAAAAAAAAATAACAATTTTTCTAGGGTGACCGTAAAATGAGGAACAAATATTTTGCATTGGTATATATGCACTCCTCATTCATGAATAACAACAATAAAAGAGGAACTAAACTTATCAGAATTAAAAATTTGATGCATATGCACATATTCAAGGCTTTGAAAATCTGCACACGAGAATGTTTGGCAAGCCTCAAATGTTCCTGCTTTTATACTAATACGTATGTCCATAGCGTAATCGAACTGCGTAGATGCGCGCACTCAAGAAAACTGTTTAGTTGTGTGCCCATCAAAAGAAGCAACACGTGTGACAAAGTTCTGCTAATCTTCACCTTATCGCCTAGGGCTAGGGCACTTCGTTTTTGCGAGTCTTAAAAAAGAAAAGGAAAGAAATGGAAACGCATGCACGGCGGCATCCTTCCTATGCGCACCCCTGTGAGCACTAAACGAGCAAGAAACAAGTGGTCGCCCTTTCAGCGATTAGGAACGAGATAGCCATCAGTTTCCCAAGCGCAAAAGACCGAAACTGCCCGTGAAACAAAATCCAAACGGCCACCCACCCGCGCACATGCCAATGCGTGAGCGGTAGTATATAGATGCACGGGAGCAGACGAGCTAAAACAAACCGCGTAACGAAAACCGAGAGAGGGAAGCATGCGAAAAAAATTCCCTGTATCCCAACATAGTGGCAGCATATGACAGAAAAGAAAACGTGAGGAGATTGGTGCGCTTTTTAAACGTACAGACAATGCCGTAATTATATGACATCGACCATTTTCGGACTTGTTCGTGCCGCCGTATATTTACGTCACTGACCGTCAAAGGGTTAAGTTGTTGTAATACAACAGCAAAAAATGTTTGGCAAGTGCAACACATGACTTCGCAACACCTGATGCAGCAGCCTCTATGATAGCCACTTTCTGTTACAATGTGATGGTCTTTCGCTTGTTTTTCATTCGGCTTGTTCACATTGTCATGAAATTGGTGAAACGGCAATGTGGTAGGAGAGACGTCAAGCTGCCCCGGCAAAACAAGTCTGTCATAGTCAAGCAGCTTGGGACACACAACATACTGCGTGACAACTAAACAGCAGCTGATTCGCTGCCCTCAAGCCATGCCAGCTTAGCCTGACCTGCTATGCCTAGCTGTTCTAGGCTGCATGGTGCACCGTCATACAGTGCACTATATAGTTGCAGTGGGAGGGAGAAGCCACATGGTAGTGAGCTTCTGCTTGAGTGCGATAGTAAGAAAGACCAGTGTTACTTGACGGTGTATTTGATGCAGGAGTTATTGAACTGCAGCGCCGAACTAGTGTCAATCACCATGACGTAGTAATCCGTGCATGACGGTCCTGTATTTGTTGGTTTGGGAGACGAATCTATTTTGTTGTATTTAATGGGAGGACAATTTTAGTTTGTTAAAGCGAGATTTTAAACACATGGATCTCTATTGGGACTTCAAGGGAAATTGCATTCAGTACTTCATTATAGCTACAAATTTCATTAATCCCGTTTTGTTATAACGAGGTTTGAGTGTATGTTGATGTAGAGGGCACCTCTCCACTTGTGGCTAGAACAGAACAAGGGTAGTGCAGCCTAGTTGATACCTTGCAATTTTTCATTAGCTCCTGAAGCACATGCACCTCACACTGTCCCAACCAAGTGATAAAAGTGCCCAAGTTATTGCATTTGTTCATAAGAGACTGCACCAGTTTGGTCTGAATGCCAGGTTTTTGTGCATATAACCTGCACAAAGAACTGCATAAGACAATCTTTAAATCTTGGTTAAAGCATTCCTGCCAGAATGATCAACTCAAGGCAAAGCTCCAGAAGCAGCTTTGCTTTGCCCTGTTTGGTTAACGCTGCTTCTGCTGTCCTGCTCTATGGGGGTGCTGCATGGCAGCACAGCAGGTTCATAGCTATCATCATAAAGCCGCAGCAGAACCTCTTTGTAGACAAATTTCCTGAACTGCTTGTGCAGGCTATATGCACGGAAATATGGTCAGTGTGTACCTTTAGCAACCTTTTAACATAGTACGGAAACTTGCTGGTGACGAAAGCCCCTTGGTAGAAGCGAGGCAATGGCATGAAAACTTTTCCTGGGTTGGAGCTGTGGATGAGGCCGAAGAAAATTTTGTGCATGCAGGCACAAGACAGGCAGCCAACTGCAAAATCTTGCAACAACACGAAACAGGATGAGCTGGCTGCTTCAACGGCAAGCTTGGCCTGGGATGTACTACAACCATCTGCTTTGGCAAGTTATTTCCTGCCATTGGGAGTGGAGAGGTGGTCTGTTCAAGAACCGTGGAAACTGACTGCCGTGGCGGGGACGATGGCACACGTTTATCTGAATGAGAAATGCTTGGTCTGCAAGGTATTCTTGATATAGTTTCGCTAATGCCCCATGAGTCTTCCCCGGAGGATGAATCACACGCCAGCGCTAGGGAAAAGAGAAGGAGATGTGCGCAAAATAGTGCCACTCAAGAATGTTTGTCGACTTTTGCATTTCTGCATGTGCACGGTGCAGCGGTGCAACATGCAAGTTGATGAGAATGGTGGCAGATACTACGCAATAATAAACTTAACACAGGTGGCTGTTACCAGCACCTGCTCATAGTTTACAAAAGATACAGCAACTGACCCATTTCTTTTTCCTAATGATGCACAAACCTTACTAAGTACGCAATGGCTTCAGTGGAAGCTTTCTACAATTAAAGAACTATATGCTGCATAAATGTCAGCACTGCAATGTTGGTAATATGCTGTCTTTGATCCCTTACTTTGTTGTAAAATGTTCAGTGCTCTACAAGCAGGACACCACTTGGTTTGATGCTATGGGCAAAATATTTCAAGATGAAACATTCCCAGTGACTGAAACATTAACAAAGGGCCCTATTCATGGGCCTGACTTGGTCAGTCATCAGGATAGGGGTCACCTGGGAGTGTAAAGTGCTGAGGCCTCTATTCCAGGTGTGAAATTGATTAATAAGAGATGGGCTGCAGTATGCATAGATCATCCCTTTACAATACCAAAAGGCCTCTCGTATCATGAGAGGAAGGAGGCTCGGTAAGTAAAAAAATAAATGCAAGAACAAAAAGACGGGCTCTGCAACATTGCTTGAAGTTCTCGCATGAGCCTAGCCATGACGCCATGCACAGTCATGACCGATTATTTGGATACTGATAATTCAGATATGCACGATTGTTCAGACAGCTTGGTGGCACTGCAACTAGTTAGCAGACTCAATCTATAACGACGACCAATATTTTGGACACCTTACTGCGTATCGTGCGATAATTCGGACTCCCACAACATGACTATGTGCTAATTTCGCCACCAAGACTAGCAGAAATAGCTACACTTTTGTTCCTTAGACTTCACCGGCATGGCCATCGGCCACGTCGCCAGCACTCTGCAAAACCGAAACTAGCGATGCACTAGTCGGTCTAGTAGAATATGTGCGCAAAGAAAAATAGTTTCCAGAGGTAGCTATTGAAAGATACGTTTCATTTTCATGATATTTCGCATTACTAGCACAGGACGCATCGACGGGCAACAGCGCTTTCGCACTGTGATTATGCACTTACAATGTTCCCATGCCGCATTATCAGTTATAATGATGAAGTCTGGCTGCTGGGCATCCATGTAAAAAGGTAATGGAATGCGAAATTCTTGAAAAGAAAAAAAGAAAAAGTGAAATAGGAGCCGCTGCACGATAGCCTGTCACCCCAGCTGCCGCTGCATGCTTCTCTCCATTAGAGATGCATGCCAGCCTCGCGCGTATCTCTCCCGTCACCCTTCACCCCTCCGAACACGAATGGGCTGCGCCCGTAGCTCTGTGCCGCGCCACCCTCCGAAACAGGAATGGACTGCGCTAACTATGCTGACAACGCTGCCGGTGCTGCTTCCAGATACAGTGATGTTCCTTGTAGAGAATTTTCCCTTTTTGGGGAAATTTTCGGCCACAAATTTGGATGAAAGGGAAGGAGGGAGTCTTTGTGATATTGCAGGGAATTTTAAGATTGATGAAGTAAATATTAGAATGATGCCTTTGAGCGAGCGATCACTATAACAAACCACAACTCACCCTTTTCTGTGCACAGGCTAAACTTGGAGCCGGTAGGTTTCAAGTTCTAGTACAGTAAAAACCTTGTTAAGCCGTACCTGCTTAAACAGTAGTTTTGCTTCAAAAGTAGTAAAGTCAAATCCTCACCTCAGTGGCCATTAAACATAATGCGATTTTGTATCCGCATAAACCATACCAGCTTATTGCGTATGTATCAGTAAACACGCAGTGTTTCTACTTTTTGTCGCTGAATCACGCCGGTATGTCTGCTCAACAGAACAACGAGCCTCAGAGATCAGAATAATCCCCAAGTGCAAACGCAGAGGGCACTTGGAAGGGTGAAGCAACATCAACATCATTTTGGCGCCGTGCCAGAGTCGGAGCGTTGTGGCCCGTGTTGTGGTGTTGTGCAAGATAGGATAAAAACCAGGTGCTCAGCATAGCAGAAAAATTGGACATCGCTCGTGCTGTTGTACGTGGCACAAAGAAGTCGGTGCGTGGCATTTTGAACGCGAAGGAGAAGTTGGTCGGTAATGATGCTACGACCACAAAAATATGTCAGCAACGAGGTTAGAATTTTTGCCATTGTTGCCTCTGTTATTGCCAAACCATCGCCTAACGAGAGTGATTAGGACGACACGGAAAGCGATAGCACGGGCGATTCAGGCCTGACAGTGGCAGATGCTGCGTGTTACGTCAGCCTCATGCGAGTGTCTGCCGAGAAGAGGGGGCTGGCGGAAAAGCTGGCTTCTAGCTTGAGTGAGTTTGAGGCCGCCGCCGTCACTGCTAGCCCACCATGGCATCAAACGACAATAACATACTTTTGTCGAGCGAAGTGAATAAATATTGGATGTCTTCTGCCCTTTCACTGCACTCCCTCATTTCGTTTTTGACAGGTAAGTGGGTGATCTCATGCTATTTCGGTTAGTACATACCATAAACACCCGTGTATAATACGAGATTATTAGCATCCCAAATTTTTGCTTCATACTATATGCGGATCTGAACAAAAATTTCAGTCAGAATTTTGGGCTAGAAGTTTTGGTTTTGTTATTGCTGCGTGGCTATGGCTTGACTTCCTTATTGCTGCATGGCTACAGCTTGGCTTCCTTATTGCTGCATGGCTACAGCTTGGCTTCCTTATTGCTGCATGGCTACGGCTTGGTTTGGTTATTGCTGCGCAACTACAGGATCGTTTCTTTATTGTTGAGCGCGTACCCTGGCAGCACACGTGCAAACCACGCTTCGCGAAGTGCATCTTTTTTTATTCCGCATTGAAGTACCAAGGTGTCCGGACCACGAAAACAGTACTCGGCTACTTTCAAGAGAAAGGTTATTGTAGCCGCACAGGACATTGGCAACAGTGCGGCTGGGAGGCAGTTTGGTATCAACAAGGAAAGCATTCGCAGCTGGTGTCGATAGAAGGGAGCCCTTTTAGCGTGCACGAAGAAGCTTTCGCGGCCTGAAGAGTGGGACATTCCCGGAAATCGAACTCGTCCTGACGGAGTTCGTAACGCCAACAGTGAGCCACGCATCTAGCTGTGAGCGTGGAGCTTATGCAGGCAAAAGCTAAGGAGCTTGCAAGAGAAAAAGGGCTACCGAGCTTCGCTTTCAAAGCGAGCAAGCACTGGATTTATCGCTACATGTTCCGTGCTGGATTTTCCTTATGCCGCCGAACTTCGATTTCGCAAAAGCTGCCAAAATCGTTTTAAGAGCTGCTTGTGGCTTTCCAGCACCATGTTATTTCGCTGCGCAAGTCTCAGAACTTCCAGCTAGGGCACATCGGCAATGCTGACCAAACGTCGGTTTATCTGGACATGCCATCACCCCTCACCGTGCACGAAAAAGGCTCTAACCGAGTTTATGTCTGATCCAATGGCAATGACAAAACACGAGTTACCGTCATGTAGTCGTGCACGGCAGACGGACGCAAGCTCCCGCCCTATGTCGTCTTCAAGCGCAAGACAGTGCCTAAAGGTGAGGTGCTGCCAAAAAATGTGGTCATGAGATGCCATGAGAAAGGCTGGATGAACAAGAATCTTGTGCTTGATTGGATAAAGTCCGTCTGGTGTAGGCGGCCTGGTGCACTGTTGTTGTTCCCGTCCATCCTCGTGCTGGACGCATTTCGTTGCCATATGGCCGACTGAGTGAAGAGGCTGTTGCGCGAATCCGGCACTGAACTCGTCGTTATCCCAGGTGGGATGACGTCTCAGCTGCAGCCTTTAGATCTTTGTGCGAACAAGCTATTCAAGGAAGCCGTCAAGCGGTGTTACGCAGACTGGATGCGCTCAGGTGAGCCTGCAGTGATGCTGACCGGGTGGCTGAAGCGAGCTTCGCCAGCCAAGCTATGCAAGTGGATTGTGGGCGCATGGGCCAGCAGGCCAGAGGACCTCATGCGTCATGCATTGAAGAAGTGTGGCATCTCCAATGCGCACAATGGCACGGAGGTTGAGTACCTCTGGGAAGATATCCAACAAGGAACTACCTGAAGAGAGCGCAGCTAAGGAAGACGGCAATTCAAGTGCGGAGTGCAATTTAAATGTTTTCCTCGAGTTTTTCTAACTCGTATTATACACGGATAAAACTTTTTTTTCCATTTCGCGTCCCAAAAATTTCACCTCATACTATATACGGGTTCGTATTATACGCGGGTTTTTACGATACTTTTTCTGAGCTCCGGACAACTACAGTTTAACGAGGTTTCACTGTAGCCAGTGTTGTTGAAAAGCTGGTGTGCTGTTTCGGTACAAAACACGAATTGCAGTTTGTTACATCAATATTTGATAAGGTAACCTACTCAGAATTGCTAAAAAGCGGCTAGCCACCAGTGTTAGTTCATGCTATACAATTCTGTCTATTTGGAAGGTATGTCAGGAACTGACAATAGAAAGTACCAAATTATACATTAAGTTCTTGTATTGCTGTTCGGCCAAGATATTGAATAAATTGCAATGTTTTTTTTCTTTTTTTTTTTTAGAAGACACACACACATGCATATGAATTAATTCTGGGGTTTTACCTGCCAAAATCACGATTTGATTATGAGGCACACCTTAGTGGGGGACTCCGGATTAATTGTGACCACCAGGGCATCTTTAAACATGCCCCCAATGCACGGGACACGAGCGCTATTGAATTTTGCCCCACCGAAATGCGGCTGCCACGGCCGGCATTCGATGCCGCGACGTCATGCTTAGCAGCGCAACACCATAGATGCCAAGAAATCGCGCTGGCCCTGTAGGAATAACTCCAATAGAGAAAATAGTATGACATACGTTGTTATTGCAAAGTATATTGCCGAGGTTTCAGCTGCTGGACCAGCCTATGTGAAGGTTATGCACTGAAATAACATTTCAGTGCATTCCCAAGTATATACATGTGCAAGGAGATTTGCGGGGATCTTTTTTTTTAATAAAGCAGGGAAAATTGTCACAAATGGGGAATTTTCGTGCATAGAAATGGAAATTCTGCTGCAAGGTACACTGCCCAGATTAAGGCAACCTACCCAGATTGCTCGCTGGGTCAGGCCCTCACAGCTGGTTCTTTATTCTATGGCCTTCGTTCTGCACAATTCTGCTGACGGATTAAGTTGCTCATGCTTGTCTTTGTTCGTTGGGATTCATCGATGAAATGGAAGATGGCTGATCCACCTATTGATCATCAGCAATGCATGACGTTGCTAGTGAAAAGAAAGCGCACTGCTCTCGATTTGGAAATAAAGTGTTTCTAACCGATAAGGCAATCATCGCGAACGTGCTTGCATCGGATAGCGACAGTGATGGCCACGATGGTAGCACTGACGCGGTGGGGTAGGCTGCCTCAACACTGTCCCCGCGGAAGATCCTCTATATGATTCAGTCCCCCATTCTTTTTTTTTTCGAGGGACCTTCTGCTTCACTACATGGAACACCTGGATGCCTTGGAGAAGGGTGTTGGCAAGCTTCATGTAGAGCAAGCAAGGCTGGCGGACATGCAGTTTTCTCGTGCAACCCAGCGGGAAGCACGTCGCGAGATGCTTGTGGTGATCACGTCCCGGCGTTTCTTTTGGATTTCTCAAGCTGAGATGCTGCCGTGGCAACCTTCCCACATTGTTTAAAAGGGGCCTTTTGGGGCCACCAAAGCAATGCCTTGACAGAGCTCGTATGTCACTTGCCGCCCATGACCTCTCTTTGCACTTGTTATAGAAGTGTCATTCTTGAACGTTGACAGCCACGCCTTGTTAACAACATGCGATCGAAGCACACGGGAAGCAGAGTTAAATGAGTCGACACGATCAAAAGTCGGATGGAGGAAGGTGGCGGGGAGGAGAACTGGCCTCCCCGCCATCACATTTTTCTCGGAACAGCCACGCCATCCACCATTAATTTTTTTTTTTTCATGCAACCCAATTATAACAATTATCAGTTATGACAACGAAGTTTTCGTGGCACTTGAATATTGTTATAAGTGGGTTCGACAGTAGTGTGCTTGGCAGTATGCCAAGAATGCTGTCACTCCTAGACGCCGATGCATATTGCGCTAGTCATGCGAAATTGAAGGTACCTCAAGAAGTGATGACCTGAGAATAGGGCACACATTTTTTGGCCACTTGTGCAACAAAGTCACTTATATTTAGGCGAATCTGGTATTTAGGACTCTCCATGATTCAGATGTTGTGGCAGTCCCCGATGAGTCCGAACTATCAGTTGGCAACTGTAGTATCTTGACACTGTCTGCCTAGTTAACGTTTTGTAGAAAAGATGGGCTATGCCGTGCCTTAACAAGCCAGCCAAAGACTGAACATACCAAGATTCAAGAACCTTTACAGAGGCCCAAAGGCCCTATAATCAACCTATTAGTGCAAAATGAACAAAAATAGCTTTTAAATAATATTTTGTCCATCTAAACTCATTTAGCATTTCCCTTTAGTATCCCTATAAGGACACCTTGTGGTGCCTGTGGAGGGGAATGGCCCCCCTCCTCAACGTGAAGCGAGGTCCACCATTTCTCATTAGGTATGCAAAGGTAACCACTAGGAGTGTTGAAAAAGTGAAATTTACTCTTCACAAATATGAATATTCATGGAAATACGAAAAACAGATATACGAATAATCAAGAAAACAACCTTTGAATATTGAGCAGAACATAGAACAGTTTTTATTGAAAGGCTCACCTGAAGAAGTAGAAGCCTGGTTGAACATAGGGCACTCTCGGTCGGTGTTGATGTGGCCCCAGTTGTGGCATTTAATGCAACGAACATTGCGCACAGGAATACCAAACGGCTGATCCCGAATCTCCTTGTTGTCCTTGGCAAAGCTGCAATGGTAACAGATCCCTCTTAGGTTTATGGAGCGCCAAAACAAATTGTGAAACACACTTCTTTTCCTGTCTACCTTTTCTATAGTCTTACACCATAAAAGAGCAGCTTATTTTCTATGATCCACACTTATCAGGCCCTTTGGAAATTTTAGTTATACACTGGAAGTTGTTAGGCGCAGTCTCACCAGTGTCCTACCGCAAAATTTTTTCACCTGGTTCATTATTTGAGGAAATAGGAGAAATTGAAACATTGCATAGCTATGCTGGAACGAGGTGAGCTTCGCTGCCCAGTCTCTTCCTTTGCCTTGACTAGCATCTGCAAGCAACATTCCTCCCCTGGCATCTCCCATACAGGAGCCGAGGGACCACATCAAGTTTACGTCGCGAGCCATGCCACCCTTCTTCCTTGTCTTCACTTTTTGCTCATTCTGCACTGGATGATTTACTGAAGTCACATGCAACAATCGCTGAAATTGCAGGCAGCAGACCTTATGAACAGGTGTCTGTGCATCTGAAATTATGATTCTGTGGCAGCAAGCGAGGCTCCTTTGAGAGCAAGTACGCACAAGCTTTTGGTTCAAATTTCAACTATTTTCGGGCAATGCAGGGGTTTGCTACTTTGCAGACACATTCATAAGTGCACTTCAAGGTTCGTACCGAATATTTGGCTCAAAATTCAAGGAGAGAGAAGCAAACCTTATTCACATTCTAATTTGTGTTTCCAGTCGTAATGATGCCAACGCATTCTGGCAAGATGGTTTGTAGAGTCAGACTTCATCCAAAAATACACAACAGGTTAAAGCCAAATGACCAAAACTTACTTTCTGACAGGCATTTCTAGAGCCTAGGGCTCGAAAATGGAGCCATAACATACGCAGTGTGAACAAACTTTTTTTTTAACAAATGAACAAACTGATGCCATGGCTTGGTTACTTGGCCCAGCTTTGTCTAGCTCCACGATGGCAATGTCGATTTAAACAAGCCTGCCACTGTTGGCTGTGGTCAAGCCCCACTACAGTTGTTTACAAACACTTTCATAAGAAAATACCTTATGAAGTTATCTACTCGCATAATCGCACTTTTTGTCAAAAAAATTGCCGGAAATTCAGGGGTGCAACCATTACACGGGTTGAATTTCCCACGAAAAGACTTTTTTTTTTTTCATCCCGCATTTGCTGCGGGATGACAACAGGTTGACAAGCAGGCGGCTGCCGCTGTAACAGTGCGGGACACCAAAACAAAAATGGCGGCTGGCGGAGCATGCCGAACGCACCTAGCGAAATTTATTTTTTTTCGCGAGTACATTACGCGTATTGAAACAGTTTTTTCCATATCAGTAATGAATAATATTGTTAATATCGGCAAGTCTGCGGCAATAACATTGCCATGTCCACTTTGAAAGGACAGAAACAGAGATGGGCGTGCTTAGCTCCCAGTGACATAGAAACACATTGCGGGTATGCTGCGGAAATTGTGGCATTTGTCTTCACTACTATCCTAATACGGCATGTTTCCGCTAAGGGTGGGCAAATATCTTAGCTGTGTTACAAGCATCTATGTATGAATAGGGTACACTTCTAAGGTATCAGTGTAAATGTGGCTACTATCGTTGCCGCTCGCGATTTGTTGTGTGCCCACGGGTGCAGACGAGAAGAATTAAAAGGTGCCTTTTTTGTTGTTGTTGACCACAACCATTATAAAGCCTACAAATAATAAAGCCAAGGCAAGTTTGGTTGTAGCTTTTTTTTTTTTTTTTCATGGAAGTGTGGAAAGTGATGAAAGGAATAAAATGGGGCATCTGCTTAAGAATATTTGGTGCGTGCAGACTGCTTGGTATGTCTTGAAGAGTCGTTCGCGTAGCATTCGACAGCATTCGACAGACGGTAAGTGCAATCATCATTACCTAGACTTGGCACACGACATATCGCTGCGGCAAGTTCGGGGTGCGATCATTATGCAAGTAAATACGGTACCTAGGATTGGTCTCCAATAGACAGTGTCCATGGCATAGCCCTGATGTAGAGTTTCTTTGAATGTTCAAACAGTCGCAACCAAAAACCCAGTTTTCAAGGAATTCAAGAGTTTTCATGAAGGTGTATGAATCCTGGCATGATCTATGCACTGTGCTTGTCTGTTTACGATGCCCAAACCTGGTAAGGGGTCCTTTAAGGCTGTTTGAATGCATGTCGGAATGTCATGTGAGGGCATGTCACAAATAATGCCAGCAAGTAAGGCTATGACTGGTCACAAAAAAAGTCTCAACAGCAAAAGACATAAATGAGCATCAGGCAAACAACCGACAAGAGTGTTCCTTTAATGCTATCATTCTACTACTATTTCTGCACAGTTTTGTGAAACATGGACCTTTAAGAAAAACTTTGTGTTTATCTTTCAGTCACATGTGGAAGGGTGTTCAAATAGTGAAATTTCCCAATCAAATATGAAAGCTTGCTTTACAACACCTCAGCACTGGTATATCTGTATGATGTCATAAATTTCGAAGTATTTCCATTTACCTGGGCCATATTAGAATGGCAACATGCCATGAAGAAAAAAATTGGCAGGGTAGTTAGTCTCAGTTTAGCTCACTACACATGTAACTGGCTAGTGCAAATTGCAGCCGTTCATTACTGGAAAGAGCAGATCGCCCCTCTGCCTCAACAACGCAAAAGGCTTCCCGATCTACCATAATATGCGTTCTGGAAGA
This sequence comes from Dermacentor variabilis, assembly GCF_050947875.1. NCBI lineage: Eukaryota > Metazoa > Arthropoda > Arachnida > Ixodida > Ixodidae > Dermacentor > Dermacentor variabilis. The sequence goes on from NC_134569.1 coordinate 136,124,091, forward strand.
AAGCGTGGATGACATTCAATGTTTTCACTGAGTGGTGCGGGCATGGGATGCAGAAGTTGGAGATATTACGCACTGCTGGGCTTGTCTTCTTGTAGACAAGAACTTACCATGGAACAGCCTTTTAACTTGTTTCCGTGAGCCACCTGAACGAATCCAACCCAAACCACCACTTGGACGGATCTTTACAATACGTTTTAAATTTGCAAGGGTTGATCTAGAAAAATAAGGTTCCCAAAGAGCACCAGCCACACGGGAAAGTGCAAGGCAAAATCCGGCAACACTGCTGCGCACGGCTGTTCCCTAACTTCAAATTCGCCCTGGCCGTGCTTTGCTGCGCTGCTCATTCTTGGTTCAGCAGCCATCTGATATGCAGGTTCCCACTGTTGATCCCGCCAAGTGCGAGACTTATTCCGTAATTCGTTTTTTGCACGCCAAAGGGACTCCACCCATGGATATTCATCGTCAGTTGACGGAGGTGTATGGCGACAAGTGTATGTCCGTTCAACACGTCCGAAAGTGGTGCAGGGAGTTTATTGCCGGTCTGAAGGAAGTCCACGATGAGGAACAAAGTGAAATACCGTCAGCTTCGGAGGCAGTTATCGAGATGGTTCAACGTGAAGTGCTTCAAAACAGGAGGATCACCGTCCTTGAACTTGTTGCTCAGATTCCTGCGAGTTCTTATGGTACAGTGGAAAGAGCTTTGACTGAACAATTGGGGTATCACAAGTGTTGAGCTCGATTGGTACTGCGGCTATTGACATCGGACCACAAGGAGAAACGCCTTGACTGTGCTCGCCAGTTTTTTCAAAAGTGTCAAGAAGATAAGGAAGGGTTGCTGGATTCCACTGTTACGGGAGACGAAACGTGGGTGTTTCATTTCACTCCCGAAACGAAACAAAAATACAAACAGTGGCGTCACCCAGAGTCACCAGTCACAAAGAAGTTCAAACAAACTCCTTCTGCTGGCAAAGTCATGGCCAGTGTTTTTTGGGATCGATTTTTTGGAACATGGGACAACAATCAACTCGGACAGTTATTGTGCAACACTAAGAAAACTCAGGCGGGCTATCTGGAACCGCTGGCGAGGACAACTGGCAGCCATTGTAACGCTGCTTCAAGACAACGCCCAGCCTCGCGTCTCCTGTCAAACCCAGGAACTTTTGACAAACTTTGCGTGGACTGTCATGCCCCACCTACCGTACAGTCTAGACCTCGCACCTAGTGATTATCACTTGTTCCCCAAGTTAAAGGAACAATTGAGTGACCAACGCTTCCGGAGCGACGATGAAGTCAAAGAAGAGGTGAAATGCTTTCCCAACGGGTTGGCGGCGGAGTTCTATGACATTGGGATACAGAAATTGGAGCACCATCTCCAAAAATGTGTAGAAAAAATCACGATTATGCAGAAAAATAGAGCAAAATTTCATCTTTCCAATGATGTAATGGGAACCTTATTTCTGGATCAACCCTTGTGATAAAAGCACTGCACACCACATCCGCACTTCAAGGGAAAAAAAAATACCATTGCAGCAGCAGCCCACAAGATTCACTGCTGTGCAATTTGCCACTTGCAGGTCCATGCTGAAAGCATTTCATTCAGGCTCACGTGGTTGGAACGCTCGCACTTGGACAGTGGGGATGGACTCGGATGTTCTGCAAGCTGAAGGCCACTTTCGAAACTAACAGTGCGTGTGCAGTGTGTCGGCAGTCACTGATGCAGGCTCCGGAGGAGAAGGGCCAAGAACGAAAAGACATACCGGCCGTGAGGTGTCGGAGCGGTGCGTGGCATGCAAGATATACGCAGACTTTTTAGGGGGGTCGAGTAGCGAGAACGACGGGTTCCAACAGGAAGTCGATTCCGAAACCTGACAACAGCCCACCTGGCTCGCTGCCCATGTATGACAATGAACCGTTTAAACTGTGTATTGTTGGCATTGTAAGAGACACGTGGCTGGGCACAGGCACGTGATTAGCAGAACAAGTGCGCTGATAGCAGCACAGTGCATCCATTTTTACCTTGGCTTTAGTAAAACCACACAACAAGCACCTTGATGCATGCGGGGCGCACCTTGGTTACGCATCCAGGTGGCACAGGCTTTTAAGGGTTAGCGTTGCAATCAGTATGTCAGAGACCATTTTGCAGCGCGAGCGACTTTCAACGTTTGAGAGCAAAAACTTAGTCAACTTTTGTGCGTTTGACATGGCCGTGGGGAAGCAAACTGGTAAGTTTCCGCTTTTCATGATCTCAGGAAACTGCCTAAGACTTGCAGAGATCTCAAATAAGCTTCAGATAGGCATATTCTATCCATTGAATTAGCAATATGTCGAACTATTTTGCAATTCCATTTGAGTTCGATATATCTGGGATCGACTTCAATAGGCAGAGCTACGTCACATATGGTACGTAACGCTGTAGATGTTCAGCATAACTCACAGCTTGTCATAGGCCCACGGGCATGGCAGTGAGAGACCGAGGTTATGTAGGACATCAAAGGGCAGAATGCAAAGAAGCAGGCTGCGCTTTAATGCATGGAGGTAAATGAAGTTCAGCTCAAGTGCCATCTCGAAATGTGCAGACCATCTGCAGGAGCACTGGCATCGCAATGGCAGTAGCAGCGAGCTGAATCTGGGCTCCGGCCAGTTAGCCATGACAGTGTGTCACTTGAATAAAGGTGCATTTCCTGGGTAATCATTACAGGATGGCATGGCGGCGGCCAATGTGGTGTGCCTTCTCCTTACTTCTATTGGGGAAGACTGAAGGGTGACCAGAGCAGCCGCTGTGGTATCCAGCCTTGCCAAGAGCAAGTACCGCTTACCCGCGGCTCGCGAACTTATCTACAAAGATTTGAAACTGTGATTATGAAGCGTGATGATGATGGATGGTGATAACGACTACAGTAAGGAGATAAAAAAGCGGGCTTACTCTTCTCGTGGTGCATTGTACTTGCGCTGCCACTCGAACTTGAATTCAGGTTCATCATCTTCCTTCTGGTGCTCTGAAAGACAAAATAGCAGCAGTTTGAAAACAATTTTTGATTTCACCCAAAGGGTGAATCACTGACACCAGTAACAATTATTACACTATGCTTGAGCTCCTTGGATGGCGTTTAGCAATATACAAGGGTGACATGTTCGCGTGATGCAGCATGCAAGGTAATGGCTGCTGTGCGGCAGAAACAGGGCCCTGCCAGCCATGTCAAAACGCTGGCATGACAAGGAGCGCTGCCAGCAGCATTGCAGGCGTCTCATGCACCATTGTTATGGTGCATGAGATGACACTGGTGGAAACCTATTAGGGTTTGTTGATGCCGAATGAAATTATTAGGTAGCTTTAGTTTAAAGTTTCCTGTCCGTTCTACTTGGACCAGTGTGTGCAGACATCTGCTGGGCGGGAATGCTACTGTCAGCGTGCACGACGCTAACGCCAGCAGTGGAAGGCAGAACACTGCCCTGGCTTCACCATTGATTGAGCGTGTTCACTTGGCCTTATCATTTTTTCAGCCAAATACACTTTGTGTCACTCGTGTCCCAACGGTCCTCTTAACATTCCACACGTGGGCTGTACAAGTGTCGCTAATACTGAGACATCACGTAACATCTACAGCGTAAACGTGCCTTGAGTGTCGATATATTCGCTATTGCAATGAAAAATGTGCATGTTCTCAGAAGTGTTGGCTAAAGGTTGATGGCACACCATACAGTGTCTTGATTCTGCCTATAGCTGCAACAGTGACAAATTAATGACACACACATTTTGTCAATATGTGCAATAGATATGGAAGTATGCGTTTGACATGCCATAATAATTCATTCTCAAAGCTGTCTGCATAAAAATAGTGCTCAAAACAAACAATTGTACGGAAATAAACATCAATTAATGAATAACTGGTGCTGTTTCTTGAAGCAATGGAAGTTAAATCTGGTATTATTTCTGGAAAACAAACTAGAATAATGAAAAGGATTCGAGCTGCAAACTAAAGTGTGTTCGCATAATTGTCACAATAGGTGTAATAATAGTTCCAGATAATGAAGCTGCACTGTTCAATTTCTCCAAGTTGAAGAGCTCGCGTATACTAAGGCTTAAGAGAACACAGTCAAACCTCTTTATAATAACAAAACAGGTTATAATCAAGCAAGTGAAATTCCCCTTGAAATCTTCATAAGGGTTCGTACTGCAGTACGTGCAATAATGGATACGACTAAGTAATGGGTATAATGAAGTTATTTTGGCTCCCCCTTCAACTTCGCTATAACAAGGTTTTACCTTGTACTCATCCTCAAATTGCCAAACTTGTGCAATCGAAAAAAGCAACCATCGGGCACTAATGAAGCACTTCTATTTACTCAATTATATTTATTTCCTATAATCCAACAGTCACAGCTGGCTGAACTCCATGATAACTTGGGTGGGCCGCCACATAGACTACTGACAAAGTGCAAAAGAGAATAGCATTGGAATATAATTGTTACATCATCCTGCCCTTCTCGCCTTTTAGATAAAAGTTGGTTTTAGTAGGATGACACCGTTTTCTGTAACCGCGTTGTTTACTTCACTACATCGATACTAATTCAGACCTGTAGAAACTCAATCAAGTGTTTAAAAAAAAAACAGTAAAGAAAGGCACCACTGCAAAGTCTGTTAGATTATGAAGCTATCCTTACAGATCAGTGATGACAAATGTAAAGCCACTACAAATGTAAGGCCTACCTCTTTTGACACCTGGTGGGGCTTCATACATAAAATTCAGCGACAGTTTTTCCTTGCTTTCCTTACTGACCAGAGACCTGAAAAGACGCACAAGAAATTTCATCAACAAAACGTGAAATATACTGAGGGGGTGAGACATACTTTTAGACTTTACACGCAATCTGTGCAATGCATGATCGTAATATGAAATGTCCTCACAGCCAATGCTTCCAGCTTAGACCCAAGAGTTGCAAATTTTACTAAGTCCGTGATAACCATACTTCATCCCTCAATTCGTTGCTATGAAGACACGCTAAATTTTTACATGTCTTTGCAGCCTGAAATTAGCAGTTTGTGGATTGTATTCACACAACACAGAACACTTCATCCAGGTTCAGTGACTATGCCAAGTAGCTATTCCGCTGCTGTGCATGAGGTCACAGTTTAATTCCTGGCCACGGTGGTGTCGCAGTGAAGGCCAAATGCTAAACGGTTGTGTACTGAGCTTTATGGGTATGTTTCAGAACTTATCCTGGCTGACTAAGATTTGGAGCCACTTAATGTTTCTAATAGCATATGTGGTTGGGAGATGTAACACACATTAAGTGTTAACATTGCTATCTGCCAAAGTGCAGCAATCAAGTAAAACTATCAAGTTTCTCTTCTAAAGGAATAGTGTGGTATCGTGTATGGTGACTCGAGGTCTGGAAGCTCTAAAGTCGTGCAAAATAGAAGCAGCAACCTACTATTTCACACAATCTCAGCAAACCTTAACAATGTTACCTGTTGTTATAAAGGTCCTGCTCTTTCTCATACTGCAATTTCAGCTCTTCCTGCTTCCTTTTTTCGTTCTCAGTCCTCTGCTCTGCCATCCATGCCTACAACGATGCAAAAACCAAGCACGCATCGCAAAATTAACAGGTTGCCGACAGACACTCGCAGATAGAAGGACTGCACATAAGAATGGTAATGTTCTGGCTGGTGTTGTACAAGACGCGGGCCGCTTTTTCTCGTTGCGACGATAGATTGGATTGTTTACAGGTACTACTCCAGGAAGGCACATGTAACCGGCAAACGGAGGCCTCAGGAGAGCACCTGAGATTATAATAAAGGAGGCGGCGCAGGATCTCCAGGGCACCCAAGGGGTAGCGGGGGGATCAAAGGTGGAAGCCGGGCGGGGTGTATAAGATCGCGTGTCAGGGGTGTATAATATCGGCTGTCCGATGCGAATACCCCCTGGCACGCTTCAGCCTCCGCGGCCCCAACTCATGGACCAGTCCGGGTTCTAGCTTTGATGTCCCCGTTGCCGCTTTGGTGTCCTGGAGGCGCCGCAAATAATGCGAAATAAAGACACGTTGTTACAACTAGCAAACAACACGGCTGAATAAATATAATTACGTCCAGCTGCCAACTTGCGAAGCTAAGTTCAGCACTACCGCGCCCCACGACTTCTGCAACACCAGTCAGAACTTTGCCCATAAGAAAAGCCACACAAAACTTATGAACAACTAGCCCCGGAAAACCGTTGTTACTACCCTTTGCTTGATATGCATCATTAGACAACAATGACACAGAATAAATGGCTCAAGCGTACAAGTTACAAGCACTCAAAAAGTAAAGCGCTAATGGCCGAGACATACCATTGACTAGATTAAAATTTCGCCGATCACCGCGCACGCACTGAACTCGAAATCAGGCAATTCGTTTACGTGGTTAAGCAACGAAGGTAATGAGAAAGCCACTCCGCACGACAAGATCTTGTCACATAAAACACAGAATGATCTCTCTCCGCCGTAGAGGGCTCGCTCTGCCGTTGCTAAGATGGGCTAATAGGCCAGCCGACGGTAAACAGAACATAAAGAAATGATGAAGAGAAGCAAAACGAAAGAAATGGAAATCTCCCGACGGATTTCACCAACAAACTCGCGTAACTAAGCAGTGAACAGAAGCGGCGTAAGGCACCAAGGCTGCACAACAGCTATCTGCACCACTGCGCCATCACAGCAAACAGCAGCGTTCTCACCCTTTTGATGTTGTCCCGTGACGCAGGGTGAAACGGTTTTTTGCACATGTAATTGTTGTACCCTTTCCCCATGGTGATGGCTTTAAAGTGTCAAGTAGAACGCAATATACACCAGTGAACTAACCACGCATATCCGACGCCATCAACGTAACTCGCTTTACAGGCGTGGACAAATGAAAGCAAAGCAGATTTTCGCTTGCTTTGTAATGATGATGGCATCGTGGTGCCGGCTCCGCAGCAGAGTAGTCGCGAGCGTCCTCTAGCATCGGTTGGTGCAACATTTACGTAAAACTTGGCAAACATCTTGTTAAACATTTGGCTGTAGCATTACGCTTCGTGCTAGTCTTCTCTGTTAACACCTTTGCTTTGCGGTGTAACTCTATAGTATAACTCTAGTCAGGTTATTGAACCGGAAATTAAAAGCCAACTGCAACGAAATTATGGACCACATAAAAAGCCCCGTTTATCATAATTTAGACATAGAGTAGCCACTGTGGAAGTTTTACGCTTGAAATACGAGTGGGCGCTTTACAATACGCTCGCAAAAATCGTTTTTTTTTTTATGTATCGAAACTAAAAAAAAGGCAAAAAACGCCGCATTATTTGTTGCCGGAAGTGACGTTCTTTAGAAGCTCTAGAAAACAGCGTCCGGGTCGTCTGCTTCCTTCGCTTGCACCGTTTCGTCGATATTTGGCTTCTACACGCGCGATTCCAGCTCTCGCGTGCTCCGCGGTATCCCAGCTCATCAATTAAAGGCATGCGAGTGGGCCACTTTCGCTATTTCCGCACAAAAGTTCGACCAGCGCATACGGCATGCTCTTCGCCCCGGCTGACGTGGCTTTGGACTTTGTTCGAGCGCTCGCCGCATCGTCAGGTCCATCGCCGACGTCTCCCCGGTTCTTCCACGATTCTCAGCGTGCTAGAATACAGCAGTCTATACGCAGACACCGACTCAGGTCTCGCATGTCTACCAGCCACAACCTTAGTATACTTTGCGAGTTGCTACGTGCGCTGTGCCAACGCTGTTGCGCGCTCGCGATGTTCTTCGAAGAGAGAGAATAAACATTTGTATTAGTTAAATGCAGCTTTGAGAGGCGTCCTCATTCCAGAATGCCTTGAGCTCGGGCCGCGTCATGGGCCCTCCTTGGCCAGCTCCGACCCGAGGTTGGAGCTGGCCAATGTTGCCGCTCTGCAACCCCATACTATGTTCCTGAGGGACCCGGGCTCTGCGCAGAAGCGGCATTGCGGAGATAATTATGTAGGGGTTATGAGGTGATTTCTGGTTGGGTGGGGGAATGCATTAACCTGTAGAGCTCGGAGGAATCGCTCCTGCTATCTAGGTAGTGACTTATGTGAGGGTGCATATGTTCTGCGGGTTAGCTGGTAGTGTTGTGAGATGTCTTGGAACGAGACTAATTGTAGTGTTGTGTGATGTCTTGGTACGAGACTAAAAGGTGCATGCGCTCGGGTTCCGATTCCTCGGCGTAGGCTTGGTGGGTCAAATCTCGAGCCACGTGGTTGGCGACCTCATTGCCAGGAATTCCGTGATGAGCTGGCGCCCAGATGATCATGACTGATATCGTTGGCGGCTTTTGATTGATGATCTGGAGCGTAGTGGTATGAATTCTGCCGCTGGCAAAGTTGCGGCACGCTTGTTGGGAGTCGGTCACTATATATGACTTCAACCTCTGTTTGGGAGAGGGCTATGGCCGATTCCTCGGCTTGGAGGGGATTGTTTCGGGTGAGTGAAATGCTGCTCCGATGTTCTTTGTTGACGACTACGGTGGCTGTTGGGGCTGCGTGTCTTGGGAAAGACCCCGCATCCGCGTGTATGCTGTAGAGGGTAAAGTCCCGTATTGCTTGTGTATGGCAAGGGCCCGGGTGCATGTTGCGAGGTAGCTAGAGGACGTACGGTGATGTTGCTCCGGATGGCATGGGGTAAGCTCACAGTCTGAGGCGGCGGATGGCTGAGAGGGGCAGGGAGCCCCAGGCGTAAGAGGATGGACCTCCCCGCTTCCGTAACCACCAGCCTTGTTCGCCGACTGGATAAATGTGCCTCGATCAGCTCCTTGGCTGTGTTGTGCACTCCTAGTCGTAGTAGGCGTTCTGTGGACATACTGATCGGCAGGCCCATCGCCTGCTTATATGCCTTTCTGGTCATTGTGTTGATTTTCTCGAATTCCGTCGCGTTGAGTATAGCGCTTATGGAATAGCGTAAGTTATTCGAGACACGACGAAGGCTTGGACAGGCCGAAGCGTGTCCGCCTCCTCCATGCTTCTTGCCTTGGTTGTTATTCGCCGGATCATGTTGGTAACTTGGGCTTGTATTCTTAAGCTTGTGAATTAATATTGTGTTGGTACGATCCGACTGGAAAACCCTTCCCAATATCTTTACGCTCTGAGAAGGAACGATGGTGTGTCCCACCAGTTGTATGTTGACAGTGGGCGAGTTGGATGCGTGCTTCTTTGGCGGTGAGACCAGGAGTAGCTCCGACTTTTGGGGGGCGCAGCTGAGGCCGCATGACCATAGTCGCTCACCACGTCTGCCGCTTGCTGCAAGCGGCTCTCATGCAATTGCCCCGGTGGACCCTGCGGACGACCAGATGGTAATGTCGTCGGCATATAGGCCATGCCGGATCACCGGGATGTTATTGAGGAGCGGCGGAAGGCCTATTGGAGCGATATTGAAAAGGAGAGGGGATAACACTGCGCCCTGTGGTGTGCCGCGCCCACCCAGTAGGAAGGGGTTTGTGGCTTTTGGTCCCCGACCTTTAGGATGGCTTTTCTATCTGAGAGGAAATCTCTGATATAGGAATACGTACTGGCCCCACAGCCCAGCGTGCTCAGCTTCTGTAAGATTGCTGTATGCTTTACGTTATCGAACGCCCCTTTAAGATCTCAGGCGAGGATAGCCGTGGGGGAGTTGCGCGTCGCTGGTACAATCACCTCCTCATTCAGCTGAAGTTAGATGTCTTGAGTTTAGAGGTGTGGACGGAATCCTATCATCGTTGTTGGAAGTTTCCCCGAGTCATCCAGGAATGGTTGTAGCCGGTTGAGAACGATGTGCTCTAGGAGCTTTCCTACACACGAAGTGAGGGAGATCGGTCGTATAGGTTCTCAATGGCTGGTGGCTTGCCTGGCTGCGGACATTCCCATAGAGCCCAGCGGCCCAATCGACTGTAGCGCTCCAAACCACGCGCATTAATACCTGAACCACGCTTCCGTTTTCGGTTTTTGGCGCGCTCGTTTTGAACGCTAGCTGGAACGCGTTACGCTTGCTGCGTTGATCGGCGCGCCATTTTCTTTTTCTTGCTTTTACTGCTCAACCGCGTGCGGTCTTCGTACGGAATCTGTTTATTATTAAATAAAATAATTGCGAACGAACCTTTACAAGCCTCCATCAAATCTGTGCGACGTGCAATTTCATAAAGTAGACGCAGGACTGCTTGTGAAATAAGGAAATGAGGAAAAGGCCGACGTCCGCGCGCCCTTCGTAAAGTAAGTAGGGGGTTTCTAAATAATACAGTGTACCCGAGGTATTTATTCCCAAGCTTTTTGGGCGCTTCATCGTTGTACACTATGTCGAGGCAGTTTTTTTTTTTTCGTTTAGCAATAATGCGCACTTGTTTTGACATAAGAAAAACGGAGTTATACTTAAAGACTAAAATTTGCGCTTTTTAAGGTTGTGTGTTTAGCCGTGGAATAATATACAGCGTCTATTAAACTGCTAGATTACTCAAGAAACAAACCACACTTGCACGTGATGACACTTTAGCCAACAGAAATGGTGTTTGAGCTTTGAAATTTCTGTGAGAAATGCTGCTCATTCGATCAAAATTTACGTTCTCCTTACTGAGTTTTTTTTTCATTAATTCTTGTTTGCGACGAATCGTTTTCGCGGCGTATGATGTTTAATTTGTGTAGGGGAAGCTTTTTGTCTTTTGTTGAATTTTCAGGGTCATTTTTCGGACGACCAGTTTGAGCTATGATTGCATCGCAAGAGCTCATTGCGGACCACATTACTGCGGTATAATGGCGTGTTCCTCGTTTAACTACTTAAATATAATTTCAGCATCCGCAAACTCAGCGCTAAGGTCTTCAAAATAACACTTGCATACTGAGAAAATAATGGGACGGTACAAGTAAGTGTAGAAATTTAAGGCACTGTTTGTGTATAAATGACGCTCTAGCCCTTACACGTGAGCCCCATTCGTAACCAAAATAGGAAGTCCCTTTTATTCTGAAGGTAAGAGAAATAAATAAGCAAATAAATAAGTAAATAAATAAATAAATAAATAAATAAATAAATAAATAAATAGTGTAACCCCTCAGTGCAAGCGCACGTGAACGCCACCGAATTCTCCAAGGTTATCAACCAGAGCGCACAGTCAGTATCAACGTAATAAATTTGAATGTTTATTGCACGGCTCTATAGGCGAAGCCATCATGTCCGAATGAGCGATGCGTCTTCAGTCACCGCCTCCGTTCGCCTGACTTGCGTCTTAATAGTTATTTTTGCGACGCAACATATATGCATGGTAGGAACTTGGGTGCAAGCCAGGGGGTGGACTGTGACGCGCCCGAGTGGCGCGATGACTGAAGGTCAGCCAGCGTGGCGGGAAATTAGGGACGTAGGAATAGAAAAAAAAGAGAAAAGGAAAGTACTAGTCGGATACCAAATTAATTATCCAAATATTCGACCTCTTTCTGTGGGAGAAAGACTGCAGCTTTCTCACACACGGTGGTTCACTCACGGCTATAGCTCAAAACGGGGGTTCGAAGGCATACATGTATACGTAGAAGTCGATTCAGAGTCTCAAATTCAGACCACTTTAGCACAGGAGTACGATGGTACGATGGTATAGCGTTTGGAACATCCCGCCAATGTCGACGACCCGGCCGAGGTTCCATGAGCGCTCTTGGCTCTATTACGACAAGGGAAACGAGGTAATATTCATGTGTAAGCGGCCTGGGCAGAACACGGTGCTCACCGCTGTAACACTGCTAGCGGTCGCTTAATCTTTCGGTCTGTATAGTATATCGGTCTCGCGGCTTTCCATGCTGTCGATAGGCGAGCCCATGTATCAAGAATTTGTTGTTTTTTTTTTTTCATCTTCGAGGCTCACGGTCAGGTGAGCACGAGGGAAGTGCTGCTGAATGCAAGGTGCTTACAGTAACTTCTTCGCTGCCACAGGCGCTGAAATCGATACCGTCCAGTATGCGCACGTATATATGTTTGCGTTCGTAAAACGTGTGTTGTAATGGTATGCAGGGTCGTGTACGCAGCCTTTGGGCGAGAAGTACAATGGACGCGCTACTTTTTAGGTGCCAATCATCATCAAGGGGTGTCTACTGGAGAAGGAGAGCATGTAAGAAATCGATCGCTTGTGAACTATGCGTCCTTCAAAGTGGCCGCGACAGCAGATAAAGTGAAAGAATTCAACGTGCTAGCGTTGCTTGTATAAGTGTTCGTCAAACATCTACCCGAGACCACCGGCGGCGACTTGCAATAAAGCACCTCTGTGGTCAGAAAACTTGCAGTGGCAATGCCCGCCCCTTAATATATATCTCACGGCGATGCCGTAACATCGGCGGGCGCTTTGGTATACCCACCGTGCTGATCCTACACTTAAAAGTCCATGGTGACGGCGGCGCAGCGCCCGGTCCCTCTGTTGGTAACTCGCATTATTCTACTCATATGCGTCCATATGCGCTGCGGCAGAGAAAGGATGGTGGTCAAGGCAGGCATGACGCAGCTATCGCAGCATTCTTGAGCGGGCTCGAACGCAGCCCGTCGATCCGATCGAGCACCCCGTCTTCCTCAGAGGCGCCACGCAGTCGGTCTCCCACGCACCGGTGGTACACCGCCGGGCTCCGGAGTGACGGCAGGAGGGCCCGCCACTGTTCCAAGCCGTGTTCTGGCGATGATGTTTGCTCACATCTTTGTTTATACCCAACGACCCGTAAGCGCTATAGACGCATCCACGCGCGGAGTTATGTAGGCAACGGACCCTGCCGTTGGTTGTAGAGTGATTCGGTCCGTACCGCGCTGTACCCTGTACGGTGCCGGAGCAGCCAATCCAGAGCATGCCAGCCGAAGAAGAGGGCGATGAAGAGGCGTCCGTGCCCTCGGAGGTGGCGGCGCCGTGAGAGCACGGGCGCGCGTTCGTGCGCGCGCGACGGCACGAGACCTGCCGTTCGCGACCAGTGCGCCCCGAAAAACGACGAACTGCCGCCTCCGCCGTCATGCCCATCCTCTACACGGACGGCAGCAACAGCGCAGACGCCGGAGCCGCCACATCATCCGCCGCATCGACGTCGCAGCAGCGCGACGACCGCTCGGACAAGAAGCGCCGCAAGAAGAGCGCCATCGGCCGCTTCGGCCGGGCGGTGGTCAAGTCCTTCAAGAGCAGCGACAAGAACTGCTCGCGCCACAAGGATGTCGAGATCGCCAACGAGAAACTCCGGCAGATCAACCGCGGTGAGTGCGCCCCTTTCGCTTCTGACCGTTCGCGGCGGGATCCACGCGACGTGAGCGCTCGCCCGCGGTCCGCGTCCAATACCTATGACGCGACAGGCACAAGTATAACGCATTTCCGGCACATCTTTGGCGTTGGCGCGCGCGTTCGCTTCGCGCCGCTTGATAACCGCGCCGTCATCGTGATTGCTGTGAGTTCCGTGTGGTAATCGCTTTAGTGGAGTATCGCGTGGAGCATTTTATGATAAAGAAACGCGCCAGCGTTTTATGTTGTTGTATGTACAGCTTCCTTGGGAACAGCGTTATACAGCGCCAAGTATTTGACATCATGCTTTTGGCTGCTCGGAACAGGCGCTGAATCGACGCAGCTTCACGTTGTTGCGTTTGGAGGCGATCCCACCGCTCGCAACCAGTTTCTTGCGTACTCCAGGGTAATGTACCGTACTGCTGCCGAGAAGTAGCGACGCCTGCCTATCGAAGCTCGACCGACATTACTTAATGGGTAGCGTGGCGTTGCCGGCGGGCTGCAGGCATCCGGTAGACCATGGCGACCGAGCAAGGGCGAGACGATTTGCTAGTGCGAAACTTGCACGGTTTATTCAAAGGTAGTTGAAAGAAAATAAGAAAAGCATGAAGTATCTCAAAGTACATTTCGGAGCCCCTTTAAATAGGCTCTCTACAAGTGTGGGCGGGATCTTGCTTCCATCGATGTCACGTGACAGGCACAGAGAGAGGGCCCCTCCTCCTGCATTACCGAGCACGGGTAGGAGAAGTCAACCCTCGTTTCGACGAATGCTGGTAGAAGGCCCTTTGTGCGCAAGCTGACTGACGTTGACCCTCGCAGGAGAAGTCAGCCCTCTTTTCGACGAATCCTGGTAGAAGGCTCTTTGTGCGCAAGCTGACTGACGTTGGCCCTCGCAGGAGAAGTCAGCCCTCTTTTCGACGAATCCTGGGAGAAGGCCTTTTGTGCGTAAGCTGACTGAGGTTAGCCCTCGCCGGAGAAGTCAGCCCTCCTTTCGACGAATCCTATGACAAGGCCTTTTGTGCGCAAGCTGACTGACGTTGGCCCCCGCAGGAGAAGTCAGCCTCATTTCGACGAAACCTGGTAGAAGGTCGGGTGAACGACCTGTCGCCCGTGGTGTCTGACGCCAACCCTAACAGCATCTCCGGAGGGGGTGGAAGATACCGACGTGTAGGGGCCAGCAGCCGCTGTACAAGGGATCGGCGTTTCGGTATCAGAATTCCCCGTAGAGGTCACGAACCCTTCGTTCGTAGCAGGTAGATTCCTGGGAGTGGTCATCCGTCCTCGTGGCGCTCTTGTGACTTTTCTCCCTGGTCCGGTCCGGTGAAATTGGTCTTGCAAGCAGGTCTCGCAACTTTTCGTCTCCTGCGTGGGCAAGCAATCACCCCAGAACAGTGCCGGACCCACAACCACAAAGCAGCGAGCACAAGGCCACCCTCCCCCGAGACACACCCGGCTTTTTTTTAAAGAAAGATAACCCGCTACACCTTTCCCATTTCCTACGCGCGTCCTCCCCTCCTCAACACTAAACACAGCCATTTCTTGAAAGCGTTAGGACGTGGTTATTAAAATCAGCTAACAATCGGCTTCACTTCGGAAAAACATATGAATTCGAAAAACGTATGAACGAAAGAAAAAATGCCATGGAAACCCGGATGAGCATGAGGCTTTCGATACTCTAGGGGCAACGACTTAAACCGTCGGCATTGCCGTTAAGCTTACCCTTCTTGTAGCGAATATCGAAGGTGTACTGTTGAAGAGCCCAGCTCCAGCGCAAAAGACGACCGTTTTTCGTAGACATGGACTGCAGCTATGTGAGGGGACAGTGATCAGTCTCTATGGTGAATCTTGAGCCAGCGATATAGGAAGCTAGCTTCTGCACCGCCCAAACTACACGAACAGCATGTTTCCAACCTATCGCAGTGGCGTACTTATCGCACGTACTGGTGCCACTGCACAGTCTGGCCATCTTCACAAGTATGTAACCACAAGCGCGCTAGCCCTGTGGTCACTATTCAGAACGCGTACTTGCGTTGTAGGCAAACTTTTCATTACGCCTACTCACGTTTCTTCCTTTAGTCCCTACAGGACACGTAGCTTAAACGAGCAACTAAACTTGCGTAACTTACGCACTCCGCAGAACCCTTAAAAAATGCGTGTGCTAATAACTCGTTCTACGCACGCTCACTAAAGAAGTCAGAATACGGCTGCCCTCAACACACACGAGCAACCCAGTCATAATTCTGCTTCCTTCCGTCCACACAGGACACGCGCTAATGGAACTAAGAACGCTTCTCGGTGCAAATCATGCACTCACTGAAAACTTACGCGCTTAACTTTAGAAATAAAAAAAACGCATAAAAAAAGGTTAACTAGAACACACACGCGTTACCATAGGCCTCTCATCGATAACCTTGACACTCAGGTTACTCACAAACAAAAAAAGAAAGCCTATATACTCATTAATGAACACCTTGCGAGACTAAACTTTTACCTAAAAGGCATCTTTCCAATCTCGGAGCTTTTCAAACGAAAACACAAACAAAGCTCATACCTTACATATTGAAAGAAATCCTTAGTCTCAAATCGAGAAAATTATCCGATGCTCAAAAAATAAAACAAAACACTTCATTTCTACGGAAGCTCCCTTGGTCTCCCGTTTCAAATGCTTACGTCTGACTCATACTTTGAGCCGTACCCGAGGTGGTCGCGGTCCGAAAGCTACCCTGGCTACCGAGGAACAACAAAAGGGCTGACTCACTGTCAGCTCCCCCAAGACGTTAGAGTCCCCTGCCAATTTGCGTCCTGGCGCCCCGCTTTCATCATGACCTCGACTGACCGCGTCGCTACTCCCCACCTGGTTTCGTCTTGCCACCTTGCGCATCTTCGTACTGCACGCTGAGCTTCGAACAGAACTACGTAACGACAAGTTTAACAGCCCCGTGCCCTTTGTCCGCGTCCGTGCAGAACATGCTTCGCGGTCCCCCTTTGACCGGTGGCTCGAATGTTTTGGATGCGTCAACATCGTCAGTGACGACCGCACCTTTTTCCTCGCGCCCTGCCCTTTTGGGTCTCTCGCCGTCTTTGGCGGCGCTACATTAGTCACCGCATTCCGATCTTTAGGGCGCTTCTTTCTGCGGCGCTTTCTCTTTGAATTCTCCTTCATGTCGCCTTCTGGCGCCTTGTGCTGGCCGTTATACATCTCATCGGCCCGGATCGGTCTCTTGCCCGCACAGTCTGAGTGATTATCATTTCAATCGACTCTATCTTTGCCTCGACTGGCGGACAGCTCACCCGACTCTGGCACAATGCAGCAGGTTTTACTCGAGTTATGCAACTCGCACTCTTGCGAACTGCCCTCTACTGCATTGCCCAGCTCACGCTGTGCATCGACACACAGCCCGTCGGTCTCGAGCGCTGCCTCACGTGCACAGTCCGACTGATTCCTAATTAAATCATCCATCTCTAGGCTACCTAGACTGGCGGAGAGCCGCACCGATGCCTGAACAATGCAGTTGTCCTCTCGTGAACTACGGAGCTCACCATCCCGAGAACTACTCTCAACTGCATCGTCCAGCTGGCACCTCACTTCGGCACGCAGATCTGACTCGACATGGGTGCTCGCGTCTGTCAAGTCCGCAGTATTCTGTACCTCGCTAACGACCTCGCTACCATGAGATGCGACGCACACGCGCGGTAACTGTGCCAATTTGTTCGCAGCTGGCCTAGCTGTCTCTACAGTCCTCTGTTGGCACAGCACCTCGTCGCTCTCACTCTGGCCTTTAAAGGCCTCTGTTGCCACTAAGGCATCGTTAGCAGCTAGCCCTTTCCGTTCGCGTATGAATGGGCCGCTAATCTCACAGGCAATACTTTTCTCGTCGGCTTTTGGCGAAAGTCTGCTAGATACATTCTCATTCTCTTGCTCTGTACTGCCTACAGAATTTTCAGACAGGCGTTGTCTTTGTTCATTTAACTGCTGAAAACATTGTATCTGTTTTTTCAATGCCGCTACCGCTTTCTCGTGCTTTTGCTTACGTTCTTCTCTTTCCTCTTTCTCTAGGCACTTACGCTCTTCTTTTTCCTCAAGGCGCTTACGCTCTTCTTTTTCCTCTAGGCGCTTACGCTCTTCTTTTTCCTCAAGGCGCTTACGCTCTTCTTTTTCCTCTTTCTCTAGGCGCTTACGCTCTTCCTCTCTCTCTTTAATGCTCTCTAGGCATTCCGTCAGTTCCTCGTCGTCTGCCCCGGTCGCTTCGATCGCCTCAATGATCTCCGGCTTTCTCTTTGATTCGGCAATTTGGAGGCCCAACTCTTTGGCCAAGCTCAACAATTCCGGCTTCTTTAGTGCCTTCAAGTTCATGGCTGCCCTTAGTGCTGCTAAACCTTCACTCTATACAACCTTGACGTACTCAAACTTCCGTCAACGGTTTAAAGAAAAATTACTGCAATGTACTTTCCAAAAAATACGTAAAAGCCAAGTGATATCCCAGTGAAGAAAAGCCGTGCACTCACCATATGCAGTCATGATCCAGACACCTTCCTTCCGAACGTTGTTGCCAGGACGAAGAGGCTACGATCTCGTAGTTGTCGTCCAAGTTGGGGACTCCAGGATTCCGTATCCCAATCGCTGCCAGACAGTTTGTTGCGTTTGGAGGCGATCCCACCGCTCGCAACCAGTTTCTTGCGTACTCCAGGGTAGCGTACCGTACTGCTGCCGAGAAGTAGCGACGCCTGCCTATCGAAGCTCGACCGACATTACTTAATGGGTAGCGTGGCGTTGTCGGCGGGCTGCAGGCATCCGGTAGACCATGGCGACCGAGCAAGGGCGAGACGATTTGCTAGCGCGAAACTTGCACGGTTTATTCAAAGGTAGTTGAAAGAAAATAAGAAAAGCATGAAGTATCTCAAAGTACTTTTCGGAGCCCCTTTAAATAGGCTCTCTACAAGTGTGGGCGGGATCTTGCTTCCGTCGATGTGACGTGACAGGCACAGAGAGAGGGCCGCTCCTCCTGCATTACCGAACACGGGGAGGAGAAGTCAATCCTCTTTTCGACGAATCCTGGGAGAAGGCCCTTTGTGCGCAAGCTGACTGACGTTGGCCCTCGCAGGAGAAGTCAGCCTCATTTCGACGAAGCCTGGTAGAAGGTCGGGTGAACGACCTGTCGCCCGTGGTGTCCGACGCCAACCCTAAGAACGTGCGACGGTTTCGCGTTTTCCCAGACGCACAAGGGAAAAGCCGCAAAATGCGTAAACTTCTACATCCAGCGGTGTGTGCTATCTTATTTAACTGTTGCTAATGAGGCGTTTGTTTTCTCTTCCCCAGCCTAAAGCAGATGTATACACGGGACTATTTTCAGAACCGCTCCCACTTGTGCGCGCTTTGCCTCCGTAGCTCTCCCAATCCATTGCCACAGAAAGTTGTCCGTGAGTATAGGCCTTTATTGAATTAGCTGCTAAAATATAGATAAACGCAGACAGAATCACCTTGGTAAATGGCTAGGCACATATGGACGAGACGAACTGCGTTTTGTCCTGATGTGCTTAGCCGTTTCACCATGGTAGTGTATGGCTTTTCGCACCTCAAAACAGTGCCGTCTGCAACTTCAGCTTTACCGTGTTCCGAGCACAAATATAAAGCTTTTCAATAAAAATAGCGACATTTCTAGGCAGAGGATGCGCTTCACATTTGCGTATATATACATACGTGTAAGATATATACCTGCGGTATGTTTATGGCACCTTTACTGACGAAAGCGTTCACGCCTTTAGTGCCATTTAGTTCATAGTTAAGTACTCGACGTGACTTTGTGTGGTTGCCAAAGAGTGTTTTATAGCATCCGTATTCTTCTCTCACTGACGAACCTCGCCGTAAGCGCTTCGCGTTTTACGGGCTCCTTTTTAACACTCATCTGATGTATAAAAGCGTTAGCCGATACGATAAATGAAGCATCCAACACATATTGTGATGTTTCGTATATTCACACTTTTCCTATATTCGCGCGGGAGTATCGCTAGTTCAGGAACGTGGGTTCGGGATTAGCTAGCCGCGTGACCACGTCATCCGTCGCCTCGCGTTATCTCGCTCAGTCTCGAGGGACACTGAGCGCTTTAAAAAAAAAAAAGTACTATTGCCGACGTTATCGAAGAAATCAGGATTTGCCTCCCGCAACACCCAGCACTGTACAAACCATACAGTTTCATACAATTACTAGAGGGAGCTGTGGTGCTACTGTCGGGGGACGGGGAGGGGGGAGGAAGGGGCTTCAAGCAGGGCAGCTCAGCCAGCATGAGAAAGATGGGTAATACTTGGATTTGTCTAAACTTCATCCTTGTGGCTTTTGAATGGCTTCGTGACATTGCAGAGTTGTCATTCTTAAGAAAATACTGCGTAATAAACTAAAAAAAGATTAAAATTTTCCGACGGCAGTATTCAAACACAGGACCTCTAAAGCACAGAAGCCCGTTATTGAAACCCTTACGCCACGGACGCATGGTAAGCGGAACCACTGCAATTAGCTAGCAGCGATTATGCGTGCTTGCAGAGTCTTATTACTCTCTGCATTACAAAAAATTCTAAAGTGCTTTGAAATTTAGGCCAATTAAGGCCCAGATAAAGCGTAATAAATTAAACCACAAGGAACGTCAGAAGAACCAAGCACGAATACCAGAAAAATCCATGTACTATACCCATAATTCCGATGCTGGCTGAATGATCGCAGCGGCAAAGTTCCCTCTAGAAATTGTGGGACACTCTATGGTAAAAATTCTCGGTAGTTCCCTGATGGCTCGTGAAGCAGACTTCCGGGCCAAGGAAAAAAAAAAAAAAGGGAACAATGGGCGCTGCCAGCATGTCGCTGCGGAATGATACGGCTTTGGGCGACATGCCGCCTCAGAGAGGAAAGTGTCCCCACTGCCATGCTGCGTACTGTCGTGGTGCACACACGTTGGTCTGTGTGGGTGTATTCGCGATCGCTCTAGCTAGAGTTGGAGTGCATGTTTGCGCGTGTCATGAGGTACCTCAGCTCTACCCAGTCAAAAAAAAAAAAGAAGTCAATGCGTCCAACTGGTCACACTAGTTGTTGGCAATTACATCCAAATGGAATGAACTGGAAGCCAGTTGGAGTGTTGCACTTCAATGGGAGAGCCCAATTAGACTTGACAGTTTCGAATCATGACAATTTTCCATTTGGTCTTATAATTGGAATTCGTTTGTTGTTTCGATTGGTTGTGCACATTATAATTGGGGACCAGTTAGAACGACACCTTTACTATTTAAATGATTGGTAGTTCCACTGGTCGCACAAGTCGAATTGGGGTCAACCCTCTGGAGCATTGCTCTTCCAATTGGAATCGTTTGACGACGTTGTGGGCACAGTTTGTATGAAGCATTCCGATTAGACATCTTCTGATACCGCTCGCGCCGGTTGCGCCACCGCGGGTGGAAGGGAAAGGTTAAAAAAAATTAAGATTATGGGACACTTTACTTATGGGACACTTATGAGACCCTTCACTTCAACAACTCAATGAGGTGTCAGGAAAGACTTGAGTGGAAGTTTCGCGACGCACACTTACGAGTTCTAGCTCTAGCGCCATAGGATTAGGTGAGGACGTATATGAGCAACGAGACAAGCCGCGTCTGCTTTGCTGCGCTACAGGCCCTGCTTGTTACTGTACAGCCGACCAGCTCCGGAAGACAACAAGGAGTACCAACGCCTACACGAAACGATCCGCACCAACACTGGGCGAGCAGAACCACCACGATCTCGCAGGCAGACTGGGAGATGGGATGAAAACCAGTTCAGGTAAGCTAAACTCTCCCTGTACTTGTTGTTCTTACACCTCGAAGCAGGAAATGAGAGGCAATGCATTATTGTGCAACTTCCACGAAAGTTTAAAATTAGTTAGTGTCCATTGTTCTTCCAGTGTGAGTTAATCTTAGTGCGGTCGCGTTTTTTTATCGCTCGTTAATTTTGCTGCATAAGTTTAGAAGCGCTTGCGGTTGCGTATTGCAACATTGTT